>NC_136695.1:4443266-4730607 GCF_947650265.1 Symphodus melops
ACACACACACACAAACACACACGTGTCCGCCTGCGTCTGCCCCTCACACAGGCCCCTGGCATGACCACTATAATTGAGATTTCTGCAACAGGCACAGTCAGCAGCAGTTACCCTACGCACCCCACAGCCAGCCAAGAAGACAGTTGCCTCCTGGGAAATGTGGTCCCTCTTATCGTAAAGAGTGTCGTCGTTTGTGAACTAAGCAGGATGAGATCAGTGTGCCACTTAAGGCACGTGAACTTCAGTCATCATGAAGTCAGCCACAGTGACACAGCATACTGGGAGGCAGCGGGTGGCGGCGCGGCACCCTGACTCACTCCTCGCCCCCTGATGAGACGTGAAGTCTGAAAACATCAAACGGCCAATCATAGAGGGGCCATTAAAGCGCTTGTAAGAACAGAATGTTTAGCTGTCTCCTCATCCGTCTCATCCTATCCTTGCTCGGGTCTCTCTGAATCATCACCACCCTTAGGTGCTTCAGTGTGTGTGTGAAAGAAGCAGAGGGTGATGAAAAAGAGAAATAATACCCACCCACTGCTGTAATGGCCCCCAGGCCTGAACTCAATTCAAATAAGAAGATGTAGTAGCTGGTGTGGGTGTGCATCTATCGTTGTGTGTGTTTGTAGGTTTATGATTTTTTTTTTCTGTGTTTGGAGATCTGAAAACCATAATGTGTGAATTCAACCGGGACAGACGGTAAAATGAGGCAGGAGTCTTTTATTGATGTTTACATAAGATAGAAACTTTAAAAAAACCTCAATCTACCTCCTCATCTTTATTCTGTGACCTGTTTGACCTCCTGGGAACATGTTGGTTTGCATCTCTATATTACCACAGGTGGAACTTATTTGTTTTCTTATTATAATCTGTCATTACGGCTTAACTCTCTGGAAGAGTTGAGCAATTATTGTGGAAAAATTATTTGAAAATACACAAAAATACACACAGCTGTGTGTAAATTACAAAATGTTTCCTGCTTTCATTAAGGCTGTAAAGTTAGCTAGAGGCTAACAGTTGTAAGCGATGATTTGTGTATTTTTAGGACAAACAGCAAAAAAAAACAGCTTTTCTGATTATTAAATCAGAAAACATGTTGTAATTGGTATATTTGGTGATCAGTAAACGCATTTGTGGATCTGTGTACGTTTTTTCAAATACTTTTGCCACAATACCTCCATAGTGATGATGCTTGTTTTAATCCATATAGCGCCCTCTGCTGATGAAACAGAACTGCTAGTGCGAGACAATGAAACCCAAATGAAAAGCTTTGTGACTGGTGAATAAATGAGCTATAATTAGCTGATACTGATAGTCACTGGATCAGCTAATATTGATCGATATTATTGGCTGGCTAAGTAACCTGTTGAGCTGTAGTCCAGACGGTTTGAAATGATAGGTCTCCTGTGTAAAAAGTGTTTTTCAGCCATAACGGAGCAGAGCGCATGGCGGACTACAGAGACCAATGTGCCCCCGTCATTTTATCTGTAAATAAAGTTATTATTATAATATCATCCTTTACCATGACATCAGTACAGCTGGTGAATTGTTGTCCAATAATTGTCATTTATACAAAAATTTAAACTATTTCCAACTCATGAGGAAATAACTGGATTCTTGTCTGTTAAAAGTCAACTTTGTTCACAAAGTTGTTGATTTATTGTTTGTCATCTGCTGTTTTCCTTTTTTCTTTTTTTCCATTTAATGAGCAAATATCCTACAAAATAAAGCTTCAAATTTATTTATTATTTATCTTTTTTTTTTTTTTTTAAATATCTATGAATTTGTATTTAACGAAATGAACTAATAACATTGTACATTTTTACTTAGTCTAATTATGACCTGTCCACTTTTCTCTGGTGTTTCGTCCCTTTTCATGTTTGTTTTTCCTCACATAAGCCCAACACAATCTCGCCACTTTAAACGCTTCTAATGATGCCTCGGATGTCAGGGGAGCTTCACTGCTTCTCCGAACAACGCCTAGTGTGTCTCATTGTAATTCTTCACAACCGACGGTGCTGCCGAGCTCACACAGAACTGTCAACCAGATTAATGATTTAGTTCACTGACCACACTCACACACAGACACACACACTCACACACACACACATGAATACACAAAACCATCTCTTGTCTTCTAAGCTTTGACTTTGCGGTGCACTTCTTTCAGTCCTGTTCAGAAACATTGCAGAGGAAACAGCTGCAGAGCCATGACGCTACTTTGAAGGAGGTTTCATCACTTTCATCCAGGTGGGCTCTCATTCTGCCTGGAGTGTGTGTGTGTGTGTGTGTGTGTGTGTGTGTGTGCTGTTAGCAGTGAAGTGTCAGAACCAGCACCGCCTCTCTTACTGTTTACAACCATAATAAACTATCTGCAATACAATGCAACCTGTGGCATCTCTATAGGGATCCTCTGAGCAGCTCACCATACAATGTCATTTTTCATCATTGTGAGATTTGAACGTTCCTGTCTAACTTGCTCAAAACATTCAACTGTTCGGTCTAGTTTGTGAACATCATTTTGATGTTTGAAAAAATTAGTAAAAAAAGAAGACTCAATGTTCAATCTTAATTAATGATTGAACATTGAGACGGGTGTGAGAATAAAAATGAAATTAAATGCTTGTACCAGCTTCACCTCGTAAATAAGGTCGGCAGTAGCTTAGCATAAGGCATAAGGAGAGTATTCAGACTGTGTGTGTAGCATGTCTCAATAGTAGTGTGTAAAATTAGAATTTACTCTCAGGGGATTAATAAAGTATTTTCTGCTTCGTCCAGTTCAACTGCATGCTGGACAAAACAATCTCCTTAAACTCCACTGTAAAGGTCGCTGTAAAGCTTTATGTTTTGTACCGTTTTGTTTTAAAACAAAACTTTATTGAACTATGATAATAAAGTTCAAAACTTTATTGAACTTTATTATTTTTCTAACCTACCCACCCAGCCGGCATTCATCCCTTACTGGCTGATATTGACCTGAGCTGGGGACTGAATGTGGTCACTATTTCCACGCTTCCTTAGTCTTACGGCCTGGCAACTTCTCGAATCTTTCAGGGTTAAGGCTGGCTTTACACAACAACACTCCCAGATCAGATGTGCCTTTTGTTTAGACGGCGACAGTATTTTTGAGGCTTACAAACTCACAAAAAAAATTAACCCACCCCCGAGAGTGGAAAACTTAAAAACACTCCACTGTTGCGTTGAAAACACAAAAGCGTGCTCTGAGCTGCTCACGCTGGCTCTCGTTGACGTCACATCCGTGTGCAGTACAGATAAACAACAACGAACACGTCGGATTATTTCAGCCGGACATTCAGGTTGCCTCGCTGCTCTGACGTCGATCCAGGAGTCATTTCAGCAGTGAAGCTGAGTTATCAGATAATATAACGGAACAGAAAAGGCGTATTAATTACTGAGGCTTGGGCACCAATGTGATGCACACAGTGTGGAGCTCACAGTGCCACCTCGCCACCTGGCATGCATACTTCATCAAATTTCATACGCTATTGCTTCCCCGTGTGATTGCAGATTTCCACCCGAAGACGTTTGTCTAACAGCGGAATAAAAAGTTTGAATGCAACGCCACTTTTGCAGGTTTGTTTTGCAGATCGTTGCCGTCTAAAGCTATCCTAAGATTTTTGAAGTGGCTTCTCATATAACTCGTATCCCCCAATGTGTAAGTCACCACAGTCTGCCAGTGTCTACATATTGGTTTTTTTTATTTCTCCGTCACCTTCTCCTTCCGTTTTCAAAATCTGATGTTGTTCTCCCTCACTACTAATGCAGGTGTCTGCCATTTTTTCTGCACTGATGCAGCCAGCGAAGCACAAAGGACGATGGGGCTGCATGGGCTGATGTAGTTCCCAGTTTCTCCCTGCTCTGATCAACTGCAGCAGAAGCAAACCTTTCTTTTCTGCAGAAGACATTTTGTTTCATGTCCGTCACAGGTCCACAACACGTGACGAGACATGACAAGTTCCATCCCTAAAGGCTGTTTTCTAAATAGATCCTTCCTTTAACTCTCACATCTATGGATATCAATACAGCTGTGCTCGAGTCCTGTGTTAATGGCTGCTGCATAAAAAGAGGCTAAATTATCCAGACGCCATCCTCGGTGGGATTTTACAGATTGAAAGCGCAGCAGAAGTCCACAAAAGCCTGAGCACAAACAGGCTGCAGAAGAATTAAGAGAAGCATAAAAAGAATCTGGATCAGGGATGTATTTTTAACACCACGAAAGGGCCGCTTCCTCACTCTCTTTTCATTTTCTTACCTTTTTCCCTCGGCCAGCCCCTCCATTTCCCATCTCTCCTTTCTTCCACGGATGGCAATGTGTTTTTGCACCAGTGGAAAAAAATACTATTTGTTGCCCTGCAGATGATGTTTGTGCCTCCCACCCCTCAGGACCGCCGGTCCTATTGTACGCTCTCACTCACACACACATATCCAGGTAGCCTCAGATTGTGCTGGTGGCAGGCCTCTGCTGCTGTGACATGGCACAGGGAATATGAAAGCAGGGGAAGGGGAGAGAAATGCAGAGAGATGAATAGAAGAAAAAGGAAGGAGTGCTGGAAAGACTGCAAAGTGCCAGAAGCGGAGGGGATGAATAGAAAAGGATAGAGATGGAGGCTGTGGAAAACAGATGGAGGGAAAATCTAAGGAGAAGAAATGGAAGGGGAACGCTGAAAAGAAGCGAAGGGAGTGGAGAAGACAGAGAGAGGGAAGGGAAGGAGAGATCCTGCACGCCAAAATCAATGTGAAGCTGGGTTATGAACGAACGGAGAGAAAGGAAATACTAGCCTAAAAATATCTTTCGACTATGATTCTGCAGCAGGGAAACAATAAACATGGAGGGGAGGGGGGGGGGGGGGGGGGGGGGGGGTCTATAATATATGATGGCCGTGATATTATATAGGGTAGGAGGTGTGTAGTCAGCCACTCCTGAGTCTGCAAGGCACGGCCGCCCCCTTGCAACCGCCGTGACTTACCCACATACACACGGGTCTCCACGGTGATATCTTCATGGCGGGGATAATGATGATGATACAAACTCGCTCGCGGCACATCTGTCTGTCTGTGCCTGCGTCCTTCAGTCTGGAACTGCTCAGGTGAGGCATACCGAGAGCCCCCATGTGGAGTTACTATAGCAACCAGGGGGAGTCCCAGTTGTAAGCGTGAATGTTGGCTGGTGACAAACAGACAGACAGGCAGGTGTGTATGTGAATGCGCACTTTAGAGGGAGAAAGTCTCACACTGAAAATCAGAGCCGCCGAAGATGGAGAAGAAAAAAAAAACTCTGACATGATGTGCATATGAAACACTGAAGCCTTTTTTCCCACTGCATGTACTTGACAGGCGGCCCATGAAATATTCTTTACTTGCCAGTTTACATATGCAGGGTCCCACAGTGGGAGACTTTCCCAGTTGGATGGGAGGGGTGGGGTCACAGGAGACACAACGTGACGCAGATAGGATGACTGAGAAATGGCAGATGAAGGAACAATTTTGCCATGCTACATGTAACTAGTACAAATCATAATGTATGATGCAGCTTCGATGATCACACTGGTTGCTCACCTGTCATGTGACGTGAACGTGCTCACCACCGCCTGTTTGCTAAAGTGTTCCTAAATAGACCTGCTGCCATCACACCACGTTGTTGTGTTAAAGTCAGTGTGAAAGCTGTTCACAAAGTAAACTGTCTGGTTGCTTCCCCACGTTGCAGCTCATCTTTAAGATGTCTGGACATTTTTTAAATGTTGTCTTTATGAGATCAAATGATAATATAAGTGTCACGATTTCTTCTTTTAGTGTTTCCTGTTTCATTTTTTTCCATTTCTATCCTTGCATGTTTTGTGTGTCTTGTCTTCAGTGTTTAATTCTTGTCCACAGTGTTTCTAGTCATCTGCTGCTCAAACTTTACGAGTTGGGAAGTCATTCAACAGTGTTGATGCTTCAAAGAAGATGTGAGGAATGAAGCTGTTTCTTTTTGACAAAATAGTTCAATTTGAGCAACGAACAATACGTCCGAGTTGTTGGTCCATCTTGAGCAGCCGTTCATGGACATTTTACCACTTGTGTCCGACACCACATGAATGCACCACTACTTCCTTCCTTTATCTAGTTTCACTCCCTTTTTGATGGACTTCACCAGTTTCACCCATGTCATACTGGTCATAACTGTGTCTAATCATTCCTGGTCTGTTTAGTGTCTTTGTGCGCTCACTGCCTTGTCAGCTCATCAGACGTGGTCACAACTCTTTCCTGCTTCTTCTGTTTTCTTCCTGTGGCGTCTCTTTGTGATTTTTCCAGGTTTTTATGTTGTCGTTTCATTGGATATTTTTAGATACTTCTTTATTTTACCCCTGAACCATTGAGCTTTGTTTCACCTTTTATCTGATCTTTTCTAAGCTCTGCGATTGCATCTTAGTTAAAACTTTATTTACCAACATATAATCCAGCATCCAGGTCGTCTCCCCTCACTCCAGTTCAAGCTTCACATCCAAAGCATGTTTACTGTAAGGAACATAGTTGAGGTGAAATACATGTTTCCATGGTTTACATCTTTAGAACTATGTCAATAGTTGCCTCGTTTATACCTGACGCTAACATCGGCCAACATTATTGGCTGGTCGATTATTCAGTCGGGCTCTAAGACTTATCCTGTTCTTAAGACTCAGCAGTTTCCACCATAAACAGGTCTTTTCTTTAAGTTAATCCTTTACAGGGCACTCACACAAATACTTTGAAATTCAAAAATTCAACCTCTCTGCGTTATTAGGGGAGATAACTTTATTTCTGTTCAAACATTTAAAAAATAATAATTACATGTAGAAAAATAAACATTGACAAAGTTAGCATATTTGGTTCAAATGCTACAATAGCAGGACGAGTGTGTAGGGTGATCTCTTCTGATTGGCTGAGTGAGGATCACATGCTTCTGGACCTTACTGAGGTGCAGAAGGGTGGCCATAAGTAATGTTTGTGGAAATGATCAATAATAGTTACTTGCCCGATAAAGGGTTAAGGCTTGGTTAGTTAAAAGTAGGCAGCTGCTTTAAAGAAGAAAAGATTGGGAACCACCAACTCAGATGTTAACTTTAAGAGGTTGCATTGACACAGCTATGCAAAAGTGCAAGGCTTATTGAAGTGATCTTTGATGTCAGGATAAGATATTAGCTAATTCTCCAGATGGAAGGAGAGGGGTCTGTGCTGATCACATCCTCCGCAACTCCTGACTAAAGAACAGACCGAACGCTGGCGAGTCTTCAACCCCGTCGACTCCACAGCAGGTGAGCTCGTTTCTCCCCTAACTTTTTAAACTTAGCTCGTCATGTAGCTTGCTGAAGCGTGTTGTTGTATTGCAGTGGCATCCAAACTTTTTTTCTTGTGGGCCAAAATTGTCGCGATAGAATCACTTTAATTTTTGTTTTTAAAATAGTAAGACTTTGTAGGTTTGCAAAATAAACCCTTTAATAAAAGAACATCAAATACTTTATTCGTTCTTCTTCATCTGTTTTATTTGTTTTCCTCAGAATCAAGTATATAATGTGGTTTATTTATTTGTAAAATCGTTCTGTATTTATCTCAGGATGTTAAATGTCTGCTTGTTGGCAAAAATTCTACAAAAGTGAATTTATATATTTGATAAAGAAAATGCCGAAAATAATCAAAGATGTTAAAAAAAAGAAAGAAAAAAAAACATTGAACTGAACATTTTTTATTTGATGAATATCTTTCAGCCCATCGCTAACATGAAAAAGAAAAAGAACTAAATATTCCATCTGAATGAGACAAAATCTTCCAGCTAAATGTAAAAAGAGACTGCAGTGTAGAAAAGTCAAGCTGCATTCTGAAGTACGAGAAGTTTGCTTGGTTCTTTACCAACTCCCTGCAGTTGGCACAAAATGTAATCAAGGTCACCACTGTGGATCTGGCATGTGTTACAATGATCTGACAAAATGTGTTGCTCATTAGAGGCTGCGGATGAAACGCACACCTGTCTCTTTTGTTTGTCTGAGCAGAGAGTTAATCAGCTGAAAAGAAAATCCCTCGTATATGGACGGAACATGCTGGAGAGAATCCGACATTAATCTTTGCTCTGCCTCCCTGGCATCGCTGTCAAACCCTGAAAGAGCTGCCTACTGGCTGGGGAAGGCTGTGATGAAAGTGAACGAGACAAGCAAAACAACCTTCTCATCAAATTATGGTCCACCACTGGACGGGCTCCCCCAACATTAGCCAGGCTTACGAGACATGTCGGACTAACTGCTGGTTCACGCAAACGTTCACAAGCTTGTCCAATACTTTACTTCTTGCACGGTCGCTCTCTCTCTCTTTTTCTTATCTTAGTTTCATCCATCTCTGTCCTCTTACATCTCTTAGCCTCAGCCAGTGAGGAGACTGGCTGTGTGAACGACATCCATAAAGTCATACACACTTCTGGCCAAGATCACATACTGCTAACAGCAGGCCACCGCTGTGTTCATGAGAGAGACATTTTTCTCCCTGTTGAAAGCAGCTCTACTTCTAGATCAAGATTCCAGACTTTCAGATTCAAACGCTGCAGCGGGCTCTCAATCAATACTGCAATAACAGCAGATGACGTTGAGACTCCCCCCCCCCCCCCCTTCGTATTGAGGGTGCGAAAACAAAACAGACCTGATAAAGATAATATGTTTTTGACGATGTATCTGAGTGTCATTTACAAGACGTTGTTAATTACAGCAATCAAATTCAAATTCAAAAAACTTTATTCATCCCCAGGGGGGCAATTCAAGAAACAGTAGCAGTCTACGCTTCCGAGCGGTCTTTTACGTAACGCCCGGTGTTTCCACGGCAACGATAAACATTCTGTCTGACTGTCTGTCATGGCGGCTCCTCGTGGCGGCCGCCTCGACAGGACGCGTCCCGTTACAACTGAAAAGGATTTCTCTGGCTTTGATAACTTTTCATCACGTCCTCTTTTATTTACACGCTGTGTCATAAAATTCTTCATGTACGTTTAAAGGTCACATCGTATCCTGCTTTTCAACGAGTTAACATAAGTCTCAGATGTTCCCAAAAATCCACCCAGTTCCTTTTTAGCAACAGACATAACAAGGAAACTCAGCTTCAGCAACACATCAAAGAGTCACAGCATCTTTTTACGTTTAGAAGGACTGCTCTGTGCTACGAGCTTTGTCTGCATCAACCCGTCTCTGACTGGAGGTCATTTTCTATTTTCACTGAACTTAGAAGAAGGACATGCTGACTGCTGCATTGTTCACATGTCTGATGATACATTGAAGTCATTTTAGGATTAAATCAAAAATAAGATATCTTGCTCATTAAATTAGCTGACATTTTTCTGTGACAGCCAAAACAATGATTTGCTAGTAAACAGTCTGAGTGTCCATAATGTGGTAAATAATCAACAACATGACTCATTTTGTCTCTCTCTCCCTTCATCTAAAATCCATGTATGCCTGGTGCTTCTATAGTCAGCAGTTGACATGTTGCTGGCGTGTGCAGACTGACCTGGCGATGCTTAGGAACACTTAATTGACATGTGTCTTGTATTGTGCAGAGAGCTTGGCCTGCATGTAAAGAGTCGAGCAGCATCATCATGTGTCATCTTTAGTTTGGACTGTAAATACTCACAGAGCAGTGAGAATCTCCCTGAAGGTTTGCTGGAGGCTACCACCTGCAGTTTGAGGAATGAATCATCTGTTTCTGTGCCGTGTCCCGATCTGAGTGTGCTGTGTGTGTGTGTGTTCTCTCTCTCTCTCTCTCTCTCTCTCTCTCTCTCTCTCTCTCTCTGGCTCTGCTGGAGGATTGTCATCCCTTGTCTGAATCACAGCTCAATACTTGCGGGGGGGGGGGGGGGGGGCTTGCGACAGAAAACCACACAGCTATTAAATATGGACACTGACTCACTGGCACAGCAAATTAATAAAGTCTGGAGCAGACAAACACACAAACACATACAGTTTGAGGTGCTCAAACACTGAAGCCTGGAGCCGCTCCTTCACTTGCACTGGATGAAACACTATCTGAGCGATAGCACTTCCAGCTGTTTTGTATTCAAATCATGTCAGCATTTCCGCCGTCATTCTGTTTGTCTCTCTCTGGTAAGGTTAATTGTGCATGCACTACTTTCCTCAGCAACGCTTTGTTGCACATTTGAATAGTCACATGTATTCAAACCTGACTTGAATTTTAGTGAAGGGAGACGTTTATGAAGCAGAGCAGCTTTAGACAATTAAATTATAGCTTCATGATAATGGTGGAGCTTAAGCAGATACAAAAAAAAGTCCCAGGGAAAAGCAGTGGAGTTAGATAGGACGGAAACATTTGACAGAGGGAAGATGTGATTGATTTCTTCCTTTAGCTTGCACTAATACTAAACCACTGAGTTCATTGTCAACCTTTCACGTTTTCTTCTCAGAAACCGACATAAAAGGCTCCTCTGGATCTCGTGACCTTTCTTACATCTTGTGGCACTTGCAGATTTAAAATAATAAAACGCAGATGCTTGCAGGGTAAAGACCATACGCACGTGGTGTTGGCTTTCAAGCTTGATAAGAAGGCTATCAGAAGATACAAATGTTTAAATGTAATTTCCCCACATTTTAATTTTTTTGTGATCACATGCTTAAAATGACATGATAAGCAATGTTTTCCCCGTGTCTTGATTCTGGAAGCGAATGACTGTAAAGAGACTTTTGATCTTGACATTAAACATGTATCATTAGTGCCACAGTGCTGCACTAGTGTAATGAAACTTCGTTTAAAATGAAGGAACTATTAGCTTAGCTCACTGTCCAACGCTGCAAACACACGCTGACACAAGCAGCTTCTCTTGTTTTCTTTTAGTCTGTGCAGGCAGACAGACAAAAATACAAATATGTGGGCATTGTACAAACACTTGAATAGGCACACACACACACACCCACACACACACACACACACACACATCTAAACTCGATACACGACTGCAGCCCACCCCCTGCTGTGAGTGTTGACCCTGCAGATGTAGCTTCAGCCTGGTGTGCTCTGAGCTTTTGGCCTCATTGCCTTGTCTGTGTGTCACTGTCTCCACAACAAGTCTACACACACACACACACGCAAGTGCACACATACATGAACACACAAACGTTAATAAACAAGAGAACGAGCGTGAACATGTCAGGATCAACATCCATATCGCTTCAGCTCCTCTGCATCTACAAATAATGTAAATGCATCCGAGTGTGTGCATCACAGATAGATAAAGTGCATGTGTGCTGCTTCAGTGTATGTGTGTGTGTGCGTTTAAGTGTGTGGTGGTGTGTGTGTTCCAGCCAGGCCTGCACTAATAGTCTTAATGCTTCCTGAGGAGTTGCCCAGAGCTGCATTAGCCTCTGGATGGGCCATTGATTCGACTCAAAGAGCCTCAGCCCTCCACCCCAACACACACACACTCACTCCACCCTTAAAGCTCTATATGGCCAAGGCTTCCTGTCTCGCGCCCACGGGGTTATCTCCCCAATGCAATTAAGGTGCTTTAAAAGTGCATTTTCAGGAAGAAGAAGCATGGGGGTAATGAGGGAGAGTGCTGGCTGGACAGCTCCGCCGCTGACTCGCGATGGGAAGCCCCCGCTCCTCTCCAAGAGCCCAGCCAGACACGGAGATGGATGGACACACCCCGACTAAGAGGAGCACGGAGGGGGGAGGAAATGGATACATTACTAGAGGGGTGAAATGTGTGTAACATAAGAAGGGTGGAGGGGCTTCTAGAGCAATAATACTCAAAGGAAAATAGGTTTTACTATCATCTTTTTTCTGCTACAGTAGACACACCTTGATCATTGTTGATGCGCCGATCGATATGCAATTCAAAGTTGATTATATCATTCAACTAATAGGCTTTATTCGGATAGATTACTCTATCAGTTGTCATATTCATCTATTTCAGGCCAAAGCTTGTCGATTTGTCTGCTCTGTGCGGGAGAATAACCTCATTGTTCTTTTCAGCCGATAACTCTGACGGCTCGCAGGCTCCTGCAGGATCATCATCAGCGTTCGCTGGAGAGCAGGAAGTTCAGATTTTTTCTCAGTAAAAACACACGCTGAAGTTGCATCTTTCTTCTTCATCAGATTATTGATTTAATTACTTTTTTTTTTAAATGATAGAGTCATTATAATTAAAGGCTCACGGCCATCACTGTCTTAAAACCAGAGCATCTACAGTATGGAAATATGAGAAAAATACAAAATTGATACTTTTAAAAAACTTTTCAGCTCATAGATTTTGAAAGTGTTCCTTTAAAAATTAGAATATCCCGTGGGGTGTTAGTGGCACAGTGGTTAGTGTGCGTGCCCTAAGCGGGCAGCCCAGGTTTGAATACCGACCTGTGGCTCCTTTAATTCTCCACACTCTCTGCTTTCTGACTCCATCAACTGTCCTATCTCTGCAATAAAGGCACAAAAAGCCCAAATCTACATCTTAAATTGATAAATGAAAAAAATCAGAGTAACCTGTTTTTTTCTGAGGGCTGGGTTGCTGGATAGTCCCCATAGCCTGTCTCTCATATATAGTCATATAATAAAGGTTCAAAGAACTCAGAAAAAAAGGATAATCAGGATGAAATGTTTTTTTATGATGCTGATTCAAAATGAATCCTCCAACACATAGAACCTGATTGCATGTTTGTTCTTATCCTCTCATTTTCTTTTGGCTTTCAAAGTCCTAAACTTGGTAACTTAAGCTGTTTTCACACATGCACAAAACTCGTCCAGATATTGTTTGTGGTGCGATGCATGTGTGAACGCGAATGGCTGAATTTGCTCCATGTAAAATATCCTCGTGAAGGAAGGATGAGTTGATGTGTGAAGGCAGAAAAAAGTATTCCGTAAAATTCACTGCAAGTTTGAATTCACTGATGATGTTTCACACTTTGGTAACCAGTGCTGTCTTTGTTCACTTTATGACACCGCTGCCTATAGTGGACTCTCCCATTAACACCCATATTACATTTCCCAGCACTAAAGATGTAATGCCTGGTGGTCTGAGTAACTCATGTCTTTATCATCACTTGTTTCCAGGATGCTAAAGGCATTAGCTTCACAAAAGCCTGACAAAAGTTTCATTTTGGCGACCTCCATTCATGGGCTTCAAATGTTTGTTTCAAAAGTCAGTGGGTGACATCTCTGAGACGACAACCGTTTTGTTTTACACAGTCTTTAGTCATGTTTTGTCTCCTGAGACTCTTCTATGAGATGCATGTGTGAACAGGCAACACGGGCAGATTTCAGGCGGAGCTAGAAGTGTGCGCACAGTGAAACAGGCCGTTCATTAGTAAGCAGAGTACCTTCTTTCTGCTCATTCAACAGCACTCAGATTATATCCGTGTCATGCACCATATCATAGCAACAAACTGACTTTTACAGGACGATCTTTTTCAGGTTATATCTGTTTGTTTTGCTAATTATTAACTGTTTAATTACCTACAGTATTTACGCTGGAAGACATCATGTGCTCATCAGTTTTGTCCTGTAAACCATTAAAAAAAACATTCCCATGCATTGGAGTGAAAGCCGATTGCACGCTGTGTTGGGGAAGATAGCGACATGGACCGATCTGTTTTTCTTTTTCACATCTTTTCTCCCTCACAATGTCATAATCGTGCATTTACAGAAAACGGTGGTATATTGTTCTGTATTTAAACCTTGAAAGAGTAAGACATTAAAGGAGCTCAAAAGCTGTAGGGGGTCTTTACTTCACAACTCTCACTGCAGGCCGAGTGCTCAACTGCTGTACTGTACACAAAGTGAAAACAGATGGAACGACTCCCCTGAATACAATACAAATCTTAACGCAAACTCATTTCTCTCTGAGAGACCTTTAAAGAGACAGACTGCGTCTTATATGACGGATTTCATGATTTTTGTATCGCTTTTCAGCATGTAGCTGACATGACTGACAGGGTGGCACGATGCAACGGTTTGTCAGGAGGATTAAAACTCTCCTCAGCTCCAGCTTGGTCTGTTGTTAGGGTTTACTAAAAGTTAGGCTCTTACACGATTTCTACACCACTTTTTATGTATCATTATGATTTTGGAACAAGAAAGGACCGTGCATTAAGTGATTTAACATTTACCCCCTCATCCTGTAGCTTTTTTTTTATAATTCATCAAATTAAGCTTTTTGTAAATGTATCTTTAATAGTCAGCTAATTCAACTGGTGAAAGCAAAGGAACAAATCTCAATTGGCATGAAGCAATCAAGGCTTTATGTCTGTCATAATGTGGGTTTTCAGGTTGAAGCAGGCATAGTAAAGTGGTGCGCCACAGTAAGCCATTTCCCTGTCCAGATGATTTAGACACATTAGGGTTAATGGGCTAATTACTGCGGCTGCTCCAGCTCTCTCCCTGCATGTTATGCAATATCTGGGAGGATACAGACAATTGGGTTTTCGGCATCTGACACTGACAGAGAAAGTCTGTCTGTCTGCTTCCCTGCTGCCCTAAGCAGTCCTCCGGCGCATGACAGAAAACACCACACACTGTGAATGGGCTCGAGCACTTTCCAGAAGATATGAGAGCAATAAGCGCTGCAGTTTGGCTCAGTGTGAGAGTCATCAATGAGTCTTTCCGCGATGCAGGCTACCCTGAGGCAGGACAAAAAAAGAGTCTGCTCCTTAACAAAGGACAGAAAGAAATTGAAGAAAGAAAAGGCTGCATGTAATAAGATAACCTACTTCAAATGATTCACAAATAATAGCTCTAAAGTTCGAAGTAAAAGGCGGGAGATTTGAGAGAGAAAATAGAAGAAGAAAAGGAGGAAGAGGTGAGAGCAACAGAGAGGGAAATTAGACAAACACCGATGATGTCCCCGGGCTCAAATGAATCATAATGGCTTTTCAAGGAACAAAAGAAAGAAGACGATATTTTAGCAAATGAAGGCAGGAATAATACTGCTGTGAAACTTGATGTAAGTTTGGGAGCGAATATGTGTGGCGACAGAAGATGAGAAGAAAAGATGGCCAGTTAAAAAAAGACGAGAAAAGATGAGTAGACTTCAGATGAGGAGGAGGAGGAGGAGGAGGAGGAGGAGGCATCTATCTGACACACTATAAGCTAATAAAGTGGGAGTACTGTCCTCCCTGCCTCTCTCTGGTCCTGCTTTGCTGCTCTCAGTAAAACTGCTCTCTTTCTGCAATCAATAGCCCCATAATTTCCCCCAAATAGCTGCCCTGGCTGCTGTGAAATGGCGACACATCACGGGCACAGCATCAGTGCTGCTCAGCCCCAAAGCTTTGACAAGGAGCCAAATATTCTGTTTATCTTTCGACTGATCTCTGAATGCAAACTGTGAATGCAATTTGTGAGAAAGAGGGGACATCCGTGAGATGGGAAAACAAAGAATGGGTGCAGCCGCACATATTTAGACAGGACTTATAGGCGTGGAGGCAATGAGGCGTTTTATACCAGCTGTCTTTGAAGCGAGCAATGCTGCGTTGATTGCATTGTTAGGTTTGTTTGAGGTCCAGGCACATCTTCGGCGAGGAATGTAGCCTATTTCCACGCTTTTGATAAACCCCTCAGAGGAGTATTTCTTTGGTTCTGAGTCACGCGTGTTTCATTTTGGGGTCTCACGGCACTTCAGTGCAGCCGTGCACATGCTGCATCACAACGATAACGAACAAAGAAGATACAGGAGAGGAGGCCTCTTCGTCTACACCGAGATGTTGGACTGATTGTTCTGAGCCTTGAAGAAGACGGAAACACAAATCAACTGTCTACTCACGATGTAATATAAGACCTTCTGTATGTGATGGGGAGCATCTATGAACATTAGAAAGTAATTTTAATACAAAAAACATAAAATATCTATCAAAATGTCTGTAAACTTGTCTTATATGAAAGTGTGAATTCATAGCTTTTAGTCACACGAGTGCCGGGAAGGTTTGAAGGGGCAAAAATTGAACACTGTGGGACTGCAGCACGAGCTTGTTAGACGATGCACGCTCTCATCGCTTGGCAACCAAAGAATAACAGAGATATTAAGTTAAACTGCATCCGATATACATCTGCTGCAACACTACAACATCTCTTCAAACCAGCAACGACCTCGGCACAACTACAGAGGTGGAATCCTTTCCCTTGCACCACAGCTGGGATGAAAGCCTATAACAGTAGTTTGATACATGTTCGGTGTGGCTGGGTCAATAATGCTGCTGTTTGCAAAGTGAAGAGCAAGAAAGTCATCGTCATCATAAACAGCAGATGTGAGTATTAATAGCCGACATTAGCTAACGTTCTCTTGCCGTAGCATCGAGATCACTGTGAGCTCAGTCTGTGTTCGGGGTCTGTTTGTTAAAAGGCAGAAACATGTCGCTCAAGTTAACACAGCGTTCACCGGTAGGATTAGGAGAAGTCTGTTTCTTTGTCCCCTAAAGAGACGGTGGAACCTCGGTGGAAAACTAAATCAGAATCACAGTCGCTTTTTATTGCCAGTTATGTTTAACAAAACATAAACAAGGAATTTGATTTGTTGTATTGTTGCAAAAACAGCTAACAAGGGAAATAAGGCTTAAATTAAAAGTTAAAATAATATAGAGTTAAAATAAAATTGAATAGTAGAAGCAATTACCAACATATAAAATATAACGTCAAAAAATGTCAAATCTACAGAATGTAAATATTAATGGACAAAGCCTGACGCTGGAGCTGAAATATGCTTCCCCTAAGTAACCAATATCGTTCATAAAATGGTTACACATTTAACACAATTCCCAGGGCAAAAAGTGCTGTAAATGTTTCTATAGTAAAAACGGTAAATGTTGAATGTGGTGTGTATGTGGCTCGCAGAGCCTCAAGCAGACACTCAAAGACTTCTAAATCAGCGGTGGGATTTAATTGTTCATAACTGAGGCCTGTCCTTAGTTATGAACACTCTGTGAGGATTCTTACTGCTTCCTCATCATGTATACATATATACTAGTTTAAGCTAATTTTGTAAAGGCCAAAGAAAAATCAATTCTTCCCTCAATGTAGGCCGTTAATGTCAGGGTTTTTTTTCCTCTACCCCTGGGAAAACTTAACCCATCCTAATAGCAGCTCGATCACATTTAAAGCTGTTAAAGTGACCATAACATGAGGCAGGAAACGGGCCAATATGTTGAAAGTGGTGTTGGTGCTTTAACAAGGAGAGGGAGTGCTGCTCTGGGGGTCATTACACAGTGTAAACCTGATATAGCTGTTGAAAGGCGGACACACCTCATAGGATTAGACATCTTAGCTCACACAAGCACAAAAGAAGACATGAAAGTAGCAGCACATACAACGAGGATGTAATAATGTGAAGCATCTGTACTTCTGACAGACTGATGAGCTTACAGTGTGTCTGACATGGGGCCTATTCTCTAAAATGAGGCTTGCAGTGTATCCCCCAAGCCTCCAACACGCCGCCTGCCCAGAGACGTGATGATGATTACAATCTGTCTTATCAAACAAGCTGACTGTTATTACGTTGGAAAAGAGAGAGGAAAATTAGTTCTTGTGTCCCATGTGCTTTACATACATCAGAGCGATCGTCACAGTGCCAGCACGGAGGCATGGCTATAAAACTGATGCACTGTTATTTAGCTTTAAACTCCAACCTAAACTCTAATGTTGGTGTAAGTGTGTGCTGTTTGTTTTGGAATTTTTTCAGGGTTTTACATTTCCACTTTCAGTAAACTTTGTCTCACACTCTCTATAAATCTCTATTCCATGAAACTTCAGATCTCTCTTCGTCCTCTTTCTGTCACATCTGTTGAATCTCCATCTGCAGACGTTTTTTTTTTCCTTCTGTGCTCTTCAGTCTATGAAAGTATCCTCTTGTATCCACAGCAAATGGCAAGTTAGAGTCACGGTCAATTTATCTATATATTTTAGATTGGATATACATGATATGTTCCTTTGGAAGCCTGCAGAGAAGAACAGCTGATCAGTGAAGGTGTAAGAAGACATGCACTGTGGTGCAAAGAAAAGTTCTTTCTTCTTCTTTATCTTTTTCCTTATTGAGAAATAATATAATATATTGTGGGGCATTAGAGTCTGTAGTTGAGAGGACACTCGTTGGAGCAGGAAACTGTAGACAGAGAGAGAGAGAGAGAGCGGGGGGATGACATGCATTAAAGGAGCAGTTAGTTAGACTGGAGTCTGGGCCGTCCACTTGGAGGACTAAGTCCCCCCTACTTGGGGCGTGCCAGGCCATCGACAGCCTGACGTATGTGGCTTTCTGCTGCAAAGCAAAGCACTAAAGACTGAAGCAAAGATTAGGAATTCAAGTTTCTAAATTAGCTGAGTGACATGGAACAAGTGAACAACTTTCCCAGCCAGTTCTCCAACACTGAGTATTAATAAAAACCATGTACAAGCACATTATGAAAAAGAGGATCCTTTTAAAGTACATCGATGTGGACTTTTTTTTTTTTTTTTTTTTCTTTTTTTTTTTTTCATATACTTTATTAATCCCGCGAGGGGAAATTCGGTTTTCACTCTGCATTAATGGAGAGGTCTCAGAGTGAGGGGGCTGCCCACAGAGAGCGCCCCAGAGCAGTTGTTGGGGTTCGGTGCCTTGCTCAGGGGCACCTCGGCAGTGCTCAGGAAGTGGACTGGCACCTCTCCAGCTACCAGACCAATTTCCGGACTTGTTCCGTGCCGGGACTTGAACCGGCGACCCTCCGGTTCCCAACCCAAGTCCCTACAGACTGAGCTACTGCCGCCCCTATTATGTTGGACTGGCCAACATAACAGCACCTTACTATCATTTTTAGAGCCTATAATTTGGCATTTTTCCTGAAACCATAATATCTTTTTTTGGTGGGGGGTGGAAGATGTTGACCGGTTCCAGTTGTGTCTCCCCCCTGCAGGCCCTATAAGTAAACCCTCCCAACATATTGTAAGGGCATAGAGCTCGCAGCAGAGGTAGGGGACTCGAGTTACATGACTTGAAATGAGGACTTGAGACTTGCTTGACAGTGATAAAAGACATGACTTGACCTCAACTTGAGACAGATGACTTGGAATGACTTTACTTTGAAAGTCGGCCCCGTGATCACTTTGGCACGTTATGCACGACCACAATCACTGAGGTGCACAACGTCTACAGCCTTCATTACGGAGAAATCGTCTGAACATGACTCAAAATCAGCCACAAAGTAGCACCGTGATGAGGTTACATTTATTTATGGCCGTGATTGGCTCAACATCAGCCTCAAAGCTGTCATGACCTCTGTGTTCTAATCCACTGTTCCTCCATTTTTTATTCATTTTTTCTCGAGTCCGCCTTTTTGTAAACTGAGCATGCTTCATAATTATATAAATAATATGTGTGTCATGGTTGTTTTCTGATTTTGTGATCTGGTTTAGGTGGTGTTGTCAGTGTTGGTTTTTCCTTTTTAGTTGTCCTCAGTGTTAAGGACTGGATCTCATGTCCCTTATTTGCACCGAGTGTCCTCCGAGTTGTCTCCTCCACTTGCGTCTTAGCCCCGCCCACCAGAGATGCACGGAGGAAACAAAGCCGAGGAGAGAGGACCGAGGAAATCAGCTTTAAGACACATGAGACGTCGTTTCCTCGTCAGCGTCACATGACGCGACATCAGCTGATCACGTTCGGCTGTCAATCAGCCGAACAGCTGTTTATGTCCACACACACACACACACACACACACACACACACACACACACACACACACTGTATTATTTCTCATCAAACACACACACTGTATTATTTCTAATCAAACACAGTTACAGTGTTTAGTGTCTTTAGCTGATAAAAAAACACTACTACTCATAACCAAAAGGACAGTTTCTACTGACTAAAAGATTTCATTTTGAATTGTATAATTATTAATTAATAATAATTCTTGATTATTATTAAACAGTTTTGACTTAACCTAGCCTGTATTTAGACAACGAACTCTGTATTTCATAAACACATATTTATGTGTCAGGATACTGAAAATGATTGATTAGAATCTAAATGATGAAACGTTCAGAAGATAAATAAGTGAGAATATAAAACGGACTCCTCTTCATCAGACTGTCATCCTCATCATCATCAGACATTCAAACAGTCTGAGGGATGATGAACAGAACATGAAGGATGTATTGATTTGATAGAAGTTATAGAGCTTCATATTTGGTTGTTAATCTTCATGTCAGACTCTTTTTAATCCCAGCTCATCACAGAGCGACTCTTTACAAACTCACTGATGTTCATCATCTGTTTAAATGTCCCACGCTCCGTTTAGCCTCTTTTTAATGTCCGTCTTTTCTCCCGTACTAAACTCTGCTCATGTTGAGAAGTTTCACTGAAGTCTGATCCTGTGCAGCGTCCAATCAATGAGTGATATACGAGAAGGGGGCGTGTCTGTCAGTGAAAAGACTTCCGTGAAGTCAGCTCTCGTGTCTCCTCGGTCATCGCTCCTCGGATCAGCCTCCTCTCTCTTCGATCCTCTCTCCTCCGTTCGCTATAAGAGCTTTGGGATGATCCTCAACATGGCGGCTTTGGAACTACTTCCGGTTCGGCCGAGGACCGAGGAGACTGCAAATAAGACACTTGGGATCCACCCCTGCTCTTGTGTTCCTTGTTCCTCATGTTTCCCACCTGTGTGATTGACCTGATTGTCCTCACCTGTCTCAATAGTCTCACCTGTGTCTAATTACCTCATGTCTATTTAGTCTCTGTCTTTGTTACCCTCTGTGTCAGTTCATTACAGTTTGTCGGTTCAGTGTCTTTGCGGGAACTTACTTGTTTCCCCGTGGTCTATGCTCCCTGGATTTGATCTGTTTTACTCTGCTTGGTTTTTTGGACGTTTTGGATTTATTTGAGTAAGTTTTGTTTTGCCTTTCGTTTAATAAATATTATGTTTTGCTGAAATTGGGTCCTCCTCCCTGTTTTCTGCCCGCACCCATGACAATGCGCTGTATTACGACAGGATTTAAGTGGCCTCAGCATCCCATTTAATGTCAGGAAAATAATGCTACAAATAAACTTGTTCATGATGGCTGCCCATACGTGTGTTTGACAGGGCTGTGCACGTCTTCTAAAACGAACCAAAGGTGGACAATTTCATATGCACCTGAACTGTAGGGCAAGTGAAGAGTCAGAGGGGATTTAACAGAATCAACACAGCAGCAGGGACAACAATGGCAGAAAGCTTTGGAGACAAGCTGATCACCAAAATCTGCAATTATCCACATCCGTACAATGTGCTGTTGTCATAAACACACCTGTCAGACTAACGGGAGACACGGAAACAAGTCTTGGGCTGAAACTGATGTTGGTAAGGGTGCATCTGAGATTGAAGTGGGGGGAATAGCATAGCCCTGCATCTGTCATGATCGTCAGATCATGTCGTAAACACGATCTGAGCCACTTTGGTCATGTGTAAACTTTGAGTTAATGTGTTGCTTCCAATCAGTGCAGGGATGTAAAATGGGGGTTCAATGCATGTTTCTGTACCCTCTCAGAGCCGTCGCCTGTATCCTCCAGTGTCACACATACTGTATACAGCTCATGATGCAGCTGGTTGTGATCAAAAACACATTGTGTTTCATTGCCAAGTACATTTACACACAAGTATTAAATAATGGACAAACTTTTAAGGTTAAGTCAAGTGTTTTTCCCGCCTTATTGTGTCTACAGTAGATCATTTGGTCCACAGTGTCAAGTTCACCGTTCATCCGTGCTCAGGCTGTTAAGTCTGTATTTTAACACTATTGGATGAGTCTGTGCAGAGTAACACGCTTCAGTTCAATCAGATCCTTTTCATCCAGAAACAGCTGTTAGTTTATGTTCCCCTCTTCAAAGCCATCAGACTCCATTAAAATCAGTGATTTAACCTTACACAGCCTGGTGTCTGTAAAAGCCATTATAATCTGCTTTAACACCTTTTAATCAACAAAGCGTGAGGAATTAGAGTCCAGGTTATGAATATCAGAATTTATCTGTATTCCAATATAAAAAGAAAATGTTTGTGTTGCATCATTCATTTTGAACCCATTAACTGGGTTTGTAATGTTGGTCCTGCTTTTAAAATAGAAGCTAAAGCTATTTATAGAGAGGCTCACAGCCGCTCCCTTCTTTGAGAGGAGAGAGCTGTCATTTATTTCATTTCACTATTTTTTTTTTCTTCAGCTTAACCCATCCTCATGAAACCTAATGCATGCATTGGCAATGTTAAAAAAACAAACCAAAAAAAACAAAAAACTAAGAACTGTAAGAAAGGTTTCCATTGAACATCAAACATGCAGACATATTTCCTCCACACACACAACAAACATGTCTATATAGTTTAGAAAATGTAGTTTCATGGTTGGGAATGTTTTATGTTTTTAGGCACCTCTAATCTGTAAAGACAAGATGAATAGTGCCATAATAAATAATTAATTAAAAGACCAACACACTGTATGTAAGAACTGATTTGTAGAACATCATTAGCATGAACATATTTATAGATCTGTCCACAAGTCAGTTCAAATTGGAAAAAAATTGTTTTCAAACGTGCACTCCTTAAAATGTTGAAGGCAGGATACTTTAGACCAGTGGCTGCTGAATCGTTTTTCACTGGTTCCTCCCCTACTTAGATAAAACATTTCAGAGCTGCCCCAGGAACAACAGCAGAGAAAGTAATAGCATGCCGTCAAAAAGTTACAAACATTTCATTGTTGTTATTGATTCAATCCCAACAGAATGGGCTTACACACACTTAACCTCGAGAAACAGTAAGTCTTCAGTCCAGTGTTTATTTATGTTTTTAGGTCATATGTGCAGATTTAACTTTGACGACCTCGGACAAGGTCGGACAAGGCAGACAAAGATCGGAGGTTGATGAAACTTTAATAAATCATGTCACATCATTTTAGTGTAGTTTTCCACAGCATATGGATTGCAGATTTTTAGATCAGACGCACCTCCTCCATGCCTTTGTGCTGAAAAAGGAAACATTCAAGAAACAAATAGTGCAGGTTTGATATGGTATAAAACCCGATCAGGACTCAGTGGTTCTTAGCATGCACCTCTCAATGAATGTCCATTGCACTGCACATTCAGACACTGTTTTACATTCGCTTTGACAGAAGAAATAAGAGCTGGGAAATTTTCAAGACTGCTGAATTAAAATTCATTGGCTGACTCTGCATGATGTGTCCTGGAGAGAGTGAATAATCCTCACGTTATTGTGCACTTGTGACACTTCATCATAACCTAAACCACATTGCTTTTGTTATATTCATCATCCTCCAACTCCCATCCCTCGCCTCCTCCCCCTTCATTTACCCATCATCCCCCTCCTCTCTGCAGCCTTCAATCACTCTCTCCTCATCTGCCTCTGTTACAAAAACAAGCCTTCCTCCTTAACAGCGAGCCATTTCAGATTTAACTCCCAGCCTT
Source organism: Symphodus melops (assembly GCF_947650265.1). Lineage (NCBI taxonomy): Eukaryota > Metazoa > Chordata > Actinopteri > Labriformes > Labridae > Symphodus > Symphodus melops. The sequence goes on from NC_136695.1 coordinate 4,466,674, forward strand.
TAGTAGACCTCTCCAGGGAGAAGCCTCTTATTGTGTAACCGGCTGTCTGCCCGTCAGTGCTGTGTGTAGGTGTAAAACGCCGCTGTGCAGGCCCGCTCGCATATAAATGAATAGTTTCACAGCATAAAAAATTTCACAGCATATTACCTGTTTGAATACTGGGATTCAAACAAGATACATAAAGTGAGCACGACGGTAGGATGGAGGGATGAGTTTAGGTTTTTGTAACTTTCCTTTAATGGATGGTAGGCTGCGAGGGACAAATTAAAATATTTATTATCACCAATTAAAAATAATATATAATAGAGGTAAATACATTAATTTCAATCATCTGTAGAGGTATCTTGACATGCAGATGATATCTATCTTTGTCTAAATGTTCAGAAAAAATCTGAAAAGAACTGTATTGTAGTCGTGCAGTTAGTGACCCTTTGTGACGCTTGGTCTTCACATGTGAGAGGGGGTCAGGCGTGTGGATTTAAAAAGTCTTTTGTTTTGGCAAAGTCTAGTGCATAGACGGCATAAGCAACATTTTTTTTTTGGACTTAACTCTTAAGTAATCGAATGTTCCAACAAAGCCATTCAGATGAAAACATTTTATTCGTGGTTCACCTCAGTCGAGTCCTGGTGCACGTCTTGTTTCATTTGACTTTTTGCAGTCATCTCTTTCAGTCGCATTGATTTGTATTGTTTAAGTCACTCAGTTTGTTTTTGAAACATTTGCAACATTTTTTTTTTTTAATGCACATTGTTTCTGCTGTTCCGTTGTCTGTGTTTGCCACCGTGCATGTCTCTGTTAACAGATAAGATTAGACCTTTAAAACAACCAGTACAGAAACCCATCTGCTAAATTTACAAACAGCATCCCAAATAATATCCATGATTTGTTTATTTATTTATTTTTTCAGATCTTTTCATAAATACGGTTCATCTTTGATGTACATCTGTGATGCTGTCGAGGGGTACACAGGCCTGCAGTATCAGATAGGAGCCTTTACTCGTGTTGCCATGCACTGGATGAGACCACAAACCCACTTTGTTATGTCAGCGTCTCTGACAAGTCAGCAAACCACTTTTTTCTCCCTTTAAACATCAGATTTGGTCAGACAACATCCTGTCAAGTCAGTGTTGCAGATCTGTGAGGGGGATTATTATCACATATTTCAGTAGCTTTTCACTGTAGGGAGCAGTCAGAATATCTTGTGACTCGCAGATCTGTGATCTTTGTGATTTACGAATCTGATATTCCGAGAGATACGATGTCATATGCAGGGGATATTCTATAATCATTATCTCCCTGTATTTGTTGGGTAAACATGAATACGTGACAGATCCATAATCCTAAATACAGTTGGATCATTTTAGATATATTGATCTTTTTTTAAGACCTGTAACATAATGAAGTCATTTTAAATGTGCTGCTGAATGGTTACATGAACACAGTTTCTGCATCTTTAGCTTATCAGTGTTGACAATCCAGGTATATCTGGACGTTTTTTTGTGCACATCACCTTCAGGTTTATAATGTAAGATAAACCATGTTGCATCCAGATGCAGGAGATGGAAGATAAGACGAGGCCGAAAATTCAGCAGGCTGCAACTGTAGTCAGACGGATGAGCACAGAGCTGCGCAGCGCTGATGGAAAGCGATCTCCACCGCAGAGCCCGGTGTTCATTGTGCTGCCTTGATTAAAGCCTTCAGCATCCAGTGGCTCAGTTAACATGCAGGGGAGTGGGAGCAAGCGAGGGAGGGAGGGAGGGAGGGAGGGAGGGAGAAGAGGCAACCTGAGGAGACAGCGAGAAAAGAACAGAGTGTATGTGTGTAAATGTGCATCCATCTATGAAAGTGTGTGGAGAGAGAGTTAAGGGCACCTAAAGGAGACTTTATGTGGATGCAGACAACAAGCAGCTGCTCTCAGCCTCCTCACCGAACATCCTAAACTTGTCAGGGCTCCTTACAGCCCAAGCTACTTAACGCTGGGTGAGCACACACACATACCATCAGTGTGTGTGTGTGTGTGTGTGTGTGTGTGAAGGCTGAAAACCTGGCCAAGTGAATATGACCCCTTTGACTTCTCATAACTGCACACATAAGCCCGTGTTTAAGTGTGTGATCTATATGTGTACATAAGTGGATGCATGTAGGTAGGTTGATTTGAGTGAGTGTGTGTGCATGTGTGTGTGCATGTGTGTGTGTGTGTCAGGGGATTGGCGTTGAGGAGGAGGAGAAGAGGCTAACAGCATATTAACAACACTAAGAGTAGGTGGGAAGAGAAGCTTACTGACTATTTTACAGCAATTAAACACCGCAGTCGGTTTTAGCCTATAGTCTGCTGCACCTCCCCCATCTCTCTTTGTGTCTCCCTTTTCTGTCTTTACCTCCCTCGTTTTCTTCTCTTAACAATCCTTCCTCCTCTATTCTCTCTCAGTGTCTTGTGGAAATGATCCTCGCCTCTCTCCGCTGCTCTCCAATGATGATTACACTTTTGATTTCCTGCCTCGTGATCATGGCAGGAGATGCTTTTTTTTTTTTTTTAAGGATTGTTGCTATAATTCAAATCTGCAGCGTTTATAATTGAGGCCGCTGCTCATGCGTGATGTACAGTTTATTTCACTGATTGATTTGAGAGTCAAACGACAGACTTAGTGCTCTCTGTTTTTATTGGTTCATTGATTTGTTATAGGAGTAAACAGTCATGAAATGTTCAGTTCTTTATGCATGATGAAGCAGTCATCATTTATTGTCTTCTTGACTTTTATAGCCTTTAGTCATCGCTAAGTATTTACCATGTCTAAAACCACTATCATTTATCAATGTAGACATCAGAAGTAAAAAGGGGTGCGACTGTTCACAGAGGTCATGGTTTGATTCCTAGTACGGGTGCGTTTGTTTAGGTTATATTTGAAGTTAATGCTGCTTTATTCTCCAACTTCAGTGGCAGTAGCTCAGTCTGGAGGGACTTCGATTGAGAACCAGAGGGTTGCTGGTTCAAGTCCTTGAAATTTCCTTTCAGAAAGGCACCAGATCCCTCCCCCAGCTCATTGGCTGGGGGAAACATACCTGCCCAATCGTCACCCAGAAACATCTTAGAGTCAACTTAAAGCAAACTAAGAAAACAATCCAGGTGACAGTGACAGTCACCAGCTCACCTGTACGGAGGCCCGTGAGTGACACTTCAGCAGGTTTATTTTGTAGAAGTCTATATTTAGGTTTTTAGACTCTACCAAGTGTGCCATGAAAAAACGCTGATGGATCTATGTGAATATTCACTTTATCTCTGTCTCATCGCGTAGCACACTCTGACCCAGGCGTACATACAGTTTGGAGGCGAGGGAAACTGGCGACACACACGGCAAGGTGGTGAATTGAAGCCTGCATAATGTATATTGACGCCTCTTACACGTTTTATTTCACGAAACATCAAACTTCACTGACAGAGCCACGTCACATTATAATCATTAATAAGTTTGATTTAAACGCCGGCATGTAGTGAGCTGTTTAAAATAAGTAACGTCAATATGATAATATATAAACCTTTAAAACATAATAATAATAAAAAGTACACAAAACCATGGTGCATTTAGCATCAAGCATGATTTTTAGTTTGTGTGTCAAGACGCACAGAGCGTTCATAAGACACGGCGATGACGTCACACATTTCACCTTTGTTACTCAGCACATCTTCATCACCTGTAACGCATTTATCGTGTTCATTATTAAAGTGTCAGGGTATCGCTCACAGAGCTTGCTGCAGGTTGATGGTCTGCTTTAAGGATCTATTAAAGAGGCATCAGAAGATGCAGACGGTTCCTTAACCTGTTTAAAACAGCAGCTTTAATGATGGGAGAAGAAACTCCGAGCTGAGAAACTTTTTACATTACAGAGACAAACTGTGATTCCCCCCCATCCAAGGTACATAGTTAAAGTACTAAAGACTGCATCATTCAAATATACATCTTGTGTATTTTCTTATTCTCTGCTTTAAAACAAACCAAAGTGATCATTTTCTTTGTTCGTCTCACTATATATAAAAAAAGGTAAAAAAAAAAAAAAAAGACCTCAGAGGGACTGTTGTTTCACCAATTTTATTATAAAAAATACAGAATTGCTTGATTGCTTCTGTATTCATTCGTGTGTGTGTGTGTGTGTGTGTGTGTGTGTGTGTGCGAGGTGTTCCAGCACGTGCCGGCCCCCAGACATGCTCCAATGATTCAGACACTTCTCAGTGCCAGACAGACCCGCTCTGATCCAACGTTCCTGTCTCTCAAAATCACAGCGAAGCCTCGCACTTACAAATAGATGAAAGTGAACACTACTGGGAAATACCTTTTAATAAAACGTACATGTGATGTTCCTTTTATATGCTATATTACATTACAGATCAACAGAGATTGCATCTGTGCATTGACTCTGCAGATGAACCCTTTGCTCTCTGTGAACGAGGTTTTCTCGTGTACTGTTGATGAGGTGTTTCAATAAAGTACTGAACAGGCTGGATTCCTAAATGTCTTAAAGATAATAGAGAAGGAAATATTGTCTGTCCGCAATGTGGAAAAAATGCCAGTGGATTTAAAACGGAACAGAAACATGATGATAATACGACGTTAACGCACAGCAGGAGATAAGGAGTGCGTTGACAATTTTTAAACTTAAATGTGTTTTTTAACATTTCATAAACTATTCCTCCATAGAAGAAATGCTGTGATATCTGTTTAAAGTAAATCTGAGAACAGTGCATAGTTGTAACTGTTTTTTTATTTCTTGATCATAATGCTGACTGCAGTCTTGATTCTCATTGGTCGAATCAGAATTCATCTCTTGAATGCGAACCACTGTGTGTGGAACAAACCGTCTGACTTGACTATGAACGCAGCTGTTCTCACAGAATCTGGATCCTGTAAAAGACCTGTAATCTTATTAATTAATGAAAGGACGTTTAAATGATATGAGATGATAAAACAGCAGAGAAAAGAGGTTGAACGATTGTACGCTGTGACAGAAATCTACCAAACTGACTCATGCAGGTCTGTTAACCCTTTCCTCACCTCGTTCATTTCAAGGAGGCGTCAGAGTCATCCATCGCTATGGACATCACCGTAGATTCAAACGGACTATTTATTGAGTGGAAACATCATTTTGTTTTTTTCATTCAATATTTAGTTTTAAATGATTTATTTCCTGTGAGAAGTGAGAATCATGTCAACCCTCTCACTATACACTGAGTGGAGTAGAGACTGAAGTAAGCTGAGCTCCAGGATGAAGACGCTCTCTGACAGTTTACATGATGTAGAATACAGATGCAGTCAAACAGTGTGCTTCACAGCAGGCTCATTTGCAGATTTGATTGATCGTTTCCTTGGAGTTTCCTGAAAACACACCCAGGCATGAAACAGAAAAATACAGCGCACATATTGATGTTGCAACTGTTTAAAGGCACAATGTGCAACTCTGGCACGTAGACTTTAAAATGGATTCTGCAGTCCCGTAGTATGGTTAGCTAGCTCTGCAACAGGCTTGAATCCTTTCTGCGTTGTAACCTTTCGCAAGTTTTCAAAAGCATCTCTACTATTTACCTACTTTTTATTTTTCACTTTTCGGCGTTGTTGAGCTTTTTAGTAAAAATAGCGGCTCTTAAGGTCAGGTAGAATTGGTTTTATCTGAGCCAGTGTGCCTCCCGCCTTCATCACTACAACAACTGTTAAAAATGCAGCGACACTGTAACTGCTCTCTTATCGGACCAACAGAGGGGCGTCCAAAACAGCTGTGTGGGTCAACCCTCTCGATCAGGACCAGAATCTAGACTTAGAGTCAGACATACCTGCTGCTGCAGGTCCTTCATGACTTCATATTGCTATTGCTGCAGTCATGGACAGATTAACATGCAAGCAGAACATGCAGTATTTTTTCATCATGACTTTTTGGTGACAGTGAGAACTACACTGAACATATTCTAGAGACTGTTTGGGTTTGAAATATATATTTAACTCAATTGATTATGTGCACATGCATTAGAGGAAAGAGTATGGTGGTGGAATTAATTAGCATCTTCTTAGACACAAATATTTATTCAGCACTTTCAGTACGTCACTAAAAGCCTTTCTGTTACTCTCTCAAATGTATTGGCTTTGTATGCGGCTAATTGTTCTGTAATTTAAACACATGCGACTTCACAGGCATCAAAGAAAGTCTTCTGTTGTTGTTTGCTTTACTCGGAGTGCATCGGTGCTATAATTACAAAACCTTTAGGAGAACAAGAAAGATAATTATTAACTGTAATGCAGGTTTGTATCGGGGAAAATAATTAGTTATGGTTGGTTGTGCCCTTGTTTTCATGTTTTCTTGTGTCACCTGTCACCTTGCTCTGCTTGTTTTTTTCATTTTTTTATGCAACAGCTTCATTTCAAGAGTTATAGATTATTGAATCCGATTTAAAGACTGTTAAGTTTTTACATGATAACAGTGCTGAACAATAGTTTGGTACCCCTCTGCTACAGGTGAGATAAAAAACAAACAACAGATGCATAATATTATATTATAATATTTACCTCAATTTGTGACCTTTTTCTACCTTTGATTAACGTTCCCTTTTAGTACGCACTGTTTTTGTTTCTTACAAGTACATGATCCTTTATCATGATCCTGTTGATCATTTGGGAGACATTGGTAATGTACAATATATTATGATATGATACGATATAGTCATTTCTGTCGCCATGCTTAGGAGGCAACCTAACGACAGGCTGAGAGCTGAGGCCGGTTGTAAGCCCCATTCTTCACATAGTGTGCTGCTCTGTTTGACGGCCTGTCCACGCTGGATCTGTTTCTGGAACGTGTACACAGCAGAGCTCAGCTTTACACACTTATCAGGAGACGGGAGAATACAGAGGAAAACATGCAAACAACATGCTGCTTTGTCTTTCTGAGATTGGTTTGTCATTCGGTTGGTAAATTGATGGTTAATGTGAACGTTTTTGTTTTTTTTAATTGCCACTCTATGCGTCTCCTTCCTGTCTGTGTTGTGATATTCTGTCCAGCTCGGCGCGTGCCTGCAGTGCACTCTGTCAGAAATAGACGTGCAGCGTATTTGAAACAGAACAGAGGGTCGTGCCGCTGGTGGCATGCTCTGGAGACGGACCGCGGCGCTCGCTGTGGAAACACAATCATTGAACAGGCCTGGTGTGTGGCGCTCACAGAATATGTGAAAATTGGGGGTTGGCTTTCTGTAAAACAGCTACAACATGCCCGCCTGCCAATCAGTTTAGCTCAGCGCATTATTGTGAAACTCTGATCTTTCACAAAATCTAAAACAAGTTAGCTTCTAAAAATGGGTGTGTATGTGACTTCCTGTGCTTGTGTAGACACTTGACAAACTGCAGGATCTTGCACTTCCACATGGGCTTCATTTTTCAACACCGAAGTTGCTACTTGCTACATTATGATATGTTGTAACACAAATGATATGGTACAATATGATACAATTGATTGTACACAGCCTCTTAGTTTGGTACACTATGAAGATATGACCTCAACATCAGCAGGCTACTATCTATTTAGAGAAGCCAAGATCATACCAAGTGAAGCGAGAGATTTTTTTTAATTTTTTATATTTAATGTAATTTAACATTAGAAACAGTCAGAACCCAATAAATATAATGTAGGCTATGGTAGGATACAATACAGTACAATATGATAGGATACATTACACTATTGTACAATGTCGTATGAGTTGATGTAATATGGTACATGTTTGATTCTGCTGTTTTTTCAGAACTATCCTCAGGTGGAAACTCAAAGAGCTGCACGTTCTTGCACTTCTGGCTTTATTTTACAACATAGATGTTGTTGTTTGAATAATTGGGTAAAAAAAAAAAAGAAAGAAAAAAAAGCAAGGTTCTTTCCTCAGCCTGACCTCAGTGGACACGTTACAAATGTCAGTCCAGGACAAGCCTCCTCATTCTCCTGAAACAGATCAGACATTTATTAGTTTGATTACACAGGGTCCAGATCGATCATGGCGTCCTGACTCATTGACGATCATTGTGTCTGTTGTTACTGATGACGATGCTGATTATGATGGTAATGATGATAGTGACAATGCTGATAATTCTTATGACAGTTACACTGATCACCTCTCAGGCTGATTCACACTGTGTGACTGATAATGATAAAATATGCACAAACTGTGGCTGCTGTGCTTTTACACGGAAGTAGAGACATGAAAGATGCGAGAGGGGAGGCTGACTCACAGGCGGGTAAGGAGGTAAAGGAGCTGACAAGTGGACAGCTGGTGGCTGCTGTCTGCTGCCTGTCATATTAATGACAGCGGAGACTCTGAGAAACTGGAAAGTTCCACCTGCAGCCTTCGCGGAGGGGTGTTTTGAAGAGCATGAACACACATAAGCCGTTTCACTCCTGCGACGACGACTCGTGCAACAATGACGGAAAGTTACAAGCCACTGGTTATATTGATGGGAAGTAATGAGTCCTTGTTAAGGGGCGGGTCTGTTTAACCCAGGGAGTGCATCTCAGATGAGTCCAGCTGATGTAACGCTCGGGGTTTCACCATCAGCTTTATGACTCCGTCTGTGGTCACACCATCCAGCAATGATAAAAACACTGTGAATAATCAGTTTTTAAACCGCAGAGGAATGAGCATCCACATGAGGCGTTTGAAGGCCACGTAACCTGAATGTCATCAAAACACTTTATGTTCAGCAGAAACAAAATTATCCACATGTGCTAAAGTGAGTCAGATCTTTTCCTTTACATCCTTGTTGAACTTAACGCTTCAATCATGGAGGCAGATGACCCTGCTGAGGATACTTTACAGTGCAAACACACACCAGGGCTTCTGAGTGCAGACCAGGGTCCATAGACAGACTACATGGAAATGTGATCTTCGACCAAACTAATCCTTCAAGGCGAGTGCATAAGGAGGGATGGATAAGCTTTTCTTCAGCTCTCTCTGTGATTGAAAGGTTAAAGAGGTCGGCAGGTGTCATCCTCAGGAGCCCAGTCTAAAGCATTTATTCATTCACTCTTCATTTAAATGGGACAATAAAGCCGTTTTCACACTCCTGAACATTTCAAGCAAATCTCACATATGTCACTCAGAGAGGAAGATTGTCCCTGTTTGAGAGGAAGGGGAGATACATTTGAATTTGGTGTCTTTGTGTCAGTAATCGGACGTCTAGTTTTTTATGTGCTGCAGAACAGCATCCAACAAAGTGAATGAATAAAATGAAGTTGTGGAAGTGCTTGTAGGACCTGTTAAAGGTACAGTATGTGGAACTGCATGCTAATGTTTCCTTTAACACATCTAACTTCAATTAAAAAGGGACTACACCCATGTAATATATATTTTTAGTTGAGTACTTAGATCACCTCAAATACTTCTAAAAGTTGTTAAAGCCAGAGAAATTCATAATTTTACATTCGTAACAAGACGCGTCTTGAAGGCGGCCGCCAAAATAGCAGCATGAGCTAGCGCCAGCTGCTACTGAAAGCTGCCGTCATAGATTATACTTGGATACATCGTCAGTACACACATGGTCAGGTCGGTTTCACCTGTTCATATTGATTCAACACAGTTTGTTTGTTTTCTTCCATAATACCCCGCGAGCCTCAACGTCATCTTGTGTTAGTATTTTGATTGAGAGCCCCCTAGTGGACGATTTTATATACTGTACGTTTAATGCTCTAAAATCCCAATTAACTGAATTTCATGAGTCAAAAGGGATCTTCTTCCATTTGTTAAAGTAGTTTAGGTTCAAAAGTTTTATCAATCAATTACAATGCTGGCCATGCATACATACATGCAAGTAATATTACAGATATATTTTACAGAAACACATTGGGTAGTCAGCTGCTGCCTTGTTGTTACTGACAAAATATGTTTTGTTTGTTTGGATTCACTTCTGAGGAGCCCCCTGCTGTCTCAGCAGCCCTCCTTCTGTGCTGGTGTCACAAAGAACACAATCATGGAGAGAATCACTTCAGCAGTGTCTTGATTTCTGTTTTGTGGAATAAGATCATTATACAGCACGACCCCTTTTTAATTTATGCCGTTCCATTTCAGACAGATGTCTCGTATATGAACCGTCTTAGGGAGGTTGAAAAGGTTCAGAGGCTTGCTCAGTTTTCTGTCAACAATGGGAACCAATAAAAACAAAACTTTTGCAGATGGAGTGCAGATATGATCAATCATATTAAACACATTTATGTAACTGCATAATAACTTGTATAATGTTCATAAGTCCTTCACAAGATATACAGTGAAATTTATACAATTTAGTCTGATGTTCTCTAGGTCTATGCCGTATGTTTGTTTGTTTTTTTTGACAGCAAATGGAGCTGCAGCGATGTGAACCAGGCTGCCTAGGGAGAGGTAGAGGACACTAATCTCAGCCAACTAACCCCCCACCCCCCACCCCCACACACACACACACACCCATTCAGCCACCATCCATTGACATCATAACTGCGTCAGAGGAGGCTGAAAGGAAGCTGCTTTAATAATGTTGAACAGAGAAAAACATCTGCGTGGATACAACATCATCAGAATGTCCCTTGAAGATGTAGCAGTGAGGGTCTGTCAGGTGATGTACGGTATGTCGACCACATGAACGGTTATTAATTCAAGGCTACAACCAGTAGGATCAAGAGATACAGGTTTTTTTTAAAAAGATTAATTTACGGATTAAATTACAGTCTCTGATGGATTAAAGGGGGGGACTGTTGAACCTCGACTGTAAGTTTAAAGGTCCTCATGATCATAAATACTCAAATTGTTTTGGAATTTCTGAAATCTGCTGTTCAGCCACTGCAAAGGCTGCAAACTGAGTTTAAAGCATGTCCAGTAAAAAAAGAGGTTTACAAAGCTATTCCACATTCTGAGAACACATGTGGAAAGAAACTCAACAGAGGTACACCTTTGTTCAACATATTTTTGATTCAAATTGACTATGGTGACAGTCAATAGCGTGAGTCAAAATACACAAGTAAATGATGCTAAAGGTAGAGTCAGTAACAGTGTTTGTTGCAGGTCGTAAACACAATATTCAAACTGGGCCCCTCCTCCTTGGTTCATTTCTGCCAGAAGTGCACACTCCCTGCAGGGTTGGCGTTTACCGCTTGTATACCTACACTGCTAGCTACAGTGTGCACAAGCTAACCACTAGTGTTTGGGACCTGCCTGTGTAACAGAAAGCAGGAGCACTCCGCTTCATATTTACGTTCGTCTTTGAATGAGCTTCATCTGCTTAGCTTTGCCGCACTACGATTACATTCTCTTTTTTTACCGCTTCATCCATGTCCGTCATATTCGCTGGTTTGAATCACGTCAAGTCAAATGTATTTATTGTCCATCCATCCATCCATCCATTTTCTGCCGCTTATCCGGGGCCAGGTCGCGGGGGCAGCAGTCTAAGCAGAGACACCCAGACTTCCCTCACCCCAGACACCTCCTCCAGCTCTTCCGGTGGGACCCCAAGGCGTTCCCAAGCCAGCCGAGAGCCAGTCTCTCCAGCGTGTCCTGGGTCTACCCCGAGGCCTCCTCCCGGAGGGACATGCCCGGAACACCTCCCTAGGGATGCGTCCAGGGGGCATCCGGACCAGATGCCCGAACCACCTCAACTGACTCCTCTCGATGTGGAGGAGTAACGGCTCTACTCCGAGCTCCTCCCTGGTGACCGAGCTCCTCACCCTATCTCTAAGGGTGCGCCCAGCCACCCTACGGAGGAAGCCCATTTCGGCCGCTTGTATCCGAGATCTCGTTCTTTCGGTCATGACCCAAAGCTCATGACCATAGGTGAGGGTAGGAACGAAGATCGACCGGTAAATCGAGAGCCTCGCCTTTCGGCTTAGCTCCTTCTTCACCACGACGGACCGATACAGCGACCGCATGACTGCAGACGCCGCACCGATCCGTCTGTCGATCTTCCCCCCACCCGATCCCCGGACGCAGCTTCTGGCGTTTGGGACATGTATTTATTGAGTTTGGCAAAATACATTTCATCCAAAACATCATAAAGATGTGCACATGAAAGCAAATTTAAAAATAAGTTAAAATGCTAAACAGTAGTAAAATTGTGCTCCCTCTTTTTTTGTTCCAGATTTTTTCACATTAACAGCAAGAGGACCAAACTTTTCTGCCGCACCAGATTCTCCAAATGACCTTTACCTTTTGTCTTTTTAAATTGAGTTTGAGGAAGTTTAGGGTCATTCAGGAGTTTAGGGTCACCACTTGCACACTGTCATTGGCCGGGGGGGGAAATACAACAGAAATTTCCAGTCAACCACAACAGCGAAAAACATTAAATTCAAGCAGAGGACGAGGTCTCTGCAGACACAGGTACCACCACAGACCCATGAGTGATGATTGGGTGGCATTACCTTTATAAAGGTCTATATTTTTGTTTTTGTTGAAAAACGTAATTGGCTCTATCTTTAAGTACAGTAGAAGTTATCGTGGTTAAGACAGAAGACCATCATAAAGCACGCAGATGAAGACATCCAGTGTCGGCTGCTAATCTCTCCTCATCTTTAATTGGTATGCCAGTGGCCTCCCCTCTCTGGCACTTACACGTCTCCCTCCTGTGTATCCTGTAGGACTCAGACACTCTCCGAAGAGACTTTGTGAAGAGTCTCTTATAGTTCTTACTGGATGAATAGCAGTGTGGACGTTTGATTCCTGCACACTTCTTCTCTTCACAACCTCTTTATGTCCTGATGAACATAAATATTATTTAAATATTAAAACATCTTATAGGCTCCATCTTAACTGAGGATGCAAGGTCATGGCGAATTTATTGTTGGGCAAATAAGAGTTTGGAAATGCAGCCTGAAAGCGCAATGTTAGTTGCAAAAGGAAACCATTTTCAAAAGGCCCAATGAAGAATAAGCAGAGATTATTGGAAGAGGAGAGAATGATTTATTAGGAGACAAACACAATAAAGAAAGCCACTTATATTTGTACCCAACAAATCTTGACCTATCATATATACTCAACAAAAATATAAACGCAACACTTTTGTTTTTGCTCCCATTTGTCATGAGATGGACTCAAAGATCTAAAATTCATTCCAGATACACAATATTACCATTTCTCTCAAACATTGTTCATAAATCTGTCTAAATGTGTGATAGTGAGCACTTTTGCTTTGCTGAGACAATCCATCCCACCTCACAGGTGTGCCACATCAAGATGCTCATCAGACACCATGATTAGTGCATAGGTGTACCTTAGACTGTCCACAATAAAAGGCCACCCTGAAATGTGCAGTTTTTGCTTTATTGAGGGTCTGGGGACTCAGAACCAGTCAGTATCTGGTGTGACCACCATTTGCCTCATGCAGTGCAACACATCTTCTTCGCATAGAGTTTATCAGATTGTCAATTGTGGCCTGTGGAATGTTGGTCCACTCCTCTTCAATGGCTGTGCGAAGTTGCTGGATATTAGTGGGAACTGGTACGCGCTGTCGTATATGCCGGTCAAGCACATCCCAAACATGCTCAATGGGTGACATGTCCGGTGAGTATGCTGGCCATACAAGAACTGGGACATTTTCAGCTTCCAAGAATTGTGTACAGATCCTTGCAACATGGGGCCGTGCATTATCTTGCTGAAACATGAGGTGATGTTCATGGATGTATGGCACAACAATGGGCCTCAGGATCTCATCACGGTATCTCTGTGCATTCAAAATGCCATCAATAAAATGCACCTGTGTTCTTCGTCCATAACAGATGCCTGCCCATACCATAACCCCACCACCACCATGGGCCACTCGATCCACAACATTGACATCAGCAAAGCGCTCACCCACACGACGCCACACACGCTGTCTGCCATCTGCCCTGAACAATGTAAACCGAGATTCATCCGTGAAGAGAACACCTCTCCAACGTGCCAGACGCCATCGAATGTGAGCATTTGCCCACTCAAGTCTGTTACGGCGACGATCTGGAGTCAGGTTAAGACCCCGATGAGGACGACGAGCATGCAGTTGAGCTTCCCTGAGACGGTTTCTGACAGTTTGTGCAGAAATTCTTTGGTTATGCAAACCAATTGTTTCAGCAGCTGTCTGAGTAGCTGGTCTCAGACGATCTTGGAGGTGAACCTGCTGGATGTGGAGGTCCTGGGCTGGTGTGGTTACACGTGGTCTGCGGTTGTGAGGCCGGTTGGATGTACTGCCATATTCTCTGAAACGCCTTTGGAGACGGCTTATGGTGGAGAAATGAACATTCAATGCCCGAGCAACAGATCTGGTTGACATTCCTGCTGTCAGCATGCCAATTGCACGCTCCCTCAATGCTTGCGCCATCTGTGGCATTTTGCTGTGAGACAAAACTGCACATTTCAGAGTGGCCTTTTATTGTGGGCAGTATAAGGTACACCTGTGCACTAATCATGGTGTCTGATGAGCATCTTGATGTGGCACACCTGTGAGGTGGGATGGATTATCTCAGCAAAGCAAAAGTGCTCACTATCACACATTTAGACAGATTTGTGAACAATGTTTGAGAGAAATGGTAATATTGTGTATCTGGAATGAATTTTAGATCTTTGAGTCCATCTCATGACAAATGGGAGCAAAAACAAAAGTGTTGCGTTTATATTTTTGTTGAGTGTATATATATATAGTTTGCATGTAGCCACCAGTCTCAAAGGTATTTTGGCTTCAGTATAATAATGAGCATCAACAAAGCAACATCTGCACAAAGAAGGTTAAAGGGAAAAAAAAGGGGAACGCAAAAAATCTGAATGTTTGCTTTTCATCTTTTCAATAGAGTCACAAATCACACAGCTGTGGCAACGCATCTCTTTAAAATGTACAATATACAAAAAGATACACCATGCCTTGTCCATACATATGAAGTGAAGGGGTACATCTACATCGATCGTCTCAATATGCTAGGCGATATCTATTCAGGCGAACGCTGGTGTCTGACCTTTTTCAACTCAGGGCCCACTTTTTAGTTTCAAAAGTTTTGCCCGCAAACCTCCAACAAATGCACAAAAACTGTGCTAATGAGTTTAGTCTGCTAAAGAATATCTTTACAGGGGTTCTTCAGAACTTTTTTTAGCAGCAGGTATGTCTTTTCTACATCGTGATCATTTTTTATGCACAATTTGAGGCTTTTCTGATTCACTTTAAAATAAAGATTTAGTTGTGTGTCCTCTTTTGTGTCTTTTCAAACCTATTTTAGAGTTCTTGTTTCCGTTTTCACAACAGGCGAGCTTCAGACTTGTTAGTAAGTAGAGCAGAAAAAAAAACATTGTTAGCATCAGTTTAAACACAAGGGGGTTTTGCCTCCCCTCACGGACTGTGAGCTCCGCTCCGTGTGACTCTGAGACTGTCTCTGTCTCTTGGGCTAATTAAAACACTTTGTTGTGTCACCATCCGAAGTTGAAACTTTGCAAACTCTTCAGTTAACTGTTTCCCGATCGTCACCGACAGGAAGTCAGCATGCACATCGACAGTTCTAATGTTGTGTTATCAAAAAGTAGCTACCATGTCATGGTTTGGTTTGGTTCTGTGTTTCGTCTTGTTTTAGTTTTCTATCCTTAGTGTTCTGTTTTGTTTCCTAGTGTGATTGTTTCCCTGTATCCTTGGTGTCCTTCTCTCTTGTCTGTAATATTGTTTCCTGTTTTACTTGTGTGAATGATTCCTGGTGTTTACTTGTTTAGTCTTTAGTGTTTCCAGTTTTATTTTGTAACGTCTTCTCCCCGTGCTTCTGTGTGGTCCATGTTTTACCTTGTAGTTTTCAGTGTTGTCTGGTTTCCTGCCTCTCTGTGTTTCCCTCCTGTCTTGAGTACCCTGATTGTCCTCACCTGTCTGATTAGTCTCACCTGTGTCTGATTGCCCCTCTCTATATATTCTCTGTGTGTTCTTACCCTCTTGTCGGATCATTGTCTTTTGTTGTGGTATGTGCTTTGTCTCCTGTGGATTACTTTGTTTTGCTCCTCGTAGTTTTTGGATTTTCTTTTGAGTTGTTTTTGTTTTGGTGTTTCTGCCTTTTTTTGATTAAAATAAATAATTTTAGTTTGTTCTGCATTTGGGTCCTCCTTCCCTGTTTTCTGCCTCGAAAACGTCACATACGATGCATTTTAAAAAATTCAGTCCTTAAAACTTCAGGATAGGCCGTCCCTTCACGCCACAGCAAGACACGTTAGACTAGGGGAAGACAACAGACTGGACACCCTGTGCCCTTTTGTTTACGATGAGAGGGCAGAACAATCACCCAGCCTGTTTGAGCCCAGTTTCACAGCAGGCTAAAGACGGAGAGGACAGACTTTTCTCATCATGGCAGGGTTTGTTGAAAAAAGCTTGTTATGTGCATTTTGCTTAATATGTATCCTTATGGGGAGGAATAGCGTATGCTAATATCAATATCTATGGAGAGAGTAGTGCCGCAATTATAGAGCATTAGAGTGGATATTGATAGCCTCTGTTATGGATTTGTGCAATGGTAGCATTTTTGGACAAAGCAACACAAGTCGACAGAACGCCAGTGTGTCGTCACAGTGCTTTCAGGTTCTGTCTGCCATTTCACACAGGTTGCTATCAGGGGAAAAAAAGGCCTGTGTGGTTCTGCTTTCATTGTGCAAGAAATTCATCCAACGGTTTTGAGCAGCCAATTGGTTGACGATCAAATCTGATCATGGTAACCTCATACTCTGTGTGCTTCAGTAGGACGACGTCACAGTTTTTAAGAATACATGTGAGTGCTCTCTTCTTAATATAATGTTGCTTAATAACTTTTCCATTCTTTGAACTGCACAGGTAGCAAATAAAACAAGTATAAAAATCGGAAATAGAAACAAAAGTAAATGCAGCAGGCTCTCTGGGTTTCTTAGAGTGCTGATCCTGTTCCAAAGAGAAAGACGGCCTTTTAGGCTGCTCATCTGTAAACACAATAAACCCCAGATAACAACTTTAAAGTCTTATTTGGTAAAAAAAAATGATCAAGGTAAACAAACAGTCCGTCTACAGCAGGCAGTCTGTCGTAGCAGTTAGCACAATCTGTCAGCGTCCACGCTGCTCTTGTCTCTGTCCATTAGCATTGTAGCGTGTTAATGTAGTGGCTAGTTTATGTAATCATAACACAGAGAGTGAGGTAAGACTTGAGCCTCTTAATGGATATTTTTTTAACGTACATACATCCTGGATAATAGTGAGCAAAGTATGGAGGCATACAGAAGCTAATGCTGCACATTAAGACGGCGTTACTGACCTCATTACATACTTTAGGCTTTTAATCTTGCTAACATGGCCATGCAGAGTATGGAGTCACATAGGGGCCTTAAACAGATTAAATCTACATATGGATACAAACATAAATGGTGAATATGTGGCTTTGCCCAAAGTCATTGATCTCAAGCAAAAGATAAGATATGTGGGGAAGGAACACTGAGACTAAATAGACACAGGGGTAATCAATCACAGGTGAGGACAATCACACAGGCGGGAAACACAAAGAACACAAGACCAGAACACTGAGGACAACTACAAAGTAAAATCTATCACCGATGGTCCAGGTTAAAAATGTGTGTACATGAGCTGAGACCTGGCATGGGATTTGAGTGTATCATCCGCTCACGTCCCAAATTCATGCAGAAAGTGCCAAACTTGGAAAATGATCGGTCGTCCATATGTTTGATATGTGAGGGCCTTTGTGTGTAAAATGCCTGTTGAGCTGTCCAGCTGATATGAAGATGAGGGATCAGGGAGTGTCTCATCTCAGTGCTCTCACACACACTGACTCACGCAGACAGAGACAAGACAGCGGTAGAGGCAGAGAACACACAGGCGGCACAAACAATGGGATTTATATCTATACTACGCTTCATATATAATTCAAGCCTGAGCTGTGCTGCTCCATGCAGGTGCAACAGAACACTGCAGTAACGTGTGTGGGAATTTAAAGATTTGGGAAACACTTCACCATTTTGAGCTGGGGTGCATCCGTCATGTGAGCTGCTCATGGATTGGTTAATGATTAAATTTGCTTCGCAGCATAACGCTAAAATCTAATTTCCCAGCTCTGCATTACTTCACATGACTGCACGTTTATGGTACTGTGTAGAAAATGGCTGCAGCAAGCTCAGCCTCGACTGCAGCGCTCTTTTGTGCATCTGTCTCATTCAACCATTCAACGAGAGAGTAAGGCACCCATTAGCCTTGCAGTATGGTTTTCAGAAGCTGCAGAAATCTGCATGCTTATACAGGATGCATGTAGGGTAAAGCAACCTCTGATGATGAATGAAGCCAATGCAGCACACTAGTTGTACTGTATGTCAAAGAGTGAAAACGTGGACAACTTCACAACTCTGTACATTTCTGATATTGATTTTCTTTTCCTTATGTCTGGTTTTCTTCACAGCTTTTTTCAACTGTATGAACATAGACGTAGTATCAGTGACGTCATCCATTGGTACTGGAAATAAAAAAACTAACTTTTAGTCAGCCTTGTAACAGGCAAAGGCTAAAGTAGGCATTAAGACGTGCAGCTATACGCCCACCCACCAGTTCAGTCCCGCCCCTTATGACATGTAACTCTCATTCCTACTAAAATCCAAAGAGAGTCATTGTTGGTGTCTGCTTTTAATTATGTCAACTGACCAAATTGTTTTTTGTATTTTGCCTAATTTCTGCACTTTTTTTTACTGGATTACTGGGCTTTTGCAGCCAAGGGGACACTTGAGGAACTGCAGGTTTTTTTGCACTTCTGAACTGGCTTAATTTTTCCACACAGAACTTGTCACTTCGTCATCGCCCACGAGGAACTGTGGAGCTATGTCCATGCTAGTCTAGACAATGGACTCCTGTCCGAATGATCTAGGTTTGTTAGACTAAGAAATTTGTCTTGGTAAGATTTGAATTGCACATGTATTTTAAAAGTCCAGTTTTACCAGAACTAACAGTGATTTTTTTTAAAATTTTTAATGACTTGTGTTGGTGTACTTAAGGGGAGCAGGTAGACAGACACATTTAAATATAAAACATTAACGTGTCGACATTCAATGTGGCTGGATTTTACTGTAACTGTTAGCTAGAAGACTGAAAGCCCGCCTCAGCTCCACGTCTTGTCTTCTATTAGAGTGAAAGTTAGATATAGAGTTTCAACATCTCCATCATGGGGACAACCACCATTCAGCTTCATGATGCCTCTTCAGAAACAGATGGGTCACTGAGACTATGTCCATGTTTTACAAAGTCTATGATGGTCTCATGTAAGGCAAACATGACATGACTTTGGAAAACAATATTTCCAGCTTTAAATGTGAGAGAATTTTTTCATTTCTCTTCTTCTATTATTGCTAATTGGATATAATTGATAATGGATTGTTGGTCAAACAAAACAAGTTATTTAAGGTCTTCACCCAGTCCACTTGAAATTGGGCAAAAACGACAATTTATTAAAGTTTTTTAATTTAACTTAAGACTAGTTATGGCCTTGAAGATAATTTTTGAACACCAATATGTCACGATTTACGGGCAGAAAACAGGGAGGGAGGACCTAATTGCATAATAAACAAAAATGCAGATTTATTTCAACAAAAGACAAAAATAATAATAATAATAATAATTTCCAAAATCCACAAGAAGAAAAACTCTTACTAGCTCTAATAATACTAGCTACACTTGTGTACAAATAGCATACACTTCCTTGTATTGAGCTCTTACAGAAGACCTTACAAATATTCTAATCCAGGTTCATGGATGAATGTATGGGCTGACTTAGTTTGTATGTATGTGTCATGGCTGGAGGCTGTCCATCAAACATATGGAGAAGGTAGCACTAATTTCACAGCCTGTTATGACAGCCCGTGGTAGAAATGTAATCAATACCTCATCTCAAAGGCATGCCCACATCAACAAAAGCTGTGAATTTACATCAATCAATACGTGGCAGGGAGCTGTGATGAGTGATATGTGTATGGAAAATTAAACTTGCAGTTTAACTTATGAGGAATACTGAAAAGAGAGTCATCTTCGTCTGCTTTGGTTGACCCTAACTTGAAAGACTGTCATCGTGTTTTTGTATTCATGAAACCATACCTGCCAACATATAGGTTCCAAAAACTAAGGATGGGATCGGGATTTATTTTTGCAGAAAACTCCTGGAAAAATGTTGATATTTTCAGGAGGATCTATAGATGATGAATATTTCTCCTGGTAGCAGCACTGCTCTCTTGGGTCAAAAGTCCTGGGTTGTTTGAGTCATTGCACTTTATATATTATACTTTAAGCAATATTTTTTTCTGTATTTTTTTGTCACATCTTCCGTTACATTTGTACAGTTGATTCATAAAACTAAAAACTCCATGCCTCCAAATGACCACCACATGTTATACAGTATGTGGCATACATGTCAAGAATAAGTGCAAGTAAGGAATGAGAAAAGCCTGCATGCTAACATCATATCCATCAATCCATACAAGTACAGTATGGTGATGCTACTGAAATAATAACTATCGAAAAAGATGACAAAAATTATCAATACTAATGCATGATAAAACACACACAGTCTACAACATGTATTAACATTTGTAACATACATTTTGTGTCCTCTAAGTCTCAACTGGTGTTGGGACAAACAATGGGGTGCGATCATGTGACAAGTGGCATAAAGTCTACGAAGCGTTCCTGAAACATGTTGGCTCACGTTTCATACCATTGAAAGTCCAAACAACTCAATAAATCTGATTGGTTGAAAAAGTATCAGAAATGTTCATGAAGGAGTTGGTGGTGGATCCTGAGGCTAGACCAGTTGGGAACCACTGCTCATAAGCAAACAATAAAAAAAAAAGATTGAATAAACATTTGCTGTTTTTTTTATATCTGTAGATAATTTGTGACGTTAAAAACATGAAAATAAAAATTACCATGATTTGTGTGTGTGTGTGTGTGTGTGTGTGTGTAATGGGTTTAATGTGTTGCAGTTCTGCAGAGCCAGACAAACACTTAAGGCAGACGGTTTAAACCAGCTGAAGAAAGCAGGATTGCTGTTCACCACACACACACACACACACACACACACACACACACACACACACACACACACACACACACCTCTGCTTCACCTTCCTTCATGGTTCAGTAAATATTCATTCATTCATACTGCCTTCACTCTTTCAGCCACACACACACACACACACACACACACGCTACTGTACACACATACATGCACACATTTGCATACCCCGCTCCTTCGTTTAGAGGCAGCCTACTGTAACATATAGGTAAAGCTCAGTCAATTACAGCAGATTAAAATGTGCTTACATGTATTAACACGGGCAGTTAGGTGACGCTATGACCCCATTCTTCCTGCTGCAATAATGGATGTAGAAATTTCATGTAATTATGACTGCGTCGGTCATTCACAGAAGCATAAAAAGCAAAACTAAGCACTATTTTAATGCCAAATAATCATCATTTTGAATTAATTTGGAAAAGGAGAGGTGGAGGACATAACAGGAGGGTCATTATGGAAACACATCATCGATTAAATGGGTAAAACCTCACATGTTTACCCATATTATGGGGCGTTGTCATCTTTCTCTATTTTAACGATAGGATATATTGTAAAAGGATTAGTCTGTTTTGACTGCAGTGCCATCAGAGGGGCCGGAAAGATCTCCTGCATTCAGAGATTTCATTAGATTCCCTGAATCTTTTCATCGTGGATCATGTGTGACGCATTTGGAACAAAGGTAAAGCGTAGAGTCTGTACAAAATGTTCAAAGCTGTAAAGTGGTCCAAGTTTTCACTGCTCGACATAATTAACCAGTTTGCGGCTCACTAACTCGTTAGCACAGAAGGTCCAATAGTAAGTGGAGACGCATGAAGGTTCTGTCGATGAATCAAATCTGCCTCTGTGCTCGTATACTGGCACAAAGGCAGGAGTCCATATCAATTTCCTAATCAAGCTATACCCATAGCTAGACGCATCGGGCATCTGGTTCATTTTGGGTATTTTTTTTTTTTTTTTTTTAATAATCTTGACATTTCTGTTTAAATATTAAGATTTTGGGGGATTTTGGGGCCTTTATTGGAGAGACAGGACAGTGTATAGGAATTGAAATGAGCGAAAGTAAAGGAACGATGCGAACAAGGATAATAACTCCTCGCTGCAACACGCAGAATTGGGCGGCATCAGATAAAAGGAAGGTTCGGATGTCTGATCCCTCCTTTCATCTGGAAACCGTATTGAATTTTTTTCAAGCTTTGCGGAAGAAGACGCATTGAATCATCTTCATTTTCCATAATAATAAAAGTCATGACTGCTGCAACACAGAGGGACTATGATAACATGATCTTAAAAATGTTAGGGCCAAACTTAACAAAGTGACGTGAAGAAGTTTTTATAATGAGTGGGCTGTCAGGGAATAGTTTTGTAGGCCTTTCAGATGTTGCACCGGCGTTAAAACAACTTTAGATGGTATTTCCTTTAAACTGACGGACTCAGTTTGTTTGAAAGACATGTGCAATCATGGCATGAAGGAAATGAAACAAACATATCAAACAAGCCTAAACGACAGCATCTCCTACCTTGTGTCTTTCTTTTCCATGGATACATTTCATTTCTAGCTGTCAGCCTTAATGTATAAACTGAACAGCGTTTAGGATTTCAGATTCTGCTGGTTTGTGCTGTTTCTGCCTTTACAACAAGAACAGTGACAGGACATCATTTTAACCCTTTTGTATTACCCGATCCGTAGGGAGGACCCAAAGATGCAAAGGAGCCACAGGTCGGATTCAAACCCTGGCTGCCTTTTTGGTGACATCTTTACACACATACTAACCAATCAGCCACCGGTGCTATTTTTATAAGAAAATACAGTAGTTTCAGTGTTTTGCAAATAATCACGTTTCCAACTTTTAAGGGAATTGGCTTGTACAGTAGAGCCTGTTTTTTTCAGTATGTGGTCTTATATCAAGACTGAGCAGACTGGGATGAAAGTGAGGATGAATGGATGGCGATTTGAGCATCGCTGGGAGAGATGACAGCTCGCAGTGAGGCCGACAACCGCTCAGTCACCCTGAGACCTGACCTCCATCTTTAACTGTCTCTCGTCAGCCCATTCGCTGCCTCTGCCTGTCTGTTTGAGACTCATTCTCACAAACAGTCAGTGGCGCTTTCTGTTTGGCTGCGTTGTAACGTAAAGCAAACGGCATCACAGATTCATGCCACAGCTCTTTGTTCTTTTCATCCTACATGTTATACTTAAAAATATTTCCCGAGCTGAGGAGCCTCATTGATTCACTCTGCAACCCTTCGAGGCATCCCTCCTCCCAAAGCTATCCTCTATTCATCTCTCCTTTCACTCCCTTTCCTCTTCTATCTCATCCGTCCTTTCATTCCCACACTTCCTCCCACTCCCATCCGCTCTCTTCCTTCCTTCCTTGCTCCCATCCATCCTTCCTTCCTTCCATCCTTCATTCCTTTCCTTCCCCGCTCCTTCCTAAAACCTCAGCATGCAGAGAGGATGCAGCGAGACGAGACCTCCCATCGTCGGTGGGAAAAAAGGGAGAGACCATCGTCTAACAGATGGAGGGATGTAGGGAAGGTATACATTGGGAGGCGGCAGTATATGTCTGCTTACTGTTCCCTCGCCCTCCCTTCAACGAGTCTCATCAGCTCCCCCCCCCCCCCCCCCCTCCCCACCCTCTCCCCCTCTCCTATGCCAGGGTGGTATGACCTGCTGGATTACAAAACAGCCCTCCCATGTGTCTGCCTGTTCTCTGTGCCAGCTGAGAGACAGCGATACCGAGCTCCTGGAGCGCCGGTGAGGACGGCAGAGAGGAGGAGGAGAAGAAGAAGAGGATGACAGGGGGGGGGGGGATGTGTGGAGAAGTAAAAAAGAGTCAAAAGAGTAGAAAGTAGCAGAGTGAAAGAAGAAGAAGAAGAGAAGGAAAAGACGAGAAAGAAGAGTAGAGGAAGAAGGAGGGAGGGAGGGACGGAGGGAGGGGAAGCAGGAGCAGCAAGAAAGAAGGGAAAAGTGTTTCTGTGAAGTAGAGGAGGGAGTTTTGAGTGATAGTGAACATATTGTAGATGAAGCTTTGAGAGGAGCAGGACGCTGAGAAGCACCGGCGCTGTCAGAGCACCCTCAGGGACAGCCACGGGTAAGTTACACACTCCTCTGCTACACACACACACACACACACTCATAACCAGCATCGTATTATACCTCTAACACACACCTTTCTATGAGGCCAATAGGGAATACATTACACACATAGTGGAAACTAAAGACAGCTTTAAGTGTCAGGAAATGTTGTCTCTAGTAAATTTAAACACTCCAGTCAGATTCTGATTTTAACCAGCTGTGGTGATCCAGACAAACCTGCAGCTCTAAAGCTCCACCTCACTTATGAAGGAGGGTGAAAGATAGCAGGACGTCTGCCCCATAACAAGTCCTGACAGTGTTTTGTGCACTTTTAAATTCATTTTTTCACTCTCTTCCTTTCTTAGCACAAGGTGGGCCTTAAAAAACAAAAAAAACCCAGATATTGTTAGAGATATAGGAGGAAGATCAGGAGCAGAGATGCGAGGAGATAACAGTGCAGGGGAGAGGGAGAGGGAGGGGGGGGGGGGGGGGGGGGTTCGGCTGCATGGAATCAATTTCATATGATGTCTGACAGGCTGTCATGGATTCATTACGCAAGCCCCTGAGACAAAGAGATGCTTTAAGAAGCTGTGTGTGTGTGCCTGTGTCCATGTGAGTGCTTGGGTTGTACTTCTGCTGGAATACACACTTTAGTGCGCACGCATTCCTGAAGCGCACAATCGTCCTCTCATTTCTGTGCACAAACAGCTCGATCTGAAAATAACCTCGCGATCTGGCCCTTACTGCAGTCATTTGAGGAATTCTGTGCTGACTTTTCTCCAGGCTACCGAAGAGACAGAGAAGCGACAGTGCCGGGCAGTTGTTAGTTCTTCGTTTAGCAGCAATTGATTCCCGTGCTGGAAGGCGAAGGGTCGCCGAGGATAGAGCAGGTTTTATTGTCTGAAGGAGAGGCACTTCCTCCCATTTAGTTGCTAAACCCCCCCGAGGTGGAGAAATTACAGGAAAGAAGCGGGTGGTGGTCTCAGTCTCATGAGGGTGGCTCCACGGCGGCCATATTAGCTCTATTACAGGTCTCAGGAGGACAGCTAGGTGACATAGGTCGTCATGGCGAGGGGGGTTGTCATGGTAAGTGGTTGTCATGGAGATAGTGATGGAGCTGAGCGGGTGGGGACCCCTGTGGCTGGGTCTCACCTGGTCTGAAGAGACTATTATATTCTTTCTTTTTTTTTTGTACCTGCAGATGCCTTTCTCTCTTCTTCTTTTTCCCTTCTTTCTTCCTCTGTGGAATTCTGTGTCTTTTTTTTTTTTTTTCCCGAGCGGAAGCTTTATGTTCAGACAAAGATAAACTGCTGAAAAAAAGCAGCGAGATATAGGCGGGGTCAGTGCTTTTTTTTTTTTTTTTTCCTCCACATTTTTCTTAAATGACCTGAGATTTGTGCCTCACTAAATCCTGATGTTTCCATTTCATGTTGATAAAGTATTAAGAAAGGCTCTGCTTGAGTAGCTCATGTATTTACTCACATCTTAAAGACACCAGCGCTCAAGGCTGCACTGCTTTTGTGTCATAAACTTCAGCTGCACATCAGTGGAACAAAAAGCGCCTTTTAGAATTTTGAGGAAGAAAATGGAAGAACGGCTGTAAATGTACCTACAGACATTTAAAAATCTGATCTCTTAAATCCTAATGAAAGCTGTGCTCAATGGCAGCCGGAGAAGGGAAATATGATAAAGAAGATTTTTTTTGAATGATTTCTACTTTTCATTGTGTTGGAAAATTCCTCATTTCTGTGAGATGGCACAGACAGGCGGGAGTGTGTGTCATTACAGAGGAGCTCATTAGTAGGCCAGGAGAGAGCATGTAGTGTACATGTAATGGCCACCCTCCCCTAAGGCCCCCTCTATCTGGGCTGATATTTTTTTTGACACACACATCTGCACACACATTTTTTCTCTCGTCTCTTGTTTTCTCTCCGGCCTTTATCTCTGTGGTGATCAGTACATTTCCCCTCCTTCATTTAGCAGCTTCTTTTATGTGCTAATAATCGCCCTGGAGCGCTGACACTGATAGCATATGAGTCTGTGTATTTGGCCAGTTTTCACGCCCTGAAGCCTCTGTGTTCTTACACACCAAGCGAGCGATAATTTGAATATCTAAACACACAAAGCGGTTACTGTTTGCTAGCGTGAAATGCAACAAATTCCCCTCAGATGTGAATCATTATCAGTGCATATAAACTTACTCTGTACGAGAACATCTCTTCGTGGTGTATCTCTTCCTGCTGCTCACACATCCCGACTCTTTTAAAGGCCAAAAGTAAGAGAGGGCCAAGAGGTATTTAAGTTCATTTTATTGATTTAAAAACAAAAAAAAGTGTGAAGAAAAGTGTTAGTTTTACACACAAAGAAAGGGGTGCAAGCGTTTCACGAAATACAGTCAAATATATTTGTGTAGTTTGATTTAATCAGCTGTAATTTAATCTGCTGAATGCTCAGTCATCCTTCCCTCTCCACGAGGCTGCGAGGCGCCGGCCCGGTTAGCAGGGCCGTGGATTCTCTGCAGAGAATAATGTGAGTGTGGAGAAGTATTATCACACACCAAGCTGGGTCGAGTGTCTCATAATAGGAGCACGGCCTGTGTGTGTGTGTGTGTGTGTGTGAGCGGGCCTGTATAGGGGAATAGTGTGCTGTCCATGTAGTGTGTGTGTCTTTGGGTGTGGCTTTTCGCTGAGAAAACCTTTAAACACAGCAACCTGTTTGTGTCAACGCTGTTAAATCACAGCGCGTATAGGACGGCTGATTATTCGAGCATAAATCAAGTTTTGAAGGGTTGTATTTGCTTGATTGCGTTTGATTACACAACTGGAAAAAAAGGCCTTAAAACATTTAGAATTCTTCTTTATATTCATAAATATGTTGGTATATGAGTGTGTCATATTCACACAAGCTACTTTCCATCTGTGTGTTTTCTGCGTCCTCAAATCCTGACATTTGTTTTTTGTTAATTTTATCGAATTGATTTGTTTGTTAATTCGACCTAATCCAATTGAAATTGAATTTATTCACCGGATTTTTGTTCGATTAGCATGAGCTATGCACACACCAAACATCCTCTTTTTAATTACCCAAAATCCATGCAGGATGGATTTAAAAAAAAAAAAAAAAAATCATCATTTTAAGGGTTAATATGAAAGCGGTCATAAGGTAGCACTTGAGTGACAGGATCTGGCCTTGATTCTTAATACTACAATATCTCTCAGAAACCTCCAATTACACATAATATAAAGCACATTGACCTGACGAGGCCAGATTAACACGTTTTTAAAGAATATTTTAAAGAAGGAAAAATCAAGGCTGGAATTGATTGTTGTATTTAAAATATGTCCGCCAATACAGGTGAAATCTTTTTTTGTTGTTTATAATGACAAATAATTTCATGTAAGAGATTTATCTCAGTTTAAGAAACTGAAGTATATTTTTCTTGCTGCATTGGTCGACATGTTTTATGCATCACAAGCAGTTAAGCCTTCTTTTTTAAGTTTACATCTTGAAATGTTTTTGATGTTTTTAGGACTTATCTGGTCAGTAGGCCGATCATAAGTGTAGTGAGATATTTCTGATTTGAAATTAGACACTTGATAAGATTAGAATTTTTGCAGTGCAAATACCTAAATTCATGAAGTCCATTAAGATGTTTTTATTTTTTTTTTATTTTTTTTTTAAATATGACAATTTCAATTCAACTGCAGAACACAATATGAAACACTTATTGATCGGTTGCTTTCATTTGACTCTACTTCACTTTGTTTAGATTGGATAGCCCGTTGCAGATTTGTTTGGTACACATACTGTAAGGCGAAAATCCTTTGCTTCTGTCCGTATTGATACAAAAGTAATAACTTTCCACTGAAGCCTTGACATCTTATTCAGATAAAAATCCTCATGAAGCTATAACTAGTTATGTCATACTCTGTTTAAACAATGTGGTTTATATATTATGTTATCAATGTATGAATAAAGTCCATTCAAAGCTCTTTCATCGTGTTTTGATTTTGGCGCCCCCTCTGGGCACATTTTAGTGATCTAGTCCTTTGCATGTGTTAGTGGGTTTTTGTGTTTTTTTTACAATAATGTAATCCTGTAAGAGTAAAATGAATTTACTATGAATCTTTGCTGTGGAAACAAAAAAAAAAAAAAAGGCTGTCTCTTCAGCGAGCTAATGTACCTTTCTGACACCTACCGTCAGCCGATACTCGTACAAAAAAAAATGAATAACGTATAAGTCATCTTCTAACTAATACTCTTGATTGCTTTTGAAGGTGACTTTTGAGTCATAATTATTCATTTCAGTCGGTTTCATAACCATTTAAAAAATTCATCCCTTGAGCTTTAACTCCTTCTTGACACAATGACAAACAATGTATGGAAGTACACGCAGACTCCGAGGTAACGTTAAAAGGACAGTCCTTTCATTTAACCTGAGGCTTGGTTCACGAGTAAGCCACATATCTCAATAAATAATATTCAATATTGACTAAATAAACCTCAGGATTATTGGAAAGGATTTCATTATGCACAGCTGCTCATTGTTGTCTTTAGTCATGCACTTCATGGTCACATCACATGACAATGGCTCAATCACATGACTGTAGTCAGTAAAAACCACAAACACTCTCCCTCTTTATTTGACCGTTTCTCAGAAGTGAGAAGGAAGTAGTGAACAGGATTGATGTAGGACATTATTTTACAGTATCTTATTGACTTTAGATCTTAAGTCCCAAACGTGGGGTGCCAAAGATCTCAGGAGGGTCATGAACTGCTCTGAGATACATTTTTAGACATGCACATATTAACTCAACTCATGATAACGCACCATAGACTATATAGACATGGACGTAGTCTCAGTGGCGTCAGCCTTTGGTTTCTGTAGTGGATTTGTGAAGCCCGCAGCAGTAGTCATTTTGTAAACGCTGTGTGTTTACAGGCAAAGAGCTATTCAGATCAGCCACGCCCCTTATTATGAGTAACTCTTAGCCTTTATTTACTAAAAGGTAATACAATAATCATCCACCATACAGTGTGTACCACTGTTTGGTTGTGGGGAAATGAGCTATGAAACCTAATTTATTTTTTAAAAATGGTCATTTTAATATCGGGTGTGTGTGGGACTTCTGTGGCTTTTGCAGCCAGCCTCAAGTGGACACTCGAGGAACTGCAGTTTTCTTTTCAGTCCTTTTTTAAAGTCAGTCTAGCAGGGAGGCTGTTGCTTGGCCCCTGTTTGCTATGAGGTTGACAACAGTAGATTTCCCTGTGTTAACTAAAGACGTTTTTTTGGATGGAAACTGAATAAAGTTATTGCTCATTGGGAGCTGAACAGAACAGTGTGCGGACGGTTTGTACGTTTTTGTCCTGCACCTGTAAGCAATATGCTTGAATGTGCGTACAGTCTTTTTTCACATATTAACTAAAGTCATGATACCACAGTTATTTGATAGTTTATAGATCCCTCCACGAGAATAGATTTTTAGAGTTTGACTTTAAGAGGGTAAAAAGTAATAAGGTCATAGATCTAATAAGTGAAGTGCAAAATAAACACAAGAAGAAGAGACGGAGAGGTGATCATCCTGCCGGTTCAAAAAATATGATTACATACGTGTTCAAAAATAAAAGAAAAGCTGCATATGCCATTCACATGACAAATAATTACCTGACAACCGGTCATCTAATGCAAATATCACAACGTACGTGATATTGACATTCATGTGTTCGTTCATGTGTGTGTGGGGTGTGTGTGTGTGTGTGTGTGGTAATGCAAGATTGTGAGTCACTTAGCCGACGTTGAAATCCCTTGTTCTCCTTCACAGAGTCGATAACAAAGACAGCCACCAACAAATTTAATTTGATTTTTTAATGAGGGTTTTAAACACATCTGTACTCCAACTTTTGTTCAGCAAATGACTTCATGGACAGTGAAACATGTTAGGACCCGGCTCGGTGTGTTTTTAATAATTGGAAATGTGAATTAATTTGCACTCTTTTATTTAATTGAATTAGACATCATTTGAAAACTTGTTGGACGACACTGTTAGGCGGAATCACAGAGTATCGGATGATAGTTTAATTAATTCAGTGTAATAATTAAAATACCGAATGAAATAGTGTAATTTAAAATAGGGATAGAGTCATTGCCATTTAACATCAATTTATGGTCATTTCATGATGACAGTAGAAAAATGTGCTCATCAACCAGTGTGTGTGTGTGTGTGTGTGTGTGTGTGTGTGTGAGGGAAAAGAGAGAAAGCAGCCATGCATGCACAGCACACACTTGTGTTTGTGTGTTTACATATTCTTAATTAGCTGGACAGATTGTAAATGTTGCCCTGACAGATTCCTGACCGAACAACCTTTTCTGTTTTCGCAGCAGCTCCCTGAACAAACACAGCAGGTATGCAGAACAGAATAAAAAGTCCACACACACACACACACACACACACACTTACACTCTCTAAAAAGACGCTCAAGCTAAAAGGCTAAATGTCCGTTGTCTTTCAGATTTACATCCAGCTGTAAGAGTTGCACCTTGTCGACGCCGTCAGAAAACACAAACTGGCTGAAAATGAAACACCTTCAGTCAGCAGAAAATAAACTCGTGGACGACACTGACTTATCGCACATTCTGTCTTCCCCCAGGTCATTGTCCTTAACGTAAAACTCACAAAAAAAGGAAAACTAGATTGTCAAAAACATTTCCATTTACTGAAATATAATTAACAACTAAGCTTTACAAAAAAATACACCAGCTGAAACTGAACTGTGTGTTTATAAAAGAAGAAAATGTCTGGGTTTGTTTGGTGCCTTGCTCAAAGGCACCTCTGCAGTGCTGTAGATGTAAACTGACACTTCAGCTACCATAACAATTTCCAGATTTGATCCCCTCCGGTACATGAACCAACGATCCAGTTCCCAGTCCAAGCCGTACTTAGCTACTGCCGCCCCCGTTTAAAACACATTTTTTACAATGTTTATCCCAAACCAGCGTTAATAACGGATCAATACTAAACTGAAACAGAAAAATCACAACAATGTAAACTTATAAAACGTGTTAGGTCATAGACGTTTGCTGGTCTTAGCCCCTGTAAGGACCAGATGGAATTTGGTCTTGTTGCTGGAGAGGTGTCAGTTCACAATGTGAGTGCTGCCGAGGTGTCCTTGAGCACCCCCTGGGTCCTTGTTTGTGCACGTGTGTATTTTGAGTCTGTGTGCCAATGCAGCAAATCTCTCAGTAACAGCGCGTGAACCCAAATTCCCCTGAAGTATATAGAATTAGATCTAAGATGAACTGAACCTCTGTGCTTATATCCCTCTAGATCAGTGGTTCTCAACTAGTGGGGCGGGACCCAAAACCAACCGAATGTGAGTTGATGAAGTGCTTTTTAAGCATTATTGTTTGGTTTTGTTTCTTTGTTCTATTTTTTCTTCATCTAAAGTCCAAACGACTCAACTTTTAATTAAAAAAAACCTGATTGGTTGAAAAATATCAGAAATGTTTAATAAAAGAGTTCGGGGTGAGTATTGAGGCGAGACCAGCTGAGAACCATTGCTCTAGCTTGTCTAAACTTCCTCTTTACAGTTTAATGGAGTTAGCAGTAAAAATCTTCAGGTATGCTTTTCACCAACCAAAGCCTTTGTTGAACTTATTATATCCTTTATTCCCAGTAAACGTTCTACCTTTAATTTCCTCCTTTTTTTGTCATTCTTCTTGAGATGTTTATTATGTTCAATTTTAATTTCTTTCTATTTTACTGTCCCCCCTCCCCTACCTTTCTGCCCCCGCATCCTGTGTGATCTACCAGGTCCCAATAGAGAAAAAAATGTACACACAAAACAGTGACACAATAACAGTAGCATGTCCATGTAAGTGATTTATAACACAGGTGAATTTAAATGAACATAAGATGAAGACAATGTCCAGATGGAGAGATAAAGAAGATGTACTTTTCTTTCAGACCAGGAACATGAGATAATGAAGTCAGCTCATGAAGATGAGCCCAGAGACGAATACATGTCATTCTTTTTATGAAACTGCAGTACAGAGAAACTACAAAACGTGTATACGTTTTTGAAATGGTTAGCGTCCATGACATACGTCCCCGGGTTGTCTGTGGCTCAGTTTGAGGTCAAATTGGTCGTTTCTCAACGGGAGGGTTTCGAGGTTTCCATCTGCAGCTCCTGCAGTCTTTGGGCAATACTGAACCTCAAGTTGCTCCCCTCCTTTGCCAGCATCGTATGAATGTGTACAAATAGGATGAGTTACTTCCGATGGTCACTTGACACAGCAGCCTGTGTGTGACCTGCAGAGGTAACGCACTTTAATAGTCCGAAAACTAGAAAAAGGCTTTACAAGCCATTTAGTCCCTTTACATAAAGGAACATACGTGTTACTCAGGCAGAAACTAAGAATAATTAGAATCAAGGGTATCTGCATATGTAGAAATAACAAAGAATATATAGATCTGATTATATTATGGGATGGGATCATGTGAGGTCGTATCGTCTCGAACTGATCCGTGAAAAAAGAAAAAACGTGTCTTTCTTTTTAAAGAGCAGAACTCAAAGAAGTCAAAGTGTGACCCAGCAGACTTTAATTCCTCACATGTCCTCGTCAGCTCCGTGTTCAAATATCCAGCAGCCTCCTATCGTCTAGTAATGGCACCATTACTAGCCATCAATAATGCAGAGGGGGTAAATACAGTACATGAAGCCCTGCTGCCCCTCAGGACTCATTGAACTGCATGAGAGCTGTTTCTTTCCCGATGGATGAGGGTGTAAAGGTGCTTATTTGTTTAACCCCTCACCTTACTGTAAAGGCGAAAAAACACGCTGGTGTAATTTACACACACGGAGCAGAGGGTGTAAAAATGGTGTAAAGCAGTGCACACGTCAGACATTATTTCAGCGTGGCGTACAAATACACATGAAAGGCTACACAAAGGAGGAAGAGGCAGTGGAAACACACCACATGCTCTCACATGCATCCATGTGTCGCGCATCACACACATCACATGATCGCGCGGTCGGTGAGTGGGAGTCTTTGTGTGCTGGGAGCATATAGGAGTGGAGGATGTGTGCTGGAATTCCTGGAGAAGCGGGAGGCTGCAACAAGGTAGACTGTTGATGCTGCATGTTTTTCAGCCAGACAGACACTGTGAGAGAGTGTGTGTGTGTGTGTAGGTGTGTGTGTGTGTGTGTGAGTGTTACTCCCACATGTTTCCATCCAGACAGAGCTACGCATCCATGTGGGAGGGGTTGTGAGAACAATGATGGGTTCTCGCTTCTCCCTCCTTGCACACAGTGTGTATCAGCGCATGGGAGCGCATGTGTGATCACCGTGTGTCCGTGGGAGCGCGTGAGTGTGTGTGTGACTGTGTGTGTGTGTGTGTGAAAAGCAGCAGACTCTTACATGTGGCTGTGGAAATGAAAGGTAAGCCGTTTCATTTCTCTTTGTCTCTCTGTTAATTGTTTCCTGAAGTGATCATGACGGGATTTGTAATAATTTGTAAGATGAAGATTTCTTCTTCTGCACTCTCTTTCTGTGTAGCTATGAAAGTGTTGACTCTGTAAGAGGTGTAGGTGAGCTGGACGCTCTTTTTTTTCTTCGGTCGCCTGACCTGCCGTTATCGCCCGCTAACCTTCCTCTACTTTGACCACTTTGTTACTTAGTGTGGCTAAGAGGGTTTGAATATATTAAAGAGCTTATTGGCTCATCGTCACTCCATCATCCACTCCTACCGTTTGTCATGTGTCAGTTTGATTTGTGTGTGTATTGGCTGTGGGCACGCAACAAACCCTCAGAGATAACGCACCCTCACTCCCAATTTGTCAAAACGGTTTACGACCGGGTTCCCTGAGGATACACCCTCCATTTTTCATTGTCTTCCCACGCTCAGCTTACACACACACACACACACACACACACACACACACACACAGCAGTACACATGTGGAATCGGATGTAGTGCATATGCATGCATCTCACACAGCAGCGGCAGCATTTAATTTCCATATCAAAGATTGTCTCCCACCAAAGGAGCTGTAATGGGTGGTAAACTTTCCATTTGAATTTCCTTGCAGGATAATATTAGCTTCTGGCTGTGGGTTGAATGACAGGGTTGGAGGAGCTGGAAGAGAGGGAAGAAGGAGGAGGAGGGGGGGGGAGGGGTTTGAAGGTGAGACAGAGAGGAAGACAGGAGGTAAAGGATTGCGGTGATGAGGTGAACACATGAAAATGAAGGAGGAGGGCAGCACACAAAGAAGTCAGGATGAGGGAGAAAAAAGAGGAGGAGAGTCAGTGTGGAGGATTTTCACACGCCTGGTTGCTCCCTGCAGACAGCATCCCACCCCCCAAACACACACACACACACACACACACACACACACACTGAAACCACATTTCTGTCCTCCCTCCCCCCAGTCGAGTGTGTGGACGGCAGGCAGGCAGGCGTAGCGGCCCTTTGTTTGACATATAGCTGCACACAAAGGCATGTGAACCTGAAGTGGCATTGAAGAGCACGCACACACACACACACACTCTCATCAGGACCACTTCTGATTGGCTTAAACTCAACTTCACACTGATACTGGAGAAATCCGTCAAACAATGCTTTTAGTGATAGCACTTCATGTTGATTTAAAAAGGATCTGAATCTGAATAGAAGTTAAATTATTGACGTGACTCGTGATGATGACGCCGCGTTCAGAGCAGATGTGCGAGACCTTTGTTTCTCATCAGACAAAAGACTCTAGAGAGCACATCAGCTCGCTTTGAGAGCGCTCCTCCTGAGGCGATGTGACTCGCCTGTCGCTGGGATTCTTGTGGAGACATGAAATGAGTCGTTAGGCTGACGGCACCGTTTTCAACAATTACTCTTTGTCTCCAGTTTTGTATTCAAGATCTGGAGCGTTTGGGGGGGGGGGGGGGACAAACGTATAGACGAGTAAATGCAGCATTAAGCACATGTTGGAGCTTGCAGAGGTGAAACAAAGCCAAAGGATATGTGCAGAATAAGTTAAAAACGTGCACTGTCAGAATCTCAGAGTGATGCAAAGGGTGTGGGTTTTTTCTATCCAAACATTTATAGGTCAAATTTAAGCATGCATTGCCAGCTGTGACTGCACCAGCACCCACTTAGGTTTGATAAGAGAACTGACAAAGCCAAGCCTTTCCCCTTTAAAGCCCTATTCAACGATGCACAACACTCCTGAACACTTCCTGATATTTTCGGGATGAGCTGCATGAGTGAAAGCAAACAGCCCATTTTATCACTCCGTCTTTACCTTGACATTCCCCTCACCAACCTCCTGGGTCTGGGTGGAGCCTTGTGATTACCCAGCAGGACATATTCAGGAAAATTCCCAGTATAGGAGGTGATGGTGGCTGCTAAGTGTATTCTGTGATTTGCGAATGAGGGGCTACATCAGTCGCAATGTTACTATTTTGCGATTTCTGTGTGCTTTCACACCATCAAAAACTCCTTCATTATATTTTCTTATGTCCCCCCCCCCCCCCCCCCCTCTTTTTGATGAGAGCTACAGTTTGCATGACACAAAGGCAAAATTCTTTAGAGTCCGCGTTTTCTAGCGGACTCTAAATCATCCACTTCTGCAACGTTTTTTCGACGTCATGTCTTGCCTTCATCCGATAGGGTGCATGTGTGAACAAGCAACTCGATAACATGTCAGCTGCAGTCTGCCTGATATCTTCTCAACATTTTCAGCAGTTCATTTGTGAAAGTAGCTTGTTTGATCTTTTAACGCCATGTCCTGCCTCCTGAGAGTCCCCGCTCCTGTCACCCCATGTGAGGTTTGTGTGTGAACAAGTAACTCCAGCGATTCAAGCAGCAGCCTGCATGACATCTTTCTACACATTTTCAGGAGTGCATGTGTGAAACAGCCCATTCTTTAGGGAGCAGGGCTGTTTAAAGTCTCCTGACTCTTATGAAAGATTAACCTCACCGTGACAAAAAAAATCCATCTTTGTTTTTCATCAGCAAACACAGAGCGCCAGACTGAGAGACAAAGAGGGAGAGAAATATGGCAAGAGGAGAATATCACACTTTTAAAAAAAAAATTCTTCTTCCATATTTCAGGGGAAACCTTTCAATGAGATGACAAGCTTTCTGCAGGAATCTGTGCTAAATGGATTTCACACCATACTCCACGCAACAGGGGATTTAGGGCGCTGGCGGGCAAGAGAGCAATATCTGCCACCGGAATGTCAGCACTTTCCAATCCGCCATTTGAACTGCAAAACACTGCGGAAAACACGGAACAAGACAGTTCATGGCATTAGCCCCGCTTTGGCATCATGGAATTCAAAAGAGATTGCAACAGAAAAAAAAACAGCATGCAGGTATTTCAACACATTTAAATCTGGAAACGATACAAAAAAAAAAAAAAAAAAAGACAGCTGGGTTTAAGTGTGGAGATATATACGACGTGTACAGCAATTCTATTTGTGAAAGTCTTTGTGAACATGAGGGAGCCACATCTTGCATTTTTCAATATGGAAGTTATTATCACAGTGCTTAATCCCACACACTCTGCTTAGCTACTTAGCGTAGCGAGAGAGAGAAAAAAAGAGCGTGTATGTTGAGGGTGAGGGGGGGGCTTTAATTCCAGCTAAGGATGGCAGGTATGTTAAAACCAGATAAAAAGAGACATTAATTGAGTGACAGAGCTCGCTCGTGGGGTTTATTAGAGGTAGTGTGTGTGTGTGTGTGTGTGTGTGTGTGTGTAGTTTGATGTGAGCGCTCTTGGCGAGTCCTCCTCTCTGTCTTCTGTCTTTGACCCTTGCGTGGTCTCGTGTGAGGACGGAGGTTCGACGGTTGAGGGGAGGTGAGGCAGGTGCACGACTTGATTCGAGAACATCAGCATAAACGTCTGAAATGCCTCTTGATCCCCACTGAACTTGAAATCAGAGGGCTTTGTCAAGCAACCGAGGGGGGGGTTCTTGTAGACGAACAGACTGTTTGCCACTTTACCAACTCAAAAGATTGCTATCAAGCTGCTCAGATTCCTGTACATCTCCTATGAGCTATCGTGTTCTATCGTTGCAGCTTTTCTTTGATGGAGAATGGGGATAATGCACAGATCGAGCGGTTGCTTTTGTTTGCGAGGCAATACTCAGATGTTCTTGTCAGTTCTGAGCGTTGTGGTGAAAAGCCAATGCTGAGTGCTATTCAAGGCCTTCTGTGAGTGTATGTGTGTGTGTGTGTGTGTGTGTGTGTGTGTGTGTGTGTCGTGAGCAGCCTCAGTCTGGAGCTTTTACCAGGGCTGTGAGGAGGCATTTGAGGTGCAGAACTGAGGTAATTTTGACCAGACCCCGGAGCCGTAGTTCTCATCTTTCTATTACAATCTCTTTTTTAGGCTGCCCTAATTCCTTATCCTCATTTCTGGTGGAGGAGGTGCGGGATTGTTGGAGCACAGCGTATAAGAGCATGTAGCTCGACTTCTGCAAAGATGCTTTGAGAAGTAATGCCCTTGGAAGTGCTACATATCAAGCTCTACTTCGGTAACTTTCACAACCATTAAAGGGTCATTACACCCACATTTTTAGCACATCACATTTGCAGTTTATTTGAGATACAAAAGAGGGATGATTTGATACTTCACAATACAACAAAAAATGGATCCCACATAAGGGATGATTACGGTTGATGAGACACAAAATGTATAATATGATACTTTTCGAGCCAGCAGAGGGCGCTATCTGCTTTAGACCTATCTTGTTTAACATATCATTGTGCAGTCATTGAAAGACAAACCAATATGATGAAGTATATAAACCTTGCAAAGCTCGATAAACCCAAACATTTTAATAACAGTCAGTGGCTTCTCAGGGTGTCAAACAAAGCATAGTTTAAAGGTGTGGTAACAGACATTACTCTTTGATGTTGCAGCAGATACAACAGGTGGGACCAGTCTGTGTATGTCACAATGGTTTAAATGAGATTAAAAGCTGATGCATGAGCACGCACGGCATAATCCAAATATGTTACTTAGCCTGCATGTAAACAGTGAAATCGGAATAATTTCAATCAGATTGAAGAAATTGTGCACATGATAACGTAGCCAGTGTGTAACAGCCCCAGCAATGCATGTCCACAGGTCCTTTTTATGCTTGTGGGACATTCATGCCTGTATGTGTAAGAAGCATGTCTCTGTAAGTCCCATGAGTGTAAACCAGAATTTTCCCTTGTTTATTAATAAAGTGTATAAAATCCTAAAATTGTTTAGTTAGCAACTATAAAACCTCCAAACATATCACTTAGATTTAAACATGACAAATAAGGAAGCAGATACATTATATACCCTACATATATGTATGTATTTTATTGTGAGAAATTGAAATACTTCATTTTTCTTTGTAAACTCGACATAGTGATACGAACAGCCAACCTCGTTGTTTGCAGACTAAAATGAATTCTCTTCTTTTTTAGTTTCAGACTCAAATGTCACCATGTTGAAGAGCTGTTAATAACACTGCGACACATTGTGTTTTAAATTTGACGACAACAGCTGGGGACGACAGAAATCTGACCTGTGGATATATATTTTTTTGCATGATCCTGTTTAAATGTACCGTTGCCTACCTTCTGTAGCCAGTAACAGATTAAACCACTATAACACAATTAAAAGGAGAATACATGGGTAGCGTGTTGTTGAAATCAAACACCCAATGGGAACGCTTCCACACTCAGAGTTGTTTAAAACGATAGGATCTATTTTATTATACTGTGTTTAGGGTGTTCACAGAGAAAACTTGCAGGTGTGCTAAAAAAAACTCAGTCAATGCATCTGGTTTGTCCAATGTAATTTCTATGTCCACATTAAATAGAAATTACATTATAAATAATAAATATATATATATATATATATATATATATATATCTTATGCCACATTTAAAAATGCTCCTGAGTGTCGATGTAAAAATAACAATGTTGGCACATAGTTTCTGTGGCAGAGTTCTGAGTTTGGTGACACTGACTTTGAGTACAGTGATCTTTCCATTTTATGTAACAGGGTTGTTGTTTTTTTGTTTTAGTTTTTTTTTCAAATCCAAGGTTGCTGTTGATTTTAATCAAAATGTTCCTTTTCAATGCTGAGAAGCAGATTTGTGAAATGAAACAAAACTCTGTTTGTTCAGACAGTGTTGGTGTCAGAGGTGTAACTAAAAACATGTATGTGTTGTTGAGAGTCAACACAACCTGTTGACATATTACACTGTTCATTTCTCTGTACGTGCTCATTTGGTTTTTCAAACATCAAAAAAATCAAAATGTGTGTGCGTGTGAATGTCGAATGTGTGACTGCGAGATAATGTGTGTTGTGTGTGTATGCGTGTGTGACTGCGTTTTTAGTGTGCGTCTGTGTGCATGTGTGGTTGCAGGACGGTTCATGTCACTGAGTCACCTCAGTAAATATTTTTCTATTAAAGCACACTATATAGAAACCGTGAAGAAGTAATAGGTTATTATATTCAAATCCTTTGCATTCAAAAAGCAATTATTCAGCCTTTGCTTTATTTAAATATAATCTGGTTTTATTGTGGAAGTTGTTTTGTTTCCGCTTTTTCAATTATTGCCGCCTATAAGCAGACGTAAGGGGACATTTTGCATTTCAGCAGAAAACAATGTAATCGTGGCGTTACAATGCGCTTTAAAATAATGACTGAGTGACGGCTTGTTCATCTGGAACGACGGCTAAACATCTTTTTAATTTGATTCTAAAATGTGACATGAACAGAGGACAGACACACCGCACAAAATGTTCAGATCAGGAAATAAAACCAACAGAACATATTTAGAACTATGAACGTGCAATAATGCAATGCAGAAGAGACTCAGAGATGTATTTATATAGTATCACTGTTTCTGTATTTCTTTAAGTCTGAAGCTCTGGCTGTATAATCCTAAAAGCCGAGCCATGCAGGGACAGGGGATGCAAATGAGCCACAGCTTGAAACTCTTTGCATGGCATCTATTTTGTATTTTACATTTGAAGCTGTGCTCATTGAATGTGTCCCTGGTGGATAAAAAACACATAAAAATCATTACCATTATAAAGTAAATATAACTTCTTTAACTGGAGGTGTCGACGTTGTTTCCTTTTTTAACAGAAGAACCACCTTGACCCTCAGGTTGGCATTTTTTTAGGTTGAAATGAATATTTTTTTCTCTGTTTTGAATAATGCATATAAAAAAAAAAAAAATAGTGCCACTAAGGAGAAAGAAAAACAGAAGCTACAGAGAGAGAGAAAGAGAGAGAGAGAGAGAGAGAGAGAGAGAGGACTGATGGAATACAAAACAATGACATTAACAGAAATGATAAAATAAATCATATAAAATGACATCAATAACAAAGGATACGAGAGGAGAGACATAAGATGTGTGTGTGTGTGTGTGTGTGTGTGTGTGTGTGTGTGTGTGTTGGGTTGGGGGGAGAAGTAAAGTAATCAAGGAGACGCCAATGTACTATAATAATAAGCAATAAGAAGTACATTTTATCATCAATATAAAGACATGCTTTACACATATGAAATAAATGTGGGTCCAAAAAAGAGAACGCAGAGAAAAAGAAATCAAGAAAGTCTGAGTGAAAATATTTCTTACAACTGTGCACCTTTTGTTTTTTTTAGGTTTCTAGTTTCTGTAACTTGAATGATTTATCGTTCTTTTTAGAGGTGGTGCATGCACACATTTAAGGTGATGTACATAAATACATAAATATACACATTTTATATAAGGACAGACAGTCCGCCAAACTTTAAAGGTGTAATTATGCTCATGTTTTATTTATTCCACTAAATTCTTTTACACCGCAGGTTCACACAGTGGTTGCTCTGTATGTTGACCATCAGAGGTAACTAATCCTGTTCATACACATTCATACGCCCTGACGCAGCAAGCAGAGAAATTTGGGGTGAAGTGTTTTGCCCAAGGACACATTGGACATGTTGGGGCTGGGGATCAAACCCTCGACCTTCTGCATGGTATAAATGCATGAGCTCCTGCTCGTGCATTTATACTTTAAACCCCACAGTGCAGATGTACTACATCACCTTTGACGGTTAGCATTGTGTATTGATATTCGAGGCTATCTCGGTTTAATAATCTGAATAAGAACAACATTGAGTCCATCCGGTGTGTATTTATCTCCTCTGACTCCCTCTCTCTGTCTCATCACTCCGACACAACTTTCAGATTCCATTTAGTCTCCTTTACGCTAAAATCGATAATCATCCGCTTGTCACGCTGTTACACCCCAACAACCTCTGCCACCATTGGTCCAGAGGCAGCAGCCGCTTTCTCCTCTGAGCCAATCAATGTTGATAATCATAGCTGGGGATGTAGACGGCGAGCTGCGAGCCGTATGGTTGCATGATTAATGAGCTTATTACCGACGCAGAGTGGGCCTCATCACAGCCATGCCGCCTGGGAGAGAGACAAAGTCGATAGGGAGGCGCAGATGGGCTATGGACAACTCTCACAAACACACACACACACACACACACACGCACACACACACACACACACACACACACACACACACACACACACAGAGGAAATAAATGTACAAACAACCCCAAGCTTCCACAATTGCAAAAACACAAACACAGCTAGCAATGCTTGATTCATTGCACTGAATTTTAAAAAGCCACATTTGTGTGTGTTTACGTTTGTGTGTGTGTGTGTGTGTGTGTGTGTGTGAGGGGTCACTGTCCATCCTGTGATACACACACCACTGAACCTCCATTATTATTCTTAAAGGGGAAAAAAAAAAATTACATTGACATTTGCTTTCTTCCTGCAGGCCGTCCGTCAGCCGTTATCTACCTGCAGCCTGGAATCAGCTGAGAGGTAAGAGTGACTGCAAATGAAACTCTTCACTGCCTTTCTGCTGCCTGTTTACTCCAACAGTGTGGAGATAAAGGTCGGCTTCGTTTACATTTGATTGCACTGATTTGATCGGATTAAATTGTGTTTGTTCCCCAGTTTCCAAATTGTATTAAGAAGTGAAGCCTTTACTGGGATAGTAGGCCAATTATTTTAGGTCACTTTTTCTTTTTTTTAATTTCTCTCTGTATCAATAAAGTATCTATTTATCTATCTTTCTATCCACATGATGAATGAGAATGACCTTTTTTTTTTTTTTAAACTGCACTGAACAGTGGAACTGACAAATATATTAACATTTAATCATTAAATATTCCAAACTCACAAGTACAATCTGAGCAAGGATCAACATTATTCATTTGTTCAACCATTTGTTACCATAGTTACGGATATTTTAGGTTACAATACTTTACATTTTGTTGTGAAAAGTAACATTACGTCATGTTACCATACGGATAAACTCAGTAGTGTAGTGTTGCCCTAAGAAGTGTGTATGCTCGACAAAATGTGTTTTTGTTTGATTGACCCGTCCAAGGTTAACGACCTCTATTACACATAGGACTCCTCATGTATATTTAGTTAGCGCACGCTATAGCCAATTAGACATATAGTAGAGAGGGTCATCCATTCACCTTCCTTAAAATGGCAGCATAATCCTGAATACTGTCAATCAACCAATGGTGTGAATCAGAGGTTTATAAGTGGCTGTACTCCATGGAAACCTGTCTGCACCTGAGGCTGTCACCACTGTACAGTCGATATACTAAGACAATAGAAATCCACCACTGAAAAACATATTTACAAACTGTTGCGATACTTAGCATTGCATTATTACTTTATGTAGATTTACTTTCTGTGCAGTGATGTTACTTTGTGTTGTACGTGACACGACCTTACCTGACCTCACATTTTCACACACTTCCTTGTTCCATTCAGGCAGTTTTTTCTCTTCGTCTTCAGCGGTGCACAAAAAGCTGCCGTGTCACAGCAGATTCATCCAAAGGCATTTTTCACAAACTGTTACCATATTTTAAGCTACGTGGAGTGACGTGACATTATCTTTCTCTTTCTTTTTGTGTCCAGTGCTGCACAAATAAAGTTGCCTCTACAGTTTCATTGACTCATGTATTGACTTTACTGAAGTAGAGTCAGTGCATAAGAACAATAGAAACAAATGACCCACATGTAAACAAAGCACATAAACCCACAAACAACTTCTTTCACATTAACCATGTAGCACCAGCTCTGCATGAAAAACACAGTAAGATAAGAGAAAAGGTTAAGAATAATAAAGAAAAAAGAAGCTTTAGTTAAAATGTGATCCAAGTGTGTAAAAACAAGGATTTAAAATCATTCAGTTTAAATGAGGGGGCTCAGTATTGCAGAAAGTAAAAGCTCCCTTCAGAGACAGGTCTGACAACACACCTCAACAACTCTTTTTATATACTCTGTAAAACCCACTTTTATTTTAAGACTGTTTGCTTTCCCATCAGATTTCTTTTTTTCCAATCAGGTCAAAGTCGCTCTCGGCTCCTCTCCCTGTTTATTCTCAGTGTAAAGCCGCCTGTTTGTTCAGTCAGAGCCGGTTTCCGACTGATAATTACGAGGCCTCGTGGTCCACAGAATCAGGAAGCAGTTGGGTGACTCCGTGTCCTGGAAACTCATATGACTCAGCCCAAACACAGCATGAAAGCCATTTAATGGTCACTCTGTTATTTTGAGTTGGCTCTTTGTTGTCAGTAAGTAAAACTAACAAGCGACCTTTGGAGGAGTCGAGGAGAAGTGTGGGAAATTTTGTCTGCGGTAGATGTTTTATTAAATAGTGACCTAAGGCAAACGAAGCACTTTTTGGATTAATTCATCAAAAAAGACTGAAAGTTCTGAACAATGGTGAGTTAAAAAACATGTTGCCAAAAAGCTGTAACTACATTAAATATTAAACATGCTTCAGATACACGACAGACAAAAGTTGATATCAGAGGAGCTCAATCACAACAGATATGACCTGGAGTCTGGAGGTCGATTTCCTGCCGACGTTTCTCTCATTTGTTGTGATCGGAGACAAAGACACGTTAAACCAGCCTGGCTGCTGTCGCTACATATTGACCAACCTGGCTTTCTTACTTTTTTTTTTAAACTCTATTTGTCCCCGTGGGGCAATTGCGCACCAAGCGTCCGGCCACAGGAGCAGCGAACTGCATACACCCTGACAGAGCAGGGGGAGCAATTCAGGGTTAAGTGTCTTGCCCAAGGACACATCGGACATGTTGCTCGCAGGAGCTGGGGATCGAATCCCCGACCTTCCGGTTGAGAGACGATGACTCAACCCACTGAGACACAGCCGCCCCGTTTGTCCACATCAGGCGACACGTTGCCATGG
Organism: Symphodus melops; assembly: GCF_947650265.1. Lineage (NCBI taxonomy): Eukaryota > Metazoa > Chordata > Actinopteri > Labriformes > Labridae > Symphodus > Symphodus melops. Next base: position 4,511,086 of record NC_136695.1, read on the forward strand.
AGCTTTCAGTGCCAGTCCACCTTTTGGTGCAGACGGGAGTGAGAACATCTAAACCTCAATGGCACATCTCGTAGAAGATGACGTTCCACCACGACAATTACACAACCCTACAGTGTGTGTGTTTATATATATATATATATATATATATATATATATATATATATATATATATATATATATATATGTATATATATATATATATATATATATATGTATATCCTAGCCAACAGGAAATGTATGTTATTTAAAACAAATGTTTCACAGAAACATTCAATAGAACTTTTTACAGATTTTTTCACATTTTATTAGAATACAAAGAACTGATTATTTCATTGACTGTAATTCATTCTGAGCATTTGGTGGCTGTAATTGGCAGACACATAACAGGCTTTCTGCAAGTAATAAATCCTTTCAACGAAAAATGACACTTTAACAAAGCAAACCTGAAGTCTGATTTCACCTCTTACGTCCTGTTTACAAGGACTGTCATCTACCAAAACAGCAGCTTTTCCTTAGTCCTCGCCCAGACTATGAAATTTAATTTCCCGGCCAGCTGACTTGCAGAGTCTGTAAGTGTGTCAGGCCGCACAGAGGCTGCAGTCCAATCGACCAGTCCAGCCTACTGGAACTGTTCTCCTTCCCACTCTCTCTTACATCACATACACACACACACACATACACACACACACAGAGTCCGTCGGGAGCTTGGCAGACATCCTACTCAGTTAAGAAGAGGCAATAAGAAACTGTCAGCCACACTGCTCTCAAGCTCTCAATGAACGCCATGCTAACCTTGTTTCTTTGTGTGCTAATAATCCTGCGCTTTCACTCATACCTCTAAAAGTTCTCCCTTCATTGGCAGAATATGCCCTAAAAACCCAACAACAAGCTTGTTTAAAAACACTTAGAGATAAAGCTCTTGTGTCTGAGGATGTTTTAATTAGTTTGGAGTTCTGGGTTTCATTCAATCTGATAATCCTTCCTCTATTCCTGCACCTGCTCATAGCCACCAGTCACTGTATTCAATTTTCATGTAACCATTTTGAAGTATTTCACAAATGATGTAATTACATAAATGCATCAATATAATTGGAGTTATGCAATTTACACACACACGACGCTCCTTGTGGGATTAATCACTAAATCACCTCTGACTTCATTTTTCTTCCATCATTGTCACATTAGGATTAATATAACAAGAGCGTTCTCCTTCACCTGGCTCCATCAGCTAAGCTATATTTCACTCTTATTACAGATGCTATCATTTAATGTGGCCTGGAAATGACTCCAGTCACGGCACAGCCTTCAGGTAGCTACCTCCGATTTAAATTATTCTGCGCAAAGGATTATAAAAGAGATACACATTTAGGGGACGTAGAGCCTCAGAGTTCACGGCGAGCTAATTAGCAGAAATAATAATTTAATAGGCTGAGGTAATTTGGCACCACTGGCTCTGCGGATGACGACTTAGTTGGTTGCTCGTACGCACACGAGAAATCTGTAGCATCGCCTATGAAGGCAGGAGAGATTATTTCAGAGCTGTCAGTCATGGCTTGATAATATACAAGTTAAACTTTATGTGTGTGTGCAATGTTGATAGTCTTCCTCTCTATTCTCCCTTCAAATTCAAATTGGCTCAATCTTCCCGAACCCTTCATCCGTCTTGCTAGTCGCATCTCTCTCTCTCTCTCTGTGTGTGTGTGTGTGTGTGTGTGTGTGTGTGTGTGTGTGTGGATGCCAGCTGGTTCAGTGGTGCTGCAGAGCGCCACGCCTGCCAAACATCCAGTCTAAAAAAGCAAACCAACGTAGAGTCACCACCTCTCTCTCTCTCTCGCTCCTGCAGCTGCAACACAGCAGCTCCGCCGTCATGTAGCTATCAGGGATTCGATGGCCTCGTATTGTCATTTGGCGACATGCGTTATGCTGTGCCTCTGATTTGTTGGCAGTCGCAGTTTAGATGCTTTGCTTAAAAATGAGCCAAATGATGTGAGAGGAAACACGGGACAAGAACATTTTTTATTATTTATTTTATTACACAAAAGTGGATTAGGGATCAAAAACATTATCAATCAAGCTTTATTTTTTGCCCCATCTCTTTCAGACAGAATTCAATTGTAGTTCAAAGTGCTTTACAACCGAGTGCAGTGAGTCCGTCTCTGAGTACTGTCTGAGGCTCTTAGCTCATTGGTTTCTTCTGAAGTCATGAATATAGTTCACGTTTTTGCAGCCTAGTTTATGAAATGCACAACACAATGGATCAAATAAATCAAATAATGGCCAGTTCATGCATTTATTCATACTTGAATGATACTTGTTCAGTGACTGGTTCATAATACGACAGGCTGCTGTTTTCCAAGCTTACGACTTTCAAGATTCTGCAGTAAATGTAGTCAGATGAAAGCTAGCTTAATATGGTTTTTGTGTGAATCTGTATAAATGAAGGTAAGATAAGTTAATGTATAAACATTTTGTAAAAAAGTGTACCTTACGCAATTTTCAAAACACCAACATCTTAAAGGAGTTCTTCACTGGTTATGAAACAGGCTGAAATTCATACTGATACTGACAGAGGTGAACAACAGGAAGATCATTGGCTACACACACACACACACACACACACACACACACCTTTTTGCAGGGGATCCCAAACTTTTCAGGTGGTCACCCCCCCTCCCCTCCAAAAAATAAATTAATTAATTAAATAAATTTAAAAAAATAAAAATAAGGGTGCCAGCAGAGACTTTGGACCCCCACTGTTCCTGGAGGTGGTTACAGTCATGTTACGTAGCGCAGAGCCACACACACTAATCTACAGTGACCAGTGTTGGAGGCTTGTGATTTTTGGAACCACTACCTTATTGTATAGGAAAGGTGTTGGTTTGTGTCTTTTAATGGCACTTATCTAAAGTAATAAATAAAACATCTAAATACCCTCCTTGAGGCAAAGTTTGGTGTGTGCGTAAATGTACAGTTGTTCAGTGCGCATGCAGCCTGCTCGGAGCCTCAGAGACTGTGATAGCAGCCATGCAGAGCGACAGACACAGACCAGTGGCTTCTTCTAATGAGCAGACTGTTGTTGGTCTGCCTGGGGGACGCTGCTTCAGGGCTGCCACACTCTGCGAGATTTCATGAACTAATTAAGCACTAAAGTTGCCGTCTTAGATGAGGAATCTGAGATCTATAACAAACTCTCAGAAAACTACAGGGAGCAAAATAAAATAAGAAAAGCAACATGGAATACTTCATCCAGTCGGGTTTATTCGCTTGAAGTTTCATTAATCCTTCCTGCTGCTCTGTGACTGTCTGATGGACCTGGAGATAATGTTAGCTCCACTTTATTTGATCTTTTTATTCTCTTTTATTGACGGTTTTTAAAATGAAGGCCGGAAAAAAAAACAGTGGTTGAGAGAATTTGTGGCAGAATCTGATTGGTTTATTACTTGAAGAGTAAATCAGCTGATCACCAGATGGTGGAAGTGGAAGAGAGGGAGACGATGATTTGAAGGAAGAAATGTGAATGAATGTGTGAGAGAATATAACCTTCCTGCTTGGACTCACGCTGAGCTCCATGTGGACTTTTAGGTATCAAGAAGATGTATTTGATGAATTCATGCCAACCAAGAATTGATGCTTTTTGTATTTTAATATTACGCTGACTTTGGTCGGAAATTTGTGCAAACGTTTTTTTCCAAATTATTATTCTTTTTGCAAAGATCTTATTCATGTGAATTATTTTTAAGTTTTTTTTAATATGGATTTCCGGAATAATTGCTCTCTGGATATGGCTAACGGGGATACGAACAAATAAACACAAATACCTGTCAGGTACTTAGATTTAGTATTTTAAAGTATTAAAAAAAATGCAATAAATCAGCATACAGCTGTGACTTTATGCCGACCGCTTCTTTAACTGCACATCTCCATGCAGCTCTTTGCTCTGAGAATCCACAGAGAAGTTGGATTGGCAGGCCGGGCTGCTGTCAGCATCGTCTTTTGTCACCTGTCCTGCTCAGCAGCCAGCTGCTCCTCCTACGATAAGACTCCAGTTTATTCTGGGGCTGAAAATCCCTCACTCAATCTGGCTGTCCGCCGATCGCTGAGCAGCCCATATCCCTCACTGTCAGTCTCAGGCCAAGGCTGAGCGAGCCTGTTTGTAAACCTTTTTACTGCTTTTTAAATTTCATTTTTCACATAGCAGCTGTGAAATAGTTTCAATTCTGACTATACGCCTCGTCTGATTTAGTTTGTCGGAGTTTGAGAATGAGCCGCATGTGAGTCAGGAATGAAAATAAAACTTCCAAACATCTGCACGAGCGATAAAAGACTTGTGGTTCTATTTAGGCATACATTTAATTTATATTCATGAAGAAGAATGTGACCTAATGAATGACTCAAACGCAGCATCCCTGTTGCTCTCCTCATTTCTCTGAAGTGTCATCCACCTTCATCTCCTCATCTTCCGCCTCCTCCTTACAAAATGAACGATGGTAAATCAATGATTGCCGTCGTCAGGCGCCGTCTGGATGAGTAATCTAAATAAAATAGACCAGACTCCATTAGGAAACAAAAAGCTTGCTTTTACCCGACTGAAGGCGGACTCTATTTTTCTGCTGTCTCTTTCGTTCCCACCCTCTGTGTGTAGTGCACTGTAAGCACAGCTGTCTGAAAGCAGCGTGAAGGATGGACGGCTTCAACAGCAGAGAGAGGGGGGGGGGAGGGGGGGAGGCGGAGGGGGGATGGGGACCCGAGGGAGAGCTGTGTTAACTGGGTGTGGCATGGCCTGGTTTTTGGCTGCACTGACAGAAGCTGGGGCCAAGCTGCAGCGCTGCCACTAAGCATCTGGCTGCTGGCCATGAAGTCAAAAGCCTGTCGAAAAACAACTGAGCCAGCGACACTGATTTATTTATTTTTTTGTACGTTTATTTTTTCCTACCCGCAGTCTGCAGCCTCAGAGCTCAAAGCTTCCACGAGTGAAAAATCATTTAAAGGTGGTGAAGTGTCTTTTCCTGTCGACGTGTTCCCTGTAGACGTGCATATCTATATTACAATCAATACCTGAAAATCATGTTACTCAGTAAACTCTGTGTCTTAAACTTCACATTAAAGTACAGAGTGAAAACTGTGTCGACTGCACATTACAGACCTGTGAGAGGCCTGTAGAGTCCCAGCTCTGAAAGGATGAGCATCAAGTGCACAAGATGAAAGCTCTACTTGAAAGTACCTCGGACCCCAATTAGGACAGAGAGACTGATAATACCTTGTTTTTCAAAACACGTGGATCCGACGATGGACTGCATTGAGTTTAAAGGAAAAATAATGAGGCCATAAATCACAGACAATCTCTATGAAAAAAAAAAAAGAAGAAGTCCTTCGGAGGGACTAATAGAGTGAGACATTTGACCACCCAACGTGTGGTCTCCAGGTCCAGTCTCTGAAGAAGTTTGAGACTTCAATTGGAACTTGAAGATCACAGCTATACTTTGACAATGAAATGTTGTAGCCTTTGTTTTAGTCTGGACTCGGGCTAAAACTAGCCCTGAGACATGACAGCAGTTAGGCAGTGGTCGAGTGAATCTTTAAATCTTTTGCAGCAATACATGAAGGCCCAATGACTCCACATCCTGAAATACCTTCAGTCGAATGCGCTCAAAGAACGAGGAGACGCCAAGCTAAGTTTTGTTTTTAGAGACTTTGATGATTTGCTCTTCCAAATATATTGAAAGTAAAACAAAACATTGTTGTGTTTGTGCTCATAAAAACACCCCAATAAGCACACAGCTAAGTTAATGTCACCACCTTTATCAGTCACGGTGTCCAGGTGAACATTCCTGTTACTTTTAGGGACCATAGAATCCAGAATATAAATCACAAAACAGAGTCTGTTGTCTCCCTACTGGAATAAACATTCAAACTGACTAACATGCACTTTCTCTGCAGCCAGAACCAGCTCCTCTTACAATGTGAAGCATGCAATCCTGCTAGCAGTATGAGTAATAGTAGTGACATTAGTGCTCTCAGTCTACAGGAATATCAATATTTATTGCATTCTTGACTTTCCCAATAATAACTGCTGGTAATATTAGAAGAAAAAACACTGTTAGCATTTTGTTATCTCGTAATCATAAAGAGTTTTGCAGAGGAATACATGCTCGTGCTGCTACAGACGTGTGTGTGTGTGTGTGTGTGTGTGTGTGTGTGTGTGTGTGTGGCATGGACAATCTCACGCAGGTGAGCAAAGACATCCTATCTGACTCACATGGTTCACATCGTTGTCAGGTTTCTGAGAGATTTGTAGACCAGGAAGAAAATCGTAAAATCCCTGCAGCTCAGGAGCAAAAGTGGCCAGATATTTTAGGATGGCTCGACTGTGTGAGGCAGGTAAGCAGGCAGTCAGGCGAGGCTAAGGCCTTAAAGATGGCGAATGCATTCAGTCATATTTTTAAAGAACCTATACAGACAGGCATGAAAATTTTAAATACATGTTTTTCTGTAAATACACAGTTTGCAAGTGTTTGCAGATTTCATGTGAGCAGCTGAAGACAAACCCGTCTGAGTTGTTGCAGCATCAAACACACTGAAAATCAATGAAAGCTGCAGGAAAAAAAAAAACCTTCTAGCTTAAACCCTGGACTGCTTTCACCCTTCCTAAAACTGATACATGACTTCACATAACTCACTTTAAGTCAGCCTCTCTCTCTTTTTCTACTCTGTAATACACACTCGTACAACAGCACACTCACACAAACACACCGCCTACTCCAGTGAATAATCCCTCAGGCTAGTTTTGATTCTTACTTAAATCTTTGTGCTCTTTCCCAGAGTAAAAACTCCCAAACCCTTGGCTCTGAAATGAGGTAAATTGTGAGGTGGGCTGCTGGAGGGGTTTTCTTTTTTCCTCACATTTTGCTGCTTTAGTTCTCCGTCCTCGCTGAAGTGTTTCTATCCGTTATGCACAGTGACAGTCTTTGTCTGAAGGACACTGGCGTTCTGCAAAGAGGTTCCGCTGGGCCGGCCCATGCGTACAATTGAAACCGTTAAAGAACTTTCTTTTGGCACAAAAGCCCTCATGTGGGCTTTGTGGCAATTAGATTGAGCAGAAAGGCCAAACGACCTGATAAAAAAGGGATTAGGAGAAGAGTGTTGCGCGGCTATTATGTTGAGTGTGACGCGGCAGCATGTGGAGGAATTAGCAGAGGCCCGACCCTCCCAGGAACGGTCAGATGGAAGGACATACTGATGATTAATGGAGCAGTCGAAGGCTTCTCTTAAAACCCTATTTCACATCAAAGCTGGGGAACATTGTGAACGCTGGTTCAGCGGAGCAGCATGGTACAGTAAACTAACTCACCTACAGAGCAGCAATCTCAAACAGCGGAGGGGGGGGACTTCATTACTCGTAGTCGGCAACTGTGAAGCTTTAGAGTTTAAACTTACACTGTTGAACTCATAGAGGTCACAGAGGATTGAGGAGACAGACGGACGTCTGGAACGCCCAAATTAAAATCTCAAAGACGATTTTTATACACAAGTCTGGCAAGGAGTGTTTTTTACAGATTTATTGTTGGGCAATTATTGCAGAGACAGGACGGTGGATAGAGTCAGATATCTAAAAGAGAGAGAGAGAGAGAGAGTGGGTAATGATATGCTGGAAAGGAGCCGCAGGTCGGATTGGAACTAGGACTGCATGCTTGGAGGACCACGGCCTCCGTACACGCACAGCGCCTGACTCTGAAGGAGTTGATCTTTTGGTGAATAAGGCCTAATAATTGCAGCTTTAAGTTTCAATTAAAGGATACTTCACCATTTTTCCTGCCAGCACCCTAATTTAACCTCACCCGAGTGAAACATTTTGAATAAAGTGTGGAAGAGCTGAGCAGAAAATACTGCTTTCACACAAAACAATTCAATGCGAGAGAGGTTGGTGACATTTACTGTTTATCGCGCACGCAGTACATGACCATGAACTGTATGCACAGTGCAATCTGTGCAAGTGCTTTTTGTTCGCCAGTATGTTCCTCAGTTTTTGTTGATGTTTTAAGTGTGCTGAGCTACAGCTGGCATTGGTATGAAGAAAAATATTCTCATTATAGCATAACACTGCAGACTCTCTCTCTTCTTCCTCACAGTGAGGTGTGTGAGTGAACAAGGAATTCAGGAGCATCCTGCCTTAAATTTTCTTGAAAAATTCAGGAGTGCATATTTGAAAAAGGATATGGAACAACATTTTTTTATTTTATTTTATTCTGTAATGCTACCTTAGTTTCCCCTCACCCTGCATTCATAGTGTAAGGAGTTATGGGATGCCTCTTCATGAAATGCAAAAACAAACTATAGATGACAGAGACTATAACCTTTTTTTTTTTGTTCTATGTTGTAATTTTTACTGTTCGTAACCAACACCACAGGATGGTTGTTCAGACGGGACGGAGACAGCGCCTTTGTCACACAATAAGTGAGACAACAAAAACATGACTTACAAATGTACAGGAACAAATCAGGAAGGATGAGGGGTGACACAATTCAAAAGAAATCAAGAGTTCTTCACAGGAGCTTGAGAATACAAGACTGCACATTTATTAATGTATGTATTACTTCTGAATGTATTAGAATTAATGTTTGGCCTTTTTGCACAGTTGTAGAGAGACAGGAAGTAAATAATAATAATAACTTATAATAATTAAAGATAATTACCTAGTCTGTTACCTAGCTGTTTACCTGAGGAAGATTCTGAATTCATGACTTGTCTTTAGTGAACCGACCTGTCAGGGAAGTAAACACAATATATTTCAGAATAACTCTGATGTTACTGCAAAGACAAACAAGATGATTTTACAGTAAACCTCCTTAATCGTGTCATGGTGATTGTTTTAACACACAGCCGGCTGCTTCAAGGTGGATTAAGACTCGCTGCTGAGAAACCAGGGTTATTCTGAGCTCCATCACGGCCCTGTCCTCAATACCAAAGCACTTTATAAATAGACAAACCAAATAGAGCACTGTTACATCTGAGGACGGTCTTGTGTTTCAATAAGCAGCCGTCACACTGAGGTTTTGTCAGCGGCTGGCTGATGATAATCACTCAGTGTGTGTGGGGTAATAGTGTCTGTGTTTCATGTGATCTAAGAGGCCATGCAGGGGCTGAAACCCTGCTGTCTTTAGACCCTCATCTTCAAACATTACATTCACTTCACGGGTGGCCTCCACAGTACACAGACGTTTAACATTACCAACCACAAGAACAAGAACTGCAAAGATTTGTCTTCAAGTCTATTTAATATTTACATCTATTCATTGTTTTTAGAAAATAACTTCCTAAATCTGCCCAAAACTTCAAGTCTATGGGCCTGGTTCAATATAGCCCTGTTTCCACCGAGCGGTTCAGTTCGGTTCGTCTCGGTTCGGCACGCATTTTGCAGCGTTTCCATTGACTAAAGCCGGGAAAGACTCCCAAATTACCGACCCCTGCCGTCTTACTTTTCGGGACCCTTCCGTTCGGGTGCAAAGAAAATCGAGCCAACAGCTGGAGCTAAACACTGCAGTTCGTTGATTAGTCGAAATGATCGTCACTAACATTGTGACAGCAGCAAAGACAACCCTGCCATGTTTAAACACACAGTCGATTGTTTATTTGTCTAAATTTCTCCTCGTGGCACACGGCCTTCTCTGAAATAAAGCTTGAGTGCATTTTTGTAACAAAGACCTTCATGCCAGTGACAGAGGAGATGAATTGCTAGATGTCTTGATTTTCTTTGTGTTGCCAACAGGGTGTTATTTCACAACTCATCCAGCATCAAAGGGTTAAATTACTCATTGTATTTTCGTGGGGGTTTTTCTTGTTTTTTTTTCTGCAGGTGGGGTCAAGATGAGTGGCATCATCAGATCAGCGACCTCCAATTGAGAAAGCAGCGGATGCAGGACTGTATTGAGACTGCCCCCTAATGGAGACCGTGTGTACTGCACACAGGCTTCTCTCACCCCTGTTCAGCCTTTCTTTAATGTCAATATCTATTATTTTTAAACACCTTTACTATAATAATGTAATAAGTAACATCGTGCAGAGGTAAGTATTGTCTCTGTTTTAATAGTGTGGCAGATTGACGGTCTAAATCTATGTTTCACATGGCTCTTTTGTGTCCTTAGCAAACTGTTATCGTGGGGTGGCGTCTTGCCAGCCTCTTGTTTTGTGTCTCTGACTCCATGAGGATGAACTCCTGACCTCACACTGCCTCTGAACTCGACCGCAGCACTGAGCCTGTGTGAGTGTGAGGGAGGGTGGGGAGGGTCAGCTGGTGTTGTGAATCAGGCCGATAAAGTGTCAGACACGGCTTCTTCACAACACCAGGGTTCCTCCTCACCACTGCCTGCTGGGAAACAACTCGCACCTTACAAGATAACAGACATGTCTCTCTAACACTGTGGAAATGAAATATTTAAAGGACGTGAACATCGCATGTATTCTTAAGTGGAAAGTGTAATTGGAATAAAGGAAATCATCTCTTACTACTGTTGGATTAAAAATATGATCACATTACAAAGTCTATGTGTCGGTCCGAGAAAACATCTCTCCATGGTTATAAGTCTTACAGGGGCTTACTGCCCTAAAACATTGCTGACAAGCTCACGATGAAAGATCGAATACATGCAGAACATCTGGGGCTGTCCTCCTGGCCGAGAAGATTTCAGAATCTGAATCATTTCTTATTGCCAAGTAAATTTACACATACAAAGAATTTGTCTCAGTGTATTGGTGCAAAAGAAAAAAACAAGGCTAAAAAAAAAACCAAGTAGCTTACTTAAATAAGATAAACTATGAGACGAGAGCTGAGTCTAAAAATGTTCCTTCTCTTAACGTGCATACCATTGCTTTAAATGGTAAGACTCTACAATGTATGGTTATTATACTTAAACTGTGAGTTCATTATTTGTAACAAATGCACCTTGTGTCTGAGCTTTTTAAAACAAACTGTACTGAGTGTTATCAATCCAAACTATTAATCTGCTAAACAAATACTAATGCCTTTCCTTGCTTGTTTTCTGACATGTCTGTAAAAATCTTATTTACACATACACAGGAGGGCTGTCAAACGAACAATTTGTCATCGTGATTAATCACTAAATGTCATAAGTTAATCGCCATTAATCTCATGTTTATAATTCAATAATTTGCTTTTTTTTAAAAACAGTACTGTACCGTCTTTGGCTGAGAATTCTTTACTTGCTGTATATATCAGAGGTTAAGACTTTGACTTAATTAGGGAAAAGGAACTTGTTACAGATTCTAAACTAAATAAAAACAGCTCAAAGGAATGACAAAATAGGTGAGATGTGTAACGTCATAAAGAGGATATGACTTAAGTCTTGTCAGCCGAGCGGTCGGAGAGTTTTATAAAGTGAATTGAGACATTCAAAGATGCGGAGGTATTGTTCTTTTCCTTCACTTTGACCACAGGGAGACACAGAGGAAGCTAATGGTGCGCCTTAAATGTTATGCACTTTTTGGGGTTCATCTTATCTAATTTGTGTGTCTGCGTTTGTGTTTATGTGTGTACATTCACAATCGCTAATGTTTGAAAGAGTTGTCTGTTTATGTATTGTCGCTCCATGCAGGCTCTCTCATCTGCATGTTTCTAGCACTCAGAATCCCCCTCAAAGAGAAAACAAAATTTTTTAAAAAAGGGTCCCCACGTGTGCCAAGTCGGATCTGATTGGTCGGCCGGTCTGCTCTCTCGTAATTGGTCAGTCATTCGTCTGTGTTCTCTGATATGTCCCGCCCCCTTTAGCATATTGGGAAGGTTACAGTCAGTCTGAGGAGAGCGTGTGCTTGCTACATCGAACCAATGGGCGTGGATCAGTGACATCACAGGTATATGATATCACAAACACATTTTCAGTGAGGGGGGCTAAGGACCGAGTGTTTCATGCAGCTATTGCTAATGCTAACAGGAGGACGTAGGAGAAGCTGCTTTTCAGCGGACTTTGAATTTTTGCAAATAGATGTGCCTCAACATGCACAAGACTTCTAGAAAACACACTAAACAGCCTCTAAAACCTGAAAAAGCAGAATATGGGACCTTTAAGGGACAAAATTGCATGTACCGTAAATTCCGTACTATTGAGCGCACCTGGATATAAGCCGCACCGGCTAAAAATAAGTAAATAAATGTATTTGTACATATATAAGCCGCACTTGATTATAAGCCGCAGGTGTCCACGCTATAACAAGAGCTATTTACACAGACGTAGGCTACCGGTAACATCCGCAAATACTGTAGCGTCCGTACAGACGTTAAAGGACGACGAGAGCGTTCAAATAATAACTTTTAATAACCCGATCACTGTCGGCCGTGACCACGCCGTTTACAGCAGAGAGCAACACATCACTTGCCGTAACAATCCAACTCTCTCCCCCAGCGTTCTCTCATACAGCCACTCAACACGTTCTCGCTGGTGCATTCACTGACTCTCCACATAATCGGAATTATGAACACATTATCAACTACTGACTTTACAACATGAACCGTTACAATACGAAGCCTAGCCGACGGTGTCTGTAACGCGGCTGATGAAAAAGATGACCGTAATATATTTCACAAGAAAAAGTCCATCCATTCACTGCCTCAGAATGACTTCATTACTCACTTCCTCAGTCTCTGTTGTCGCTGTCAGTGTCATCTTAACGTGCAGCAGCTCTGTTAGCTTCTTTGACAGCCAGGTCGATCGCCTTTAACTTGAAAGCTGCATCATATGTATTTCTCCGTGTGTTTTCCATCATGAGGGTGCGTGCATGAAGCGCAAAATGACTGATATTAAGATCCGACGTGACGAAGTCAAATGTTTTTGCGGTAGAAGCTCATTGTCCCCCAAGAAAAATCCATGCATTAGCCGCACCGGAGTAGAAGCCGCAGTGCTCGAAGTGTGAGAAAAAAGTAGCGGCTTATAGTCCGGAATTTACGGTAAATAATTGTGATTAATATGTGTTTGGGTGTGATATGTCTAATAAAAAACAAGTAAAAATGATTTGTTTTTTTGTGATAATTGTTTCCCGGACCGCCACGCTGAAGTAGCCTCTTGTTTCCACATTAAACGCCATGTTTAAGACTTTAATTTGGTTGTTTTTGGTTTCTCTGTCAGAGCCAGTAGATCTGGACAGCTGATCAGTTTGCTGCTAACGGAGGAATGTGGTGTGCCAAAGTTGTACAGAAAACTTGGTAACGGTTCAGTAAAACGCTAAGAGGCGTAAACGCCAATGGTCAAATATTGCAACCACCATTTCCACCGTCATCACTTCCTTTTAGCGCAGAGCAGCTGTTATGATGAAACACTAACATGTGGAAATGTTCTCAGTGCTGAATGAACACCCAGCAATTGACACACATAATAAACAAGAAGTACACATTGGTTGCATTGTACAGTTTTTACTACATGACACACACACAGCACACACACACACTACACTACAATACAGTACAGTGTGACATTATACAGAGCATAAAGGTATGCACACAGGTCTGCCATGACAGTCACTCAAAACGATAGATAGATAGATAGATAGATAGATAGATAGATAGATAGATAGATAGATAGATAGATAGATAGATAGATAGATAGATATATGAATAGACAGACAGATAGATATACAGATAGACAGACAGACATGGAGGAAGGAGGTGCTGCTCATGGTGCAGATAAATAAAGATGAAAGCAGAGAAATGGCATAAAAACAAGGCTTGTGTCAGAGGGCGCTCATTGGAGCTGGAACAATGAGGAGTTGATTTAACATTACACACTGGTCTTCTGAATCTTGGACACTTCATTCAGGTAGGCGATGAATAACTTGGTTCCCTCAATATAGTTGTACCTGTAGGAAGAAAGTTAAAGTAAGGAAAGACCGTGTAAAGACTACTTTATTATATTAAAGTGTGGATGAGAATCACTTCACAAACAAAACTGTGCCATATGTTGAAAGATAATATCGGCAACAGCATCTCTATACTATAGACGATCTTATATCTGCGCTTTGATTAAGTCTGAATAGTCATGCCGTGTCTTCCTCGACTTGTCAGGCCTGTCGCTTTCTACTGTTGTTAGTTAAAGGCAGGGTTGGTAATTCCCGAAAACTAGCATGATTGTGAAAGTAGCATTCCCTCTGCGCTCCCTCAAAAGCCACGTCCCCTCACCTACATACACGAGCGCTGTTGCTGCAGAAGTTGACCTCAGCTCATCGTTTACATAGTGCAGAAACTACATCGCCTCATGTCTCGATCAGCCTCAGTAAACTCAGTATAAACTCTGTCATCTGTGAGTGTTGGGAATTGGCCTCAATACAGTCTCAGTGACGTCCTAAATGTCATGGGATTGGCTTTTTCAGGCTTCTTGGATGGATGATGCCTGAGTGACGTCACCAATCAGTTCCTGCAGGGGGCTCCAGAGGCTCATCGGCAGCAGCCACCATGTTGGAAATCCTGTCTCAGTCTAACTTTAAGTCAACATGACGACAAGCTGAGAGCTGGAGATCAGGCGGGTTGTAACCCTCTTGATGAACTGTTACATCGCGCCCACCTGTCAGTCATGTCAGCTATACACTCATAACGATGCAGAACAGGTATTGTTTATAAAATCAATGGAGCGTCGTGTGTGCCACTGATGACAATAACTAATCAGACCTATTTCTTTTTTTTACCAGCTGTAAACAAGTTGTGATAGGCTCTAAAAACAGCTGTTTTTGACAGTCATGTGACTTCCTGTGTTCCTGGAGCCAGCGTCAAGCGGACACTTGACAAACTGCAGGATTTTGCACTTCAACTTTGGCTTTATTTTTCATGACCAGATGTTGCCTCTTGGTTCTGACACTAAAAACACTTAACTGGGAGGAAAGTGTTAGCTTTGTTTAAAAATAAGTAAAGATAAGAAATCTATTTTTTATACGCCAATATTTAATAAAGAGTCCACCAGTATGTCTTCGTTTGAGCTTTTAAGGTGTCAAAGCAGGTTCTAAGTAAGATAAGCTTACTGGGACTGTAAAGCATTGTTTGGTTCTGGGTGTATACATATAAATAAGCAGTGAATTGTTCCTGCACTGTTCTTTGTTTGAATCATTCCTATAAGCGGTGCACAATTAAAGTCAGTCTTTCATGTTTTTTTTCTTTGTTGTTGTTGCCATGGTTGATGTTTAAGCCTCAGCCCGATTAAGTCCATTGCATCCTCATTACTTTACACTCGTACTTTCTCACAGTTTCTTTGCATCTTTTGTTCCACTGAACATTTTAACAGACTTCACAACAAATGGGAGCCCGTACAGTTTAAACCATGCAGAGAAATGAAACAGAAAACTGTGGAGTCAAACCTGCTCATTTTCTCGTTCTGAGAGTGCAGCCCGTCGTCGAAGCCTCCGATGGGCATCATGATGATGCTCTTCCCCGTCACATCCTGGAAGGTTCTTGCAATAGGGATGGTCCCACCCTCACGGATCAGATCGGGATCCGTGTCAAAAACTAGAGAAGGGAGGACCTTCTTTTACTTCTTCATATTTATTATCAAAAGAAGTAACAGCTGAGCATTTGGAATAATAATGTGTCGCAGTATGTGATTCTTTCTGGAAGAGGTTCAGTGTGTCTTTGAATCAAACATTTGACAAAAAACTTAAAAAAACACTTCACATAATGATTAAACAAAAGATCCATATCTATAGCAGAATCAGCGAAAAAAGCAAACTACATTTAGAGAATGTTTTTTCACTTCATGATGCACTGATGTCCGTGACTAACAGGTGATGAATTGTAGGACAGTGCGCTCAAGTTACTGAAGCTCCTGCACTCTCACTCACTCACTCTGCTTTGACCTTCTCCACAGGTATACTGCGTTTTGGTTTGAGAATGACGGACAAAGTTGAACTTTTGCTGTGTCACATTTCATAAAACCTACACACACACACTTACAATCACATGTCAGCTCAAATGTGTTACCCCACTAGACTGTACGCCGTGCCTGCGGTCTCTTTAGCTTTGTCCCTATTCAGCATCATTCAAAGGGAGAAATGAAGACCGAGAGCGACAGGTGTTCACTCTGAGCTGATGAGTGTGTTCTGTACCTCTCTTAACGGCAGCCTTCCCAGCCTCATAGAGAACGTGCTGCGTGTCCGCCAGCCAAGGCTTGGCCCCGATCACCATGGTGACTTTCAGATTGTTAGGACTCTTCCTCTTAGCAAACACTGAATGAAGGTAGTCTGTTACCTAAAGCGTCACAGCAACAACATACAAGAAGAAAACCTGATAAACCTCTACTGTGCTTGAAGACTCGGCTCTAATATCCACGGAGGTTTCCCCTCCTGTCTTACCTGTTTCTTGACCATAGCAGGGTCCATGTTGGGAACTTGTCTAATGGAGAACTTAGCTATAACCTTAGCAGGGATGACCGTCTTGGTGCCGGGGTCAGAGAACGCCCCCTCAATGCCATGGATGGTGACAGTGGGGTAGCGCCACATGTGAGCCAATAAGTCAACCTGCAGGAAACAAACAGTGCCAATAATCGATCTTGTTTTGTCCACATGATCTTAAAGAAGAGTTTATGATCATTTGTATACCTTGTTGGTGTACATGAGCTGGCTGACACCAATCTTGTTCTTGTAGTTTTCGAGGTCGAACTCGATGTCCTGGTACATTTTCCACTCCTCATCAGAGAGGGGCGCCACGGCCTCTCTGATCCCAGGGATCAGGATCTTACCACTGGGGTTGATCAGTGTGTCTAAGATAAGAAAGTAATCAGATATGGATTAAAATAGAATTCATCTCACACTGTATAATAATAATAAAACATTTTATTTGTTCGCGTTTTTTTTTTATTAAACTCAAAGACGCTGTACAGTTGGTTTAAAAATACAGAAAGAGGATGAAACAATAAGGACATAAAACGAAAAAAACAACATCACAGATACAGTGCAACACATTACAATCATAGATTAAAAGCTAACAGTGACTTAAAAGTGGAAGGGACAGTGGAGTTTTTGATAAGTGTGGGGAGTGAATGCCAGAGAGTGGAGAAAGCTCTGTCCCCCCCAGGTGGTTCTGAGTGGGGGAGGCAGGAGGTTGGCGTAGGCGGAACGGAGGCTGCGTGAAGGAGTGTGCTGGTGGAGCAGATCAGTGAGGTAGGAGGGGGCCTGGTGGGTAAAGGCTTTATGAGTGAGGAGAAAGATTTTAAATTGGATTCGGTAAGGGACAGGGAGCCAGTGGAGACTCTGAAGGACGGGGGCGATGTGTGCGGGTAAGAGGGCGAGCAGCAGAGGTCTGGATGTATTGGAGATTATTGAGGATTTTACATGATGTGCCGAAAAGGATACTGTTTTAACAATCAAGTCTGGATGTGATAAAAGCATGGATTTGGGTTTCAGCAGCAGAGAAGGAGAGTATGGGATGGAGGCGGGTATACGTAACAGGTCAGATATAATAGAGTTGCTGGAGATGGGAGGGACTCAGAGCCTGTCTGAAAGAAACCTCAGCTGTTTTCACACATGCACTCCTGAAGATTTCTGAAACATTTTTATGACAGCCTTCCCTGAAAGCCTTGTGGGGTTGTTTCAGGGACGTCTTCCCAGTCAGACGAGGGGGGAGGGGTGCATCAGGAGGCAAGACATGATGAAAAAAAGACACATTAGGAATCCAAGATGGTTGACAAAGCGCCTGAGTGAGTCTGACACTATAATGACAGTTTTGGCCTTTGTGTCACTTCTACATGTAGCTGAGCAAATGCACAGTGAGTGGAAAAAGAACTTAGTGAATTTAGCTAAATATGTTGACTGTAAACAGTACTTCATGCAAAACAAAAAAATCTTAAGGGGCTGGCACAAAAAGGTCCAGGCAAAGCCGTATTTAAAAATGTAGCCACAAGCTTTCACACATGCAGCTCAGCCCATACATGTCGGGAAATGTTCACACGTTTTTAGGATGTGTGAACCATTAAGGACACAATATTTTAAAGTAAACACAGGGTGACATATCGACCTCTGTTTTGATGTTTGTTTTTTTCTTTCTCATCATTTGCTCTTCTTCTTTGCAGGCGTCCACACCAGAGGGCTTTGACCTTTGAAACTCCATGTGTAAATCAACATGTGCCTCTTGACATCTGTCCTTTCGTCATTCATTCTAACGGTACGATATTATGACTTACAATACATAACAAAATCCAAAAATAATTACATAAAGGAGTGAAAGGGACAAAGGTGTCAAATGTGTAAACTCTTTCCGAACTTACCCAGAATCCCAATCAGGTCAGTCATTGGTTCAATCACTGTGCCTCCATAAACACCGGAGTGTAAGTCCTGTTTAGGTCCTTCAATCTGCAAACACAAGAGGAAGTGTTCACCTTGTGGAGGAACAATCAGGCATAACATGAATCAGTTTGGATTTGATTTTTTTGTGTGTATGTGTACGCCACCTCTGCAAAGAAGTAGCAGTTTCCTCTGGTGCCGTAGGTGAGGGCGGGCCGTCTGCTGAGCCAGCCACAGTCTGAGATGATGATGTAATCCACGTCAGAGAAGAAGGTGTCCCTCTGGGCCAGGATCATGGCATCCAGACCGTTAGAGCCTGTCTCCTCCATGCCCTCGATGACAAACTTCACGTTCACCGGCAGCTCCTGGGGGACAAACAGGTGCAGAGAGCAGCTACATGAGGTCTGTTTGGTCGTGAGTGACAGCAGGAGGAGTCGGAGGACAGAGGAGAATCACGTAACTTCTGGATGACAAGCATGCTAATTTGTCTTTGTAATGGTGTAGTCACAGACTTTGCAGAGCCTCAAACCATGAGCCATTAGCTGCATGTGAAACTTGTCTGTCAACAAACCACATTTCCTTTCCCCTTAATGCATCCGGCATCTGGCCGAGGCCTTTGATGTGCACATTCAGCTGAGCATTATACTGTGTATTATTTCACAGTGCCGGTGAGGATGGTGGGAACAGACTGCTGCAGTGACTTTGCAGAAACAACAATGACTTTGCGAGTGAGTTTGGCTGAGGCTCAGCTCTTCTTTTTCTCTGGCCTGAGGGTGTGCAGTTTGTTCATTTAATTTGCTATAGCTGTTCTATGTAGTGAGAGTTATCTTTTAGATTCAGCGTGGCTGTCGCTGTTTCCCCTCTTTATATTAAAGAAACATTTGCAAATAATTTCAATAATCTGTACTTTTGTCTCAACTGAATCGAGTTCAAGAACAGCCTTTAAATAACATAGAGGTTTTATGAACGATCTCTTACCATATTGAGGGCCAGGTAAGCTCCCACAGCATGGATCCAGGCTAAAACTGGGGCCTTGTTGTCTGATGCTCCTCTTCCATAAAGGTTTCCTTCAGGTACAAGAACCGTAACAGGGGTTATGTTCCAAAGAAGATTATTGGACTGTACCGAGGTAAGGAGACAAATTAATGTGTGTTGTTTGAGTACTGAATGTCCATGCAAACAGTTGACTGAATGCAACACAGTCACCTGTTTATAATATAGTTCATATTTATTTTTATTTTTTTTAATTTTCTTTTAATTTTCTTAAAAATCTGCAGTTTTTTGCATTTCTACATTGACTTCAATGTCCAACACCGGGGGCGTTTGCCACTTAGCCTAACTTGGTCAACAGATGAGA
The DNA here is from genome assembly GCF_947650265.1 of Symphodus melops. Taxonomy (NCBI): domain Eukaryota; kingdom Metazoa; phylum Chordata; class Actinopteri; order Labriformes; family Labridae; genus Symphodus; species Symphodus melops. Next base: position 4,530,702 of record NC_136695.1, read on the forward strand.
TATAAGAGGTGCTAGTCGATCTAGTGGTTAGTTTGCACATCCCATCTACAGAGGCTGATGTCCTCAAAATCACAGGTCCCAGCTTCGAGTCAGACTCACACAACACACTTCTCTTTCATGTCATTCCTCAATATCACTCTCTTTCCCCCCGGACCTTATGCTCTGTCAGAGGAAAGAAAGATGATGAATAAAAATCATGACTTTACCTGGTTAGTTTATTTAGGTAACGCACGACTTGTTGTTTGTGATCGGTCTTTACATAAAACAGCTTTAGGACACACAGCTATAGTCAGAAAAGCTTAGATTCTAGAAGTCTCTTATTATCTGGTCTATGGGCTGTGAGCTTTGGATTTATAAGGTTACCATTGATGTCGGTCAGGTTGTAGGGATCCGTCGCCCAGCCGTCTTCAAGCTTTGCTGGTTGAACGTCCACATGGCCGTACACACACACTGTGACTTTGCTTGGATCATTACCAAACTGAGCCGTCACCACTTTAGGTAACGTTAGCGTTTGCCCGTTGGGGAGCTGCAGGAATGAAAGACGAGTTCATATCAGTTTTAGCTGCTGCAATATTACATTAAGGGAAGACAGCAATTATGACCTCAACCTTTTGTTTGTGGACCAACATTTTGACTTCTTAAGTTTGGCAATTTGGACTGTAGCCATCTTGCTGTTTTGGAGTCAATAATCATATTATATCATATCAAGAGGATGTACACATTTTTAAAACTCGGAAGGACAAGTAAACTACTATTTACTACTTACTACACTCCCATACTTTATCCTCCATACTCTTAGTGGGACCAACTCTTACCAGCTTTGCCAAAGTTCAAACGTAATCTCGTTTGAACATCATTTCTAATTAAGGTCAGATGTTCCAAAGTACAGCCTAATATATTCAGTTTATTCAGAAACAATGATGCACGAGAGACATCGCCGTAACAGCCACCAAATAAGAAACTTTCTACTGAACTTCCTTTTTGTGAATACATTTGGGTTAGTTTGGATGTTCATCTCTACAAATAGAGATGAACATTTTCATTTCATTTAGCAAACAAGGACACAGCTCAGGTTACAAACTGTTTTATATAGATTAGTGTGGAGTCAAACACACTAGTCCACTCAAACTCAAAGCTCTCATTAAACGAAAACGTGTTTGGATTTTATTGACTAAAGTTCCAGACAGAACCCTTTTTTTTTTTAACAAGAAAACTTGTTAAAATATTTTTTTTTAAATGAAGCTACTTCCATTTTTACGGTCCGCGGGTGCAACTGTAAAATCTGTAAATCGACAAGTTACAGTATGGATTAGAAACACAAAGTCTGGGTGTTTTTTATCATCCACAGAGTGTGAACCACGATAACAGTGACAATCTTCAGAAAGCAGATGTTTGGAGATGTTTTGCAGCTCTCTTTCTCTAAAACAAACACTTTAAGTATATGTCTGAAGGTCGTTAGCTATTGTTTGTACAGTACCAGGCAGTATAAGACAGAGAGAGATCAAACTTTATTGGTCCTAATTGCTGGTGAAAAGTTGAGTTTGTTGACCTGTAGTGTGACCTCAAATCCAGTATGTGTTTAATGAGTTTGGGAAGACGCTTTGATGCGTCTCAGTCAGTAATGAGGAGGTAGATTTAGTCAAGTCTGCTCTGCTGCCTTTTTGATGTTTGTTTGTCATTTTTACTCTCTCTGATGAACAATCCTTTCTGTATAGATTCAGAATTTCTACCAGCCAATTAGGGTTAGGGATTATATTTTAAGGCTGTTTAAGGCTGTTGTTCACTGTTTAACAAAGCTCTCACACTCACTTCTTGTTCTCCGATGTCCACCAGCTCTACAGTCCCTCCCATCAGCCTCAGCTTCTGAGCCGTCATCTCCATCATGCGGTGAAGGTCTGGTCTCTTGTGGACGTTACTGGAGTCGCTTTCAATTGCCACCCAGTCACGCAAAGCCTGAAACACACACACACACACACACACACACACACACACACACACACACACACACACACACACACACACAACAGTGTTACTGCATTTCATACAAGCATTTCATGCAAACATGGCTCCTCTCATGCAGAGCTGCACACTCTCCATGACAAAAAGTCAAGGAAGGAAAACAAGATGAAAAGTTTTTGGCTCAGGACGCCAGTGGCCCAGTGGTTGGTGCGTGCGTCCCATGTGGGGATGAGGTGGTTGCTTTCCTGCATGTCACCCTCACTGGTTTCTAGCTCTGTCCAGTGTCCTGTCTCTACAATGAGGCTGTAAAGCTTCAGAATAAACCTTTAAAAATTGTGGGCTCAAAGTATTAATAAATGCCTTAAATAAGAGCAATGTCATCTGATGGAAAACATTTCCCCTAACAGATTATACATAATTTATTTGTATAAATAAATGATGTTTATGAGTTTATGTTGTTTCAGAGTTTATGTTGTTACTGACATTGTATTAAATACTTTATTAGAAGAAGCAACACTCTAAAGCTGCCTGATCAGATACAAACTGAACTGCTTTGTGAAACTTAGAATTAGAGATTTGTTTCCTCTTTACATGACATCACTCATGTGCTCCTAAAGGTTTATGGGACAATAAATGTTTCATATGAGGGAACAAACAAAGTGTGTCATTTATACTGCTCCTTTTTTTATCTGAAATTAATTCCTTGGTTAATGCAGGAACATTTTCAGCGCAACTTAAATCATCCATGCATGATTTTTAAAATTGTTTTATATTATTTTTAAGTGAAGTGCATAGAAAGCCTCATTTATATTCCTGTATGAGAAACAGAGAATTCATTATTTTAATTTTCTTAGACATTATGGTCCAGCTGCACTTGTTCTGCGTTTTGACTTTTTTACAGTGGACGGACACATTGGATGACAATGAAAACAACGTTATGTAGTTTTTCATGTTTATTTTTTTTATAGCTACATTTTACAGGTTTACTTGCTCTTCATTTTTTCAATTCATAACGTTTATTTTAAATGGAAAGACACTGAGGTTTCCCTCTTTTACAGTGACGTCGAGCTCACAGCATAAACACTGGGACACAAATAAAAGCGAGTAGAAAAGAAAGCAAATACATACACAGAAAAACAGCCAGCAACACAACTAAAAACAGAAACAAACTGATGGACAATGGTCTGTTACTAAACCTTAAAGGGTCTTTTTAAGTTTTTTGTTTTGCTGCCACCTTTTGGTTAAGAGAGGTATTGTTCCTGTAAGCCATGAAGCTGATCTCCTCCAAAGTTTAAGAGAGGTAATATGATGAAGATAATTAGTAAAGTTTAAATTGGTTAGAATCCTGTGTGTTAATGTTAATATGTTGGTGAATTGGGTACTTTGTGAACGTCTCATTTTTAAAGTGTGTTTTCATTATCGTAGTCTGTCTGTCTATGATTTTCTTTATTATCTACTCTCATTGATCAGACAGGCTGAGGGATTGGGTTTTTTTTTTCTTTCTGTCTTCGTTGAAGGCCCTTATCATCCACAGCTCACAGGGACTAAAGTCCAATAAGCAGCATGAAATCAGAGTGACACTGGTATGTGTAATGGATATCGTTGGAATCAATATTGAAACAAACCAGGAGGTTTAACACTAGAAGTGGACAGCTCTGTGGGACTTCTTTTTTTTAGCATCTAGCTCTTTAAATGTGGTGCTTTTATTTTGAACAATTTTGCAAAATAAAGAACAAGCATATATTTCTTACCTCCACATATTCTTCTTGGTGGCTGTCAATATACTGTGCCAGCTCTGTGTACTGGAAAGCATGGACAGTAGAAACGACCAGCAGGATGACGGGCACAACTGCAAGATTCATCTGTCGGGAGAGTCGCAATCATTGATGCAGCAGATTGTTTTTTAAAGGTCACCACTTTGTCACAGTTTATAAATCAGTTAGTGTGACGGGATAATCTGATTGGACAAGAGGAACTGTTCTTTGCAGGCTGATGTGAGCTGTGTCTCTATTTCCAGGGTTAGCATCCAACAAAGGACTTTTGGATCCTGCGTAGACTGCTCATGCCAAAGCGAAATGAATACCAACAGACTAACATTTTATACTGCAACATTTTTGACTGAAATGAATGAAACTTGTAATAGTCTGCCGTCCGGCATTTTATTTTAATTATAACTCTCAATGAATCTCAGGATGTGTTGGGACTTATGCATCCCTTGTGGCACAGGAAATACACCAGTAATCACAAACAACTACTCTTTAAATGATTTATTTAACCAAGCTATCAATCCAAAATCAGTGCAACTCAATCAACAACAATTATTACAAGCTAATCGAAAGACGGTCAAGCATGGTCATGTAAACTTTTGAATGTTGTCTCTGTGTGTGTGTATGAGTGAGAGAGAGAGAGAGAGAGAGAAAGAGGGAGCAAGATGGCGACGTAACCGCGTGTGGTCACGTGATGGTGGACGCTCAACTCAAACCTTCTAGCTGATGGCGTGATCTTTCTTCGTTCTTGAGTTGTTTAATTGTTGGTTGTTTAAGCTCGTCATATTCAAACGTGCCACTAAAGTGTGACCGCGTGATACGTTCATGGTAGGTTTACATAAAACGTGATAGACACACAAAGTATAAAAAAAAAAAAACTCCAACCAACAACTAGCCAGAGAGCCAGCAGAAATTAAAAGATGTCATTAATTTACTTGTTCAGATATGAATACCTTGATGTCTTCAATTGAGCTTTGAGAGCATTTTTATTTATATAATTTAAAACAACCCTCAGTCCAAGCTTTAACTCTGAACCTTGTGTTTGTTTCAATAATGTGGATGATATGAGAACAGTAATTCATCTCTATTGAGGACCTGAAATTAAACAATCTTTGGCATTTTTCATCATTTCTTTTCAAAAAGCTTCAACAAATAATTAATTGAAATTAATTTTAGGATGGTAAACTGATCACCTGTTGCAGCAACAGTGCAAAAAGCATGTACACAGTAAATATAAAGTTATATTAGAATCACGTGTAAATGTTGTTTCACAAATAAAGTTAGTAGAAAGGTAATGTAAAGAGAGAAATTGAGTCTATCATCCATGATAAAGGTCATATAAACTTTGTCTTACCTTTTCTGTGCTCGAGTTGCGTGTGACAGTCTCCTCAGGTTGACAGACTGTGGCCCCGCGTTGTTGCAGGGACATTTATACCCCCCTTCTATCACAAGCCTACTAAGCCCTGGGGTCACACAGTCAAACATTTCCTGACACGGTGCCAAGATGGCTGACAAATTAAACTATTCTTGCTGACAGGCACAAGAATTACACACAGTTTATTGATCCCGCTCCAAGAATGCACACCACCAGGGTCCAGCAGGAACAAAAGCAGCATGCTGGAATGAACAAAATTCCTCATGTTTGTGTGTTTGAATCTCGAGGTAAACCCTGTTTACACACGAGCGCAGCAGATTATCTTTTTTCCATATTAGGAAAGTGTCCCGTTGTGCAAAATCTAATACTGAGCTACTTGTAGCCACTTGACATGCGGCGATATTAGATTATAACCCTTTGACGGGTTTGTTTTGAAAATATTTAATCCCATCACCTCTTCAAGTTCATTGGATAAATTGTCCCCGGTCAAATCTTCCTGTCTCTTACTGTGTGTCCCAGTGGGAGACAGGATAAGAGCCTGTGGATTTGTCGCACACATAATAATCAAACTTACAGGAGGTTAAAAGTCCCAACACTTTCTACAGATGTGCATGTTTCTGAGTTAGTGCGAACACTCTGAAAGAGTCAAAGACTTTCACTTAATTTTATGAAAACAGCTGGTGATAATAGATTTATTTTTCATCTCAAATGGTCGCTGCATATTCACTTCAAGTGCCCTTATATTGACAATTGATTCAATTACTGAAGGAAATGTGAAGAGATGTGCTATACTAAGATGGCTCCACATTTAGTAGTTGTTCTACATTAGATACCTACAGGTATACAGACAGAGTACTTTGTGTTCGTGTCCATATTTCTGTGCATTTCCTGGAACCTTAGTCATGCGGTACCACAGAAAGTCGTGACACTGATGAGTCTGTGGTCAAAACAAAAACAGACACTGGAATCTAAAGGTAGAAGAAAGACATACTGGCTGCTCACATAGCATGTTTCCTTAATGTGTAAACAGAGAGTGAGGTCATTGGTTAGATATCTTACACATTATTACTCACTCGGTCTGGTACCTAACCCGCTGCAGTGGCTACAAGCATTTCAAATGACCATATGGGAAGTTTACAGTTTTTGCTGATGGTCTTTTTTGCTTCTGTGGGTCACATAGAAGCATCAGTATTCATTTCAGTCTGTGAGGAGTTTTAATTCAGTTAACCATTTAGAGCGTTGAAGTTTACTGTATACAACCCGACTTCAGAAGCCCAAAGCAAACATTTTATTTGTTTTCCCTTAATATCTTGTAGATTTGAGTTATTTTCTTGAGATCTCAACTTATATAAACGCTGGTTTCCAGTGATTAAGACTTTTCTTGAGATAGTGACTTTCTGGAACAATGAAGCCGCTCGGCTGAGGATTGGCCTAATATCTCATCTGACCCGCTTTACAAATGTAATACTGTGAAACGAAAATAAGTTTGACTTTTTTATTAACCAAAAAAGATAATCAACTTGTGATAACGTGCATTAACTTATGATCACAGTAAGCCAGAAACAAACAATAAGGCGACCCAGTCCACCCTCTCTCCTATATTGAATCAATAGCTCAGTCATGTGACCCACTTTCCCCCTACTCAATATAATCCTAATAAATGTCAGAATATCAAGAACTCACAACACTTAATTATAACACATGACATACCTTAACCTTAAATAAATGCTTCAAATATATGTAGCTGTATATTCATGGCCAACAAAGAGACAGACAGGTCGAAATCTTGAGAAAACATCCACAGTTAATTCAAAACCTTTATTTTAACTTGAAAGACACTGAGGATTCCCTCGTTTTCCTCATTTGCAGTGACGTCGAATTCACAGCATAGAAGAGAAGATCAATTATTCATACTTTTTCATAAAGTAAAATGTTTGTCCACCAAGGGCTTCCGTACCCGACTGAGAAGGCCTAAATGTCAATGTGATCACCTCTCAGGTATTGATTTGAAAAGTTCATTGAAGAATTTTAAAACATTTTTTTCCTCATTTATTTATTTTTGTGGGGTTGAACTGAAGCACTCTGAGTAAACCCCTTGAACATGTAGTATGTAGCATATAGCATATATAGTTCCCCCCCCTGAAAACAACACCAGGACTTGGAACCCTCTGCTGGTCCAAAGTCTCCTCTCATGGTATTGTGTCTTTACTGCAGCAACTTAAAAACCTGAAGCACCTGGAGAGGTTTTTGTCCATTCTTTTCGGCCGTGCTTTCTTGGTTTTAGTCTCAACAAACCCAGCATGGTTTAATTCATCGGACGATTTCCCAATTTGGCTGTTTTTCACAGTTTCAAGAGCTGATGTGACGTAACTGTCCATGTTGGTGTCTCTGTCAAAGTGTTTCATTGTGATGAAACGGTGTTGTAGCCCTTTGGTCGGGGTGATTCTTTTTCGGGGATCCACCTGCAGCATGCGTTTTAAGAGGCTCATGAAAGCCTGTGTGTCTTTTCTTTCAGTGGTACTCGTCCCTCTTGGGTGAACCTTCACTATGTCTTCGAACTTATTCAGCCTATCAAGAATACTGAAAGTCTGTCTGGGGGTGGAGCCTGTTCTTGCCGAGTATTCAGCTTGTGTATTTAGCCTCCATGCTGAATCATTGCTTTTGGTGAAAAAAGTTTCGGAAGCTGTGCCAGAGGTCAGCAGGTGATCCTCAGGTATACCATGCATCTTCACGATGATTCTCATAAACTCATATTCACACCTTGTTGGATACAGGTGCTGGCCTAGGTCCAGGAAAGCCAAAACACAGCCAAGTGACCACATATCTATAACCTCATCCAATTGGAGGCCCAGACAAACCTCTGGCGCCCTGTAACCGAGGGCCTGGATTCTTCTGCTTTTCCAGGAAGTGGAGACTTCAGTGGTCAAACCGAAATCAATCAATTTTACCTTGAAGGGCTGCAACTGATGATTCACCAGCATCACGTTGTCAGGCTTGATGTCTGCATGTGCTAAACCTAATGTCTTCAGAGCATTCAGAGCCACCAGCATCTGTTGTGAGATCACTCTGATCTCTGACAAACGAAGAGACTTGAACTGTCTCTCCTCCATAAAGTCGTACAGACTTATGTCCAGCATTTCGAAGGTGATACAAATGTGCCCTTTGTGATTGAAGTGCTCCGTAAACCTGACCAAGTTCTTGTCCTGGTGTAACTTTCTGAGTTTTTTAAGCATGGCCACCTCTGCTTTACCTGATGAAGCTAAATCCCTGCGCACAAGCTTCACAGCCACTCTCTCCTCAGTGCCTAATTTAATGCACTCGACCACTAACCCATAATGACCCTTCCCCAGGAACTGTTCTATCATGTAGTTATGTTTTCCACCAGCAAGGACTTCCCCCACTTCTACATCAAAATTCTCTTCAGCTTTGTTCAATTCTCCGGCCATTGTTGATTTCTTTTCTTCTCACCAATATAATTCAATGCTGCTATTATTCTCCCGGGAAGTTCTGTTTTCATAAGACCTTCGCAAGAAGCAAGGTAGTGACGTCATTCAGGAGATTATCAAGTGTTGTTTGCTTTGATTTGTTTCACTTTAATCTTCAGAGGCCAACACCAACCCTGAGACCCGGGCAAAGTAAACTATGACGTCATAATTGACGCAAATAGAAGAAGAAATGTCGGACAGTGTTCAAAACGACATTATAAACTCTGAGGACATTTAGCTAAAAATGCGTGAAATTTCTAACTTGGTTTTCAGACAAAAACAGAATAAGAAAAACAGTTAAAAAACGAACATGGTCTCAAATTGAAAGCCAATTGTGGTCTGATCATTCCTCTTCATATATATTTATTATTTATTTTTTTACAACAGAAAATAGCAAACGCCGTTTTTTGTCGTTTCCTGCTTAGGCCTACATCTCAAATTACGATTGTGTCATCATGTAGTCGAAACTTGTTACAAAACAACAAGACTTATTTATTATTGTAAGCCTGTTACTCTCTTAAAATGTGTATTGTCCGTTTCCTCCGCGAAATAGGCTCAAATATGTGTCATAAAAATCACTTGTCGACTTGCGGCATGTCCTGTGTGCGTCCAAATGGTGGCAGTGTTGTGCAGTGCGGGACAGAAGATAATGTGATGAGTTTGTTTGCAGCAGTGTTGATGTCTCGGACTGAATTTGAGTCTCATCATTTACTGCTGAAGCCCCCCCCCCCCCTTTTTTTTTTAATTTTTTTATTCAACATAGGCTTCTAGTAGGCTATGTTTTGGAGTAAATAAAATAGAGTTGCTAATAAAAGATAAATAGGAAAATGTAAGTTATAACAGAAAAACCTATTATGAAATAAGTGCATTCTGTTTCACTCAAATGTTAAGCATAGGTTACTCGTTTGAAACCCTTTTTTCATTCAAATATTTATTAGGGTTTTTCCATAAAACAGTAGGCCTAATGCAGATTTAAGCCAACGAAGTTGTGACAAGAGAGATTCCTAAACGATCCAAGTGTTCAATGTCAAATTTTTATATTCAATTAACGTAGGCTAAATTCTGATTTATTGGTGGTCAGGACCTGTCACACATAAAATAATTATTTTTTCGCACACTTGATATTAACTTGTGCGCATAACATTATGATTTTTTTTTTTTTGTATGGTTTAACTTTTTGGGAATTTAGAGGCTGCATGTGTTTGTTTTCACTGAGTGCAAGTGACTCTTGACTGTCAGTACGCTATTTATTTATTTACAGTCTGTGGTGTAAATTAATGACGTTCACCGGAACTTTGCTTTTATTTTGAAATTCGTTTTCAAAGACTTCACTTTCCGGCAGGCAGATAGTCTCCGCCCACTAAATACGAGTAATTTTACATTTATAATAAATACTAAAAAAAAAAAAAAACCTTTCATCGTTTTCATGTGATTCGTTTTTGTACTGTCTGTGATTTATACGTTTATACTTTTGGTTATTACTTCTGAGTTGTTTTCATTTTTTACGCGGGAGGTCAAAGGTTACAAACAAAATGGCTGAACACTGTGCTGCCTGGATCACAATGCTTTGAGCAGCCGGAATAAAAAGGATATTTTAATACCGCATGACAATCTCAGACATCCCTATTTGGACTCCATTATCTTTTCTGTGACACCGCCATGCTCGACTCTGAAGGATTTCCTCTTTAAGGTGGAAATAAAGCTGTGCAGGGTCCGAGGTGTGTGTGAACATTCAGCACTTCTTCCTCGGACTATGCTGCTTGTTTGCATTCACTCTGAGCCTCGCTTATTGCTAACTTTGACACTATCGCTGCACATTCTCTTCAGGTTTGAATCCGGAGTTTGACATGTAAAGTTAACCAAACCTGCACCGAGCATTATAAGGAGGAGACAGCGCGGAGCAGTGTTGTTATGGTTTCAAACAGCCTGTGACAGAAACACCAAACTACACGAGGATGAACCGGAAGAAGGATAAAGGATTTGAGAGTCCGCGCCCCTTTAAATTATAAGTATTTTTTTAAATATTTGTATTCAGCTGCAGTCATGTTTAATAAACAAGTTATCTGCAGTCAGTGGTGTTTTATAAGGTCACATATAGACTCGCATCTAAATCTCCTCTGATTCACTTTATTGAGTATTAGTATTAGTTTATTTAAAAGGGGAAAGTGCAGTTTTAAAAAATTACAATTTAAACGGAAGAGAAGAAAAAGAGACGACAAATAAAGAAAAAAACCCACACACAATACATGTACAATATAATACAAAATACATATAACCCTTACTATACAATTAAGAAAAGAATGCAACATCACAACATAACATTTGATCATAACATCAAAACATCACAATATCTGTGGTATGCTGCATTATTTTCCCTGATTGTGAAGGGATGACTCTGTCTCTCATTGGCTCATATGCTCCAACTAAATGTACACAGTTATTCTTCCATGTCACCCTCTATAACACTTTTTTAAAAAAAAAACTCTTTTGGCTCCACCACACCACTGCCTGTAGCTGTCAATGACCAACAATTGTTTTGTAAAGAGAGAAAACTACATTGATATCTAATCACTGATTGACACCTAATCTTTAGTTAGATTCATCCCAGACTGAGCTCCATCACATGTTAACATTGTTTCCTGTCTTTTCTTTTACGACCCACCAGGTAGTGTGCATCAATAACATTAACTTCCAGAGGAAGTCAGTGGTGGTGAGTACAATCGTGACAGTAATGTATGAAGGCTGACAGGTTGTATTTGTTCAGGCGTTCTGATGAATAAAACAGACAACAGCAGCTAATATTATTTAAAGTTGTATTATTTGTAGTTAACCTTTTTTTTTATCCAGGAAAACTCTTATCGAGGTTAAAAACCTCTTTGACCTGCAGAAATTACACTCACAACATACAGACAGCAATTACAATGATAAAACTCACTGAAAAGTAATTAAAGTCATAAAAAACAGCATCTAATCCATTTACTGCTAACACCATAATTGCTTGATCGTACTATATGACTTTTACCCCCTCCTTTTTACTGACAGCAGATCAGGTATCTTGATAGGATACAGGCTGAAAAAAATACAAGTCCTATGCAGCCAGTGTTTTTAATGAATGAATGTTTTGGAGCTATTCAGACAGACAACTCAGATAATCCATAATCACTCGTTCTTCTCATGACCTTTGATGTTCATTGTTGTGTTGCCGTCTCTCTTTTGTCCTTCAGGGCTACGTGGAGCTGACCATTTTCCCAACAGTGGTCAACCTGAACAGGATCAAGCTTAACAGTAAACAGTGTCGCATATACAGAGTCCGAGTCAATGACCTGGAAGCTCCGTTCATTTACAACGACCCCACGCTGGAGGTGTGCCACCATGAGTCCAAACAGTGCGTATATCAGTGTACTCTTCTTTCACTGGAATCTGGACTTATCAAATCATGGCTTAGAGGTTGTGCTTGTCAAAATAACATCACTGTACACTTTTCTCTCCCCCCCCCCCCCCAAAAAAAAAAACCCAAACAAACAAACAAAACCCAATTCATCAACTTAAAGTGACGACATTCTGTAAACTTGTTTTCTTCGTAGGAGAAACCTCAACTACTTCTCCAGCGCTTACACTGCAGCAGTGAGCGCTGTGGACCCGGATGCAGGACATGGGGAACTGGTCATCAAAGTTCCCTCTGAACTCTGGAAACAAGGAGACGGTAAGAGTGTAGAATCAAATCTGTGTGTGTAAGCCCTATTGGACCGTACAATCTGATTATTCAAATCCCTGCTCTGAAAGCTTGACTTGAACAGTTACAAGAGATCCGTTTTTCACGGTTCCTGATACGTCGCGGAGGTTGAACTACGAGGACGCGTCTGATAACTTTGTGTGTTGTGTCACCAGATTTGAAAGTTTTGAAGGTGTACATCGAGTTTTCCCTGGACCAGCCAAAAGGAGGTCTCCACTTTGTCGTTCCTGACGTAGAAGGCAGCATGGCGGAGAGAGGGGCTCACGTTTTCTCCTTTGGATATCAGAACTCCACGAGGTCCAGAATCACTGACTCATCCTGATGCACAGGAGTTGACCTGAGAGGTTTTCATTGCCAAGGAAGTCATCAGTGCCAGTGCGTTCATTTTCTGTGCCTGTGCCCCCTTTTCTCCTAGATTCTGGTTCCCCTGTGTGGACTCCTACTCCGAGCTGTGCACCTGGAAGCTGGAGTTCACCGTGGATGCGTCTATGGTGGCGGTGTCCTGTGGCGATCTGGTGGAGACAATCTACACCAACGACATGAGGAAAAAAACCTTCCATTATGTCCTCCCCATCCCCACAGCCGCCCCCAACATCTCCCTGGCCGTGGGGCCGTTTGAGATCCTTGTAGATCCATACATGCACGAGGTAAGTTTGTGTTGGGATAAATGGAAGACTTACAGTTTTTATTTTATTTTTTATTTTGAGGGTTTTTGTGCCTGAATTGTACAGATAGGACAGTGGATAGAGTCAGAAGTCAGAGAAACAGACAGACAGAGTAATGTTGTTTTTATGACTCAGTGTTCAGTACAGCAAATGTCAAGAGGCACAACGAACAAGATAACTAATCTAACAAACACAAGTAAGAAGGAACAACTCTTTAAACGCTTACCTGAAAAAAAAAGAAGAAATATTTGCCAAGCCTTGTATTTTCTACTAATGACCACTAGATGTCCCTGCAAACAACAGGGTCTAGTTTACTCGACTACAAACAGAAAAGGAGAATAAAGCACAAATTACATAACACAAAATTGTTGTCAAACCAACTCGATGAATCTGCCAAACCTTTTTTTTTTTTTTTTACCTCTTGAGGTGGTTCCTCATGCATCCTTTGTAATGTACAGAGATGGTAAATGCACTGAAGAAATCAGGAGAATCTTTTAACACTTACGGCTGCAGAGCTGTTTACTGTGCGCTGACACGATCATTGCTCGATCAGAGAGATGCGTGACCTTTTTCCCCACCCTGAAGTACACATCCTTTAAAAAGCACCCTCAGCCTCTCACTGAAACTTTTTTTTTGTCACAAGCTAATCAATTAGAAATAACACTCACTTATTTTCTTCTTCCTCGCAGGTGACCCATTTCTGCCTGCCGCAGCTGCTGCCGCTGCTCAAACACTCCATGTCTTACCTACACGAGATCTTTGAGTTCTATGAGGAGATCCTGACGTGCCGCTACCCGTACGCCTGCTTCAAGACTGTGTTTGTGGACGAGTCATATGTACAAGTGTCCACCTACGCTTCCATGAGCATCTTCAGGTAAGCATGTCTGTCGACGGCTCCTCTTAGCATCTTTATGAAGCCAACAATGCATCGACTGAAATCGGTCCTGATGACAAACAACGGCCAATCAGCAAATAATGTAGCATGCACTGATGTCAGAAGCTATGTTGCACCACTTTAATGATGTCAAACTGTAACTAGCTGCTGATTCAGTGAAGGTTTTTTATTGGACGGAAAAAGTCTGGTAAGATAGATTTTTATTCTACTTGGTCAAACGAGAAAACGTTGACGTTGTGAGAGTGTTTGATTAAATCATTTCTTAAAGATTGATCATTGGACCTTTTGTCTTTATGTGGATGTGAGAGTGGATAAAGTGGAAACTCAGAGAGAGAGAGAGTAAAGAGTGAGATGCACAAAAAGGAGACTGCTTGGATCACTGAAGCCTCCCTACAACCGCTATCAGCACTCTGAGTGTGGACGTCTCCGGGAGAAAATCAGCCGTTTATAAGACATTTTCTACAGGCAGGAATTAGAATTTATCCAGTCACTCAGCTCACTTGAAGAGGAGACACGAAGAAGTCTGAAAAGAACCCATCAGGATCAACAAGCTCTCACATTGTTGTGCATCTCTATAAACAATTTCAAACCACATCAGGGAAGTTTTCCAAACAAAATGAATTGCTGAAAGATCTGGACTGCAGTCCAAATTCTAAACATCGAAAAGAGCTGCCTCCCCTCCACTGTAGCTTCAGTGTTTAGCCAGCTCTGCGTCGGTCTGTAAACCTTTCTGCGTTCTAACCTCGCTCCATTGTTCAAAGAGCATCTCCAACATTGATCCTAGTCTGAGCAGGTTTCTTATTAGAAACATGCAGAGGCTTTTCACAGCGTTCAGAGGACATACTGGCTGCTGCATTGATGTCAGAGAAGCTTCAACACAGCATGTTTCCTTCATGTCCGATGATGTCGTAAGGTCACTTTATAGACCAGTAGATATCTGACATGTTGGACCTTTAACTTCTTTGTGTTTGTTTGTCTAACCTAACCAAACTGACCTTAAGGCTGAGGAAGGAAGAACACTTTCTTTTTAGTCTCTGTGACACTCTGTGACTTCCTGTCTGTGTTTGAAGATTTAGGATTTAATATGGTGTCTGTATTTCCAGGTGAATAGAGGACGAGGACATCACCTCACATGAACTCTCCAAGTGTTTCTAAAACAACAGCAGTGATTCGTTGTGTGTTTTTCTTGTTTTCTTAACTCCAGTTGTTTCTTCTGGTTTCAGTACCAACTTGCTCCACAGCTCCATGATCATAGACCAGACCCCGCTAACACGCCGCTGTCTTGCCCAGGCCTTGGCTCAGCAGTTCTTTGGCTGTTTCATCTCCAGGATGTCATGGTAAGACTTTACAAAGTCCTTATTGTGAACGGAACAACGTGCCCAAAGAACTTAGTGAGACTATTTATCAATCATGTTTTCACTAAACACTCACCGCTCAGCTCTGTGAAGTTTTTCATCCTTCACACCGTCCCTTGCGTCCACAGTGATGAGTGCAGCTGACTGACATGTACATTCATCCTGTGTGACAGCAGCTGACCTTTGAATGTGCTCCACGTGGTGTTTTGTCGCTGCTGCTTTGTCCGAAGCGTTTCTCTGACTTTGATTAACATCTTAAGGGCAGATTTCCTCGAATGGAAAACTACTCTTGTTATTATTTGGACTCACATCAAAAAGTACAAACCACCGAAGTTAGAAACCCAGCGATTGTCTCCGCTGCTTTCTGCTCCTGACGAGTGTGGTCACATTTCGCCCTCAGATGTTTTCATATAGGGAAGGTGATGAGGGATTTACTGCAGAGCTAAGCTGTTGTGTCAGTGGAGTCAAAAGTTGGTCCAGCGCTGGCCTGAAAGAGATGATGGATCACTCCGTTACTGCCTGGCAACTTGGCCCGTGTGGTCGGAGTGCGTGTGAAACTGTGGGAATCATTCAGGACGGCCTGCTGCTGAAGAGAGAGGCCCGTCAGTAGGAATTTTAAAGGAGAATTCTGCAAATTTCAACATGAGCCAAATTAGCACATCGTTTATTTTGTAAACAACTCTGATTAAAAGTTTTTGGAATGGACGCAGAAGATTTGCTCCAGGCAGCGTGGAGAGGTGTCCGGGCTGCAGCCGGTCCCTCGCTCTCACAGCTGAAGAAGAGGAGAGCGCTTCAGTGAACTCACACACTGCTTTTTAACCTGTTACTCACTGTTAATGTTTTCAATGATCGGAGTGTGTTTGTGTGTGCAAACGACTGGTTGATTTGTAATTTACTCCTGACATCAGCAGCGGATGGAAATTAGCCAGTTACAGCGCATTACAGCCAGTTTTTGTGCGCTGCTCCAGATTCAAATAAACTAAAAAAAAAGCCTATTGTTTAACATTCACAAAGTTTAGTAAATGTATTTATTATTTTGTTTTAATTTACTCCTAAGAAGTAAAAGCCATGTAGTTCTCACTAACAATAAGCCGGCCACACCCCCCTTCACTTTTAAATATTTCCTTTTTTCCCAACATGTAAACGTTTAGAAGTTTTGGTCAGTTTTACTCATCACTCATTGAAAAGTCTTCAACCTTTTAACAAAACTACTGATCTTTAGTCCTCACTCTTTTTTTTCAACCCAAAACTGCCAAACAGAGCGAGAACAGCTGATCCGACCAATCAAGTTCTCAGGCTGGTTTTACTTCTTTTTAGTTCAGATGGTGTGGAAAGCATTTTGTGCGTTTGAGACAAAGTGCAGAAGTTCATCTTGTGATTATTTGTGTCTTAAAATCAGTTGTATAAGACACTTTGATATCAGTCTTATTGATCTAAAAAGTTGGCTGTGAACGCACACCAATATGAAACGCTCTCACACAGCTCACAACATCCAACCAGTGCAGGCGAGACGGAGCAGCAGCGCTCTCGCACTGTAAGCAACACTTCTTCATCAGAGGACGTTTGAAAAGAGGACGTTTGGATGTTTCTTTATTCTCAACCAAGACATTTGTCCGTTTCCATCCGTCCCTCCAGACGAGCGCTTCTTTAACCTTCTGTCTTCTTCTTAAAAAAATAAAAGCACGTCCCTGCCTGCGTTTCAAAACACCAGATTTGGCCTGAAACAGTTGACTCGTCCTCATTTCCCTTTGGAGTGAAAAGCTCACCGTGTCTGTGTCATGGTCCCTCCGCCTCTCGTCTCCTGATTGACCTCTAAACACACATCAGATGTGCGGCCTCGCTTCGCTCCTCATGCTGTTGAGCTGGCTGGTGTCGTGTGAGAAGAGAACACAGGAAAGCCTTTGATTTTTTTTTTTTTTTTTTTGGGCTACGCACGGTGCAGCCTGCTATCAATTAATCCGAGAGGAGGTTAACTGGGGTCTGTAAGTGAAAACAGGCTGCGCTCAGTCGTCCATCAGATGTGGAGAACTTCTGTTTTCCAAAATGATGAAAGTGTACAGACGAGGAAGAGGAAGGCTTGTTATGAACTGAACTGGAGGAAAGCAAGACGTCCACCTCTCATGTGCGTTTCTTCTTCTTCTGAATGGATGAAGTTAGTTAACCTATGGTGTCTTAGTTACTGTTTAGAGACTAAGTCCACTGTGCAGTTTAAAACAAACTTTTAGTCAATTGTAAGAAGGTCATTTTGACGTAGCTTTTCTGTGCGTTTTGGCCTTTCGTTGTGCGTTTAGGTGAAAACTGCTTCCAGGGTGAAGATTTTCAGAAACTGTGTTTGGGGTGTTAAAATGGAGAAAACCGTTTTACGTAACGTAACGCAGGTTTCTCCTCCGTTTGACGTCATCGTGAGACGCTGTCACTTTTGTTTACTGTCACATGCAATGCAACGTCAGACGTAACAGAACTAATGCTGATGTTGACGCCACACTTACCGAGTGCTGCGAGATGAGACAAGGACCAAGACATCGGCTGGCTGAGACTGAGACAAGACCGAGACCATAAATATGACTCAAAAAATCCTCATCTCATCATTTCGACTGTAACAGCGGGAAGGTTGGCGACGTAGAAGTTGAAATTATAAATGAATTATTTGTCCTTCTAGAAAGAGACGGGGTCCTTCTAATCACAGTAATTATCATGTGGAAAAATGGCCTCTCAGTGGTGGTCTTGATTTAAAATCCAGAGTCCTCCCGGTCCAAAACCGAGACAAGGCCGAGTGAAAATGCTTTCGGAGACCAAGACCTTCAGAAAGTGGTCTCACAACAAGACCAAACTAGAGTCCCACAACACTAAAACACAGCTAAGTGGACATGTGACATGCTCACACACGGTTCCTCTCCCACTGTGTTGATGGAGCGGCGCCTGATGGGATATCTTTGTAAATGAAACGTTCATTGCAGAGGAACGTGGAGAACACTCTGACACGTTAAGAACAAAGTTTTCAACTTGGCGTTTGTTGTTTGTGTGGACGAAATGATTTTAAATCAGAGGAGGAAAAACCCTGTTCTAAAAAAAATCCCCGCCTGCATGTGGACTCGTTCCTCAGTTCTTAATAATGAGCAAAAAGTGATTCATGCTCGGAGTCTGAGGGCACAGACCTTAATCTAATGTTGATTATCGTCAGAAACATGAATAAGCCTGCCTGGAGGCTCTTCAGCATCTCGCGGTGGAGCCACCTAGGTTGAACTGGGATATTGTCTCTCGGCTTTTACGAGCTAATAAAGCAGCCTGATAGATTTATGAGCGCTACCAAGCCAGGTTTTCTCCACAGAAATCCACAAAGGGTAAACTCGCTCAGCAGAGCGGGATAGCAGCACGAGTGTGGCCTCGACTCAGTTCAATAACAGCGAGAGCAACAGAAGCACAACACTCAAACAAAGAGGATTTAGTCTCTGAACGCCAATATTTCTAATGATTAAGTCCAGGAAATGAGAAATGTGATCATCAACACTTGTAGGTGAAGACTGGTATCACAAACTATGAAGAGCGTTAAACCTCCCTGATGAGAAGTTTGATGTGAATGCTCTCCATCTTGTGATGTGATCTGTGGTTTTCTTGTTTCAGGGCTGATGAGTGGGTGCTGAAGGGAATCTCAGGCTACATCTACGGTCTGTACCTGAAGAAGACCTTTGGAGTCAACGATTACCGCCACTGGATCAAAGAGGTAACAGTGCGAATAGACTGAACCGCCGTGACACTAAACAGCTGACAGAGGAAATCAAATGCTAATAATGGAGGTTATGCTGTGCAAACACAACTGTGACTGTCAAGGATGTGCAGCTATACAATACAGCAGGGATATTAGTCACTACTACAGAAACACAAACTCAGACTAATTAACTACTCCAAAGGTAAGTCACCCAGAAAACACAAAAGTGACGTTATTAAAAACATTGTCATTTGGTTAGCTGAGTGTTAGCTGAGTGTTAGCAGTGCTAGCAGTGCTAGCACCACCAGCCCTCTGTCCTCCATGCAGGGTCAAACTGTTCAGACTAACAATGTACAGCCATGTGATGCAGCCGACTTTAATATTTCTTTATATAAGAAACAAAAAGCAAATGAATGAATTATATATAAATGTGAACTGCAGTCATGTATGTGTGTTAAACAGATGTAATGAGTGACACTGCCAAAACAGACGGCAGATAAATCCTGAACAGAAATAATTTCCTGTTTTTTCATCAATGAATGATTTTCATGCAAATAAAGATGAGTTGTAATTCTTTATGCTAAGTACTGCGTCTTCGTTTTGCAGGAGTTGGACAAGATTGTGGAGTACGAGCTCAAGATGGGAGGAGTTCTGTTGCACCCGACCTTCGGTGGAGGCAAAGAGAAGGACAAGTAATCCAGTTCATTTCAACTTTAAAGTCCTTTACTTTAAAAAAAAGTTGCAATCATTTTTGTTCTTGTTCACTGATCATCCTCACCGACGTTATTCCTCTTCAGTCCAACTCCCCACCTCCACTTCTCCATCAAGCACCCGCACACTCTGTCCTGGGAGTACTACAAGATGTTCCAGTGTAAGGCCCACCTGGTGATGAGGCTGATAGAGAACCGGATCAGCATGGAGTTCATGTTGCAGGTGACACACAAACAGCCTTTTTCTCTCAAGTCTCAGGCCTTGTCCACACGTAGCCGGATTTTTTGTAAAAAATGAACATCCTGCCCCCTCCGTCTAGATGTACACACAACCTCGTTTTTTAAAAAAGCTTCATCCACACGTAACCGCAGAAGTGCGTTTTTAAGCACTTTCATACTGTTTCCGAATGTAAACACAGGTTGCATATGTGACATACGAACATATTTTCAGGCAGTGACGTTTCGAAACGCAAAACCCTGGTTAATGAGAATTCGCAAATCTTCACTTTGGTCGGAGGTTTTTAAAAGGCTCTTTTTTGATGCGGTAAATCTGCGTTTTCGTGTGGATGAGAGCCCGAAACGTAGAAAAATATCTTTGTTTTGTGAGACACCCGGCTACTTGTGGACGGGGCCTCAGTCAGAGCTGGTGGATTAAAACGTGGCGTGTAAACTGGATGAGTTCTATCCTCTGTGCTTTGATTTCATAGGTTTTCAACAAGCTGCTGAGCCTGGCCAGCACGGCCTCCTCTCAGAAGTACCAGAGCCACATGTGGAGCCAGATGCTTCTGTCCACTCACGCCTTCCTCAAATCCATCTCCAACGTCTCTGGCAAGGACATAGGACCCCTCATTAAACAATGGGTGTATCCTTTTTCTCTGATTGGATTCTGTTTGCATGGTTATAGGAGTCTCTCTCCAGCTCGTAGCCCTCATTAAAGGCTTTGTGGAGTCATGAATGACCATGAGGATGATGTTCAGTCAGACGACCACATTTCTAAAAAGTTGGAGCCAAAGGGTCTTTGCGTTCTGGATCCGTTTTTGGTTGGAAATTGCTGCACGTTTAAAATGTTTTCACACTGACTCTGAAACGTTTGTCAGTCATTGTTTCTTTTTTTCGGGACGTTCTGCTTGGTGTGAATTTTTAACGCGTGGTTCCAGTACAGCTAGCAGCATATCAACCTGCACCGCTGACATCCTGAAGTAAACATGGAAGCCAGGAACCTCCTCGCTGTGAGGCAACAGTGGAAAAAAAAAGCTATAATAATTAAGCTGCAGAAAATTACACACATATGAGAAAACAAAAAGTCAACTCCTAACGATCCTGGCCATGTGTAGAGTTTTGTTTGGGTCTTAACGCTCCATTTCCCAGAGACCAGAGCGCAGTGGTGAAGTTCTTTGGCAGTTTTGCCTTCAACAGGAAGAGAAATGTGCTGGAGCTGGAGATCCGACAGGACTACACGTCATCAGGAACTCAGAAATACGTGGTGAGCTTTTAGATCAAGTACATACGGAGCGAGTGTGCCGGTGACAGGAAACCATGAGTTCTGTTTGTGCCCTCTTTTTCACAGCAGTACACAGTAGTTAAATGGACTGGGTTAGGGCGCCGAGCGGAGGCTGTAGTCCTCCAAGCAGGCGGACCGGGTTCAAGTCTGACCTGTGGCTCCTTACCTGCATTTCATTCCCCCCTCCTCTCTCTCTCTCTCTCTCTCTATCAATTCTGATTTCCTGCTCTATCCACTTCCTGATGAAATACAGGCAAAAAGCACCAAAATAATAAATCTCTAAGTGAAATGTCCAAGATCACTGACTATAAGTGGAAAAAAAAAAAAACAATCAGCTCAATGATAGTTAAATTAAATTTTGAGTTTGAAATGTCCAGCACAGTTGATTTCCCCGCAGCGTAGAGCGGTCATCCAGTAATGTAACTGAGAACATGACTTTGTAAATTACTTTATTTAATATGTGTGTCATTGAATAAGTAATAATTCATGCCTTTCCCTGCAGGGTCCCATCAAAGTGACAGTGCAGGAGCTGGACGGATCCTTCAACCACACTCTGCAGATCGAGGAAAACAGCCTGAAACACGACATCCCCTGCCACTCCAAGAGCCGGCGGTACGAACTCTTTCATGCACAAATAGTAGACCTGGGTTTACCATTGTGACCCCCCCTGGTAGGGTCTCCAGGGCACCTTCTGCCCGACACAGAAGGCCTGAATGTGTATGAATAGGATGAGTTGATACTCCTGATTTAAAGGCAGGGTCGGTCATTTTCTTAAACTAGCATGATTTTGAAAGTAGCATCTTCTCCATTCTCCCATGCTCCCTCTAAAGCCACGCCCCCTCACTTACATGCACTAGTGCCATTGGTCCAAAAGCAGATTTCAGCTCATGCTGTGGGTGTCGACTCGTGCATGCATGAGGTAGAGAGGCGTGATTGGTTTGTGAACAAACCGTCATCCGACACGTGTTTACAGCTGCTGCAGATGATGGATTTTTTTAATTACTTTTTCAGAGCACTTGAGTTATTAATTACAGTCAGGACCTAAAGACAACTTCAACCAATGTATCTTGAGGAAACTACCTACCCTGTCTTTTAGTGTTTCAATGGTTAAAGATGTTGTTGTTTGACTTTGAAGTAAGCCCGGCTCTCTCTCCAGGTTCTTTTGAGTTGCTCATTATTGAAGAAGCTGTACATTTATACGACTCACAATCAGATGCACTGTAGTACGTGGACTGCAGCCCAGTCATTGGGGGGTTTGGCCGTCCCTGAGGTCTTTACTGGCTCAGTCAGTGATCCCGTCACCTCCTTGACTCACAGATACTCCTAAAGAAACAAAGTGTTTTTTAATGCTCAGATACATGATAGTGTATTATTTGCAGTGATTATGTGGTGGCTGTAATGTTGTATCATAAAAGTCGAGACCCTCTGGTGTCCAATCGTAAGCCCCCCCATTTCTGAATCCAAGTGGTACTCTGGTGGTCCTGCAGTGCGTTCTGATTGGTTCATCCAGTTAGCGTGTTGCTTCACTCAGTCCAACAGGACAGAAGTGAAGACGATTTAAGAGCATGATGTGTTTTTCTAATCACAGAAACAAGAAGAAGAAGATCCCTCTGATGAATGGAGAGGAGGTGGACATGGATCTGTCAGCCATGGAGTAAGACCTGTCACAAGATCACTGCAGAATGAATAACAGGTTTTGACTGTGAAGCCACACATGACAGATGTGACGTACTGTATGTCTGCAGCGCTGACTCTCCTCTCCTGTGGATCCGGATCGACCCGGACATGTCCATCCTGAGGAAGGTGGAGTTTGAGCAGGCCGACTTCATGTGGCAGTATCAGCTGCGCTATGAGAGGGACGTGGTTGCACAGGTGGGAGTGCTTTAAACAGGTCACCTGCAGTTTGTCCCTCCTCCTGCTTAAAGACGACTGTTGCTTGAACTTCAATCAATTCAAATGTTGTTTTGTGAAATCAAATGTGCATCCCAGTTTTAGGTTGCAGTGAAAGGAGCCAACATCAGGCTGATTTTATAAACTTCCATCTCCCAAAGAAAGCTGTTTTCACACTCTTGAATATTTCTAGAAAATGTCCCTGAACGGTTGTTGACATGCTTATTCACACATCTGTCCAATCAGAGGGCGGAGTCTCAGTAGGCGAGACATGCAGAGTAGGAAGATGGAGACGATCCAACTTTAATCTTTTTTTTTCATCTTTCCATCGATGCTCCTTGTTGACTTCATGCTGCGTCAGTTAATCTCTTTAACTTTAAATGGACGGTGGCCTGTTGGTCCTCCTGTGTGGACCGCATGTCTCTGTGGACACTCTGTGAAGTATTTCCTGCTGCATTCACACTTGTTCACCCAGACCTCTTGAATCTCAGCAGTTCAAATCAAACTGGTTTAAGTCAGACTGTTTTCAGGAGTCCAGTGAATGACAAAACACCAAAAGACTGATTGGAAATATTTGAGTTAAACCTTTTTTTAGATAGATAGATGGATGGATAGATAGATACTTTATTGATCCCGAAGGAAATTCAAGGTTTAATTTTTTTTTTTTATGACCTTCAAGTATTGAAAATTTCCAATCTATGCCACCAATGATAATTCTCATCCACAATAATCTGACAATTGATTTATAAAATGAGTATGTTCAAAGAATATCTTCAAGGGCTTTTTTGTTCCAATCAGCATTTTTCTAAATCGAAATAAGTAATAAGACAAATAAAATCCAAATCCTTCTATTAAGGAGAACACGTCCTTTTTTTTTAAAGGCTGAAAGTGTGAACTGTTTTAATATTTGAGTTTTCAAACATCACTGTTCCTGATCTCTTTCCCAGGAGGAGGCGATCTCAGCTCTGGAGAAGTTCCCCACTCCCGCCTCCAGACTCGCTCTGACCGACATTCTGGAGCAAGAACAGTGTTTCTACAAAGTCCGCATGCTCGCCTGCTTCTGTTTGGCTAAGGTACGTGTCAGCATGTTGTTCACCTCCCGAGTCTCTGTGTGTGTGTGTGTGTGTGTGTGTGTGCAGAGATAGAGAAGTAAAGCGTTTTCTCGGTCACAGGCTCAACTCAAACTCTGAGTGAAATAAATAATTCAAAGGGGATTTTCTTTGGCAAAGGAGAAATCCAGGAAATGTTTCTCATACCAGAGTCAGAGGGGGCAGAAAATCCAGTTAAATCGGCCACATGGTGATTGAAGTGTGCTGACTGAGCAGCCACTGTTGTTTAATCCACAACCTTCATCCTTACAGGTTGGGATGTTGCGTAAAATATCAATAAAAACAGAAGCTGGCCTTCTTCAGTTCTTAAACACTTAGAGAGTGCATCAGATGGGTAAATGTCACCATGACACACATATTTAATGTGTTTTTTAGGTGTTTTCAGTCAAGTGTCAGGTTGGACACTTTGTTCCACCTTTTTAGGAAATCAGCCCGGCGTCCTTTGAGCCTTTTTTTGGGGGAGTAGAAAAGGCGCTGGCTCGGATGAAGCCCTTGTGTGCTGAAAATAAGGACGCACTAATACTATGCATAGTTGTCCTGTACTGTCCTCCCCCCTTTTCTCATTCCCCCTCTGGCTCCAGGACTCACTGGGCCTGAGCGCGGTGACTTCCTGAACACAATGTTGTCATATAATCGATGCAGCCAGCACTCGTGCTCGTGCATGAGCAGTACCACCTCTTCAACGCGTGTCAGTGCCGAGGAAGTGTGCCGTGGTTGAGATCGGATCGGAGCGCTCACACGAGCCAAACAAACTGAGGGGTGAAGCGTGCTCGGACACAGGTTGCCTCCGTGTGAGTGCAGCGACAATTCTCGAGTCTATTGAGGCCCTTCAACCTGCATTTATCACCGTTATGTCTGCCAGTGTCCCCATGCTTACGTCTCCTCCCCTTCCCCTGTTTCCTCTCCTACAGATAGTGATTTATTTATTTTATTAGGTTGACTTTTATTGACAAACTTTGTAATGCATGCAAGGAGAGTGAGTACTGTCAAATACGAGTCCTAAGAGAGGTTTGCTACTGTCGTTGCAAAATGTGCCTTTTAGTGTTAAAGTTTGTGAGCCTTCAGGGGCCCCTACAGTTGCCTGACTTTATAAGTGTGCGCTGAAAGTGTTGATGTAAGCATTGTTTCTATGACAATAGTCACTTAAGATATCATATAACTTTTTTTTCCCCTAAACAAAAATAATCAACCAAAAATAACAAAAAGTAAAAAAAGAAAAACAACATTGTGTGTTTACATGAATCAGACATCTGAAGAAAAACACACTGGAGATAGAATCATAGAGAACAGTTATTATTCCACACACACACACACACACACACACACACACACAGTGTGTAGCATTATTGATGCACTTATAGCCTGCTGCTGTGGACTCAGACGGCTCCGTTGATTTAGAGTGTATGGTGTTGAAGTGGGCGGTCCTAAACGTTTCCATGGCCTGGTTATTTATTATTTCTCAGTTCAAACTCATCAGACGTCAGATGGAAGAGACAGGTGGTTTCAGTGGTCTGTGTTGTGGCACACTTCATTGGAAAACAATCTGGTGGTGTTGATGAGTGTGGGAGGAGAATGTGCGTGTGTGTGTGCCTGTGTGTGTGCCCGCGTGTGTGTGTGTGTGTGTGTGTGTGTGTGTGCGTGTGTGTGCCTGTGTGGGCGGGGGGGGGGGGGGGGATGAAGGGAGAGAGGTGGCTTTATTTGTAGATGAAAGGAAGTGGGGAGGAAAGGAAGGAAGAAAGGTTCGGATGGGAAATGAGAGGTCTGGATCAATGATCCATAAAGAGAGAGAGAGAGAGGGGCGAGAAAAGAGTGAAACGGTTCTCCAGTTCCTACCTGCACAAACTCTGAAACAGGCTCGTCTCAAACCTGTTAGTTTACGTTTCTTTTTTTTTTCTTTTGAAAAATCTTTGATTTCTGATAAAAAAAGATTCAATCATCCCTCCTGTGTCATAAAAAACACAAATCCATTCAAACAGTTTGATTGAGATGCCAGTTTGAGGACAACATTTAGCCTTCCTTGCAGCGAGGCCACCCACCAGTGTAAGCGCCTCGCCGCTGAAGCTCGCTCCACTGAATAATCCCGTTCTCCGTGGCAACAGGAAATTCTCTATTCTCTGGATCTGGTCGCTTCCAACTTTAACCCCGCTGGATTTCCGCCATCCGGGTTCCACCTGAACTAATATTTTTCCAGCATGATAAACTGAGTGCAGGTTACGATGGCAGCCCTTCACTTCTGTCATTAGGTTGCTGTGTTTGGCCACAGAGCCCCCAACAGACTCCAATGGTAATGGCTTTTGGTTGAAAGTCCACACACGCATTCATATTGTCACACACACACACACACACACACACACACACACACACACACACACACACACACTGACCACAAGGTGAGTTATGACTGACTCTAACCCTCAGATGGAGAACGCTGGGTAATGATTGGTGGGGATGGCGTCCTCTTGCTTGTTTTTGCTAGAAAATGTGGGAAGAAAGACGAAACAGCCCGCGGCTTCTTTAATGTGTGTGCACACATCCCCCCCTGTATTTACCTTACCAAATGACAACATCCTGTGTCAGTGACCCTTAGCCCCGTATTACACATTAACATAAATTCCCCGATATCCTGCGAGAACCCAAAGACCGCTGGAGCCGCCGAGCTTCATACCTGTGGAAACCTCGTGCGCTTCTCGTGTGCATGTTTTTGGCTTTGACTTTCGTCTTCTGTTTCTCACCACAGAAACCATCATGAACAGGAAGATCATTGTTATACAACAGCTATTTATGTATCGGGCACATTTTAAAAAAGTGAGTGCCAAAGCTTGTGAGAGCATGCAGCTCTTACCTCTGTGCACTCTTTTACAGGTTCAGGCTCAGGTGACTTTATTTAGACCTGCAGGTCACTTTGGATGCTTCATAAAAACACAGACAAAAAACATACAATTTATACAGTTATTTGACCTGTAGAAGTTACACCAGAATAAATGATGAAGAACAAACTAAGAAGCAGCTGATCTGATTCCAACAGCCATCAGGTAGGAAAGAGGAAGAACATGATACACACAGAAACCCACATGCCCATCATTATCCCCACACTAGTGTTTGTTTGTTTTCTAAAGATACACTCTCCACTATGTGGAAGCTCCTCCTGTCATTATAAAGTCAAATAAATTGTCTGTGTCAGAGGAGGAGATTAACAGCACATTGCAGAAGGAGCTTTTTCTTCACCAAAGATTCATCCTGAGTTGTCAGGTTAGACGTTGACTTGCAGAAGACAGATCGCTCACAATGGATTCATGTGTCTGTAGATAATGTAACACAGAGGAAGGTCTTTTAAGCGTGCTATTGCAAAGTGTCTTCAGGAAACAATTGTTGTGAATTAGTTCTATAAAACCAAAGAGGGATTGATTGAGATGATGAAATCAACATATCCGGAAAGTTCCTCACAGGAGCTTCCATAATAAAGTCTATCTTCCTCTTCGATGGATCTGAAAAGTTACCCATTACTGAGCCTCTGACTTCTGCTTTTGTTGCTGTGATATTAATGTCTTTGGGGATAAATGGTCATAAAACCTGATTCACACCCAGGTTGGATATTTCATTGAACCTTTTTGTATTTGTGATGGCAGCAGATGGAACTCAGCTTCCACATGTTGACCTGCACACGTGGTGACTCGTACGACAGTGCGTGAAGGATAACGAGGTGCTTCTTCTTTTTACAGATAGCCAACTCCATGGTGAGCACGTGGCAGGGTCCGCCAGCCATGAAGTCCCTGTTCACGCGAATGTTCTGCTGTAAGAGCTGCCCCAACATCGTCAAGACCAACAACTTCATCAACTTCCAGAGTTACTTCCTGCAGAAGGTGAGCACGCTCAGGATCGAATCCACACACTTCAAACTTTCACACAGGTTCTCAACAAGCAGAGATTCATGATTCTCTTCTAAAGCTGGATGTTTATCTGCATTTAACCTCGCGGTTGCCTCGCGTCGGCTCGCCACGTCCCCAAAAATTGGACGCAGCCTGAAGCATGCAGCATGCATGAACGAGGCAGAGGGGGACTGAAAGTGTCAAGACAGCAGCAGACATTTAAAGACAAGCTGAGAGACAAAACGCAGAGTGATCGTAACAGTAACCTTCTCGAGTGTCACCATGAAGGTTTCATTCACGTCCTGTATTTGAGCTCTCTGGTGTCTCCTCCACGATCCTACGGAGCACACGGCCAAGTTTGTGAACAGTCACTTCACGGTGCAGCTGCGTGCACTCAAACGTGCGAGCACATCTCCAGCCGAACGATAACGCTGTGAAACACTGCTGAGCCTCATGCATTTCAAAAGACAACATACTCTGTCTTCTGGTCGCTTAGAAGAACAAAACAGATTGAAGTGATTTGTTATATGTCATTTTTTCAGTAAAGACAAGAAAACACACATTTGTTAATATTAGAGAACCCGGAATGGTTCGTTAGCTGTCAAACACACAGATCAATCAGGATTATTTCTGAGTAATACTGAACACAGATATGATAATCAGTGTCAATATTCTAGTGGTGCTAAAGAGTCACTAAAGATTCTTCAAATGAGCAAACAGCTTATTTGTCATCATTCCTGATTTCTGTGTTGTCTTTGCTCTCCTTGTCAGACGATGCCCGTTGCCATGGCGTTACTCAGAGACGTCCAGAACCTCTGTCCCAAAGACGTCCTCAACTTCATCCTGGACCTCATCAAGTACAACGACAACAGAAAAAACAAAGTAGATCCCGTTCTTTATTTATCTTTTGTCATTTAATAGATACCTCATCAAGTCTTTGTCCTCAGAGATGCTTTATTTTCCCCCCTCATGTCCTGCCTGCAGTTTTCAGATAACTACTACCGCGCAGAGCTGATCGAGGCGCTCACCAACTCTCTGACGCCCGCCATCAGCATCAACAATGAGGTGCGCACGGTGGACAATCTGAACGCTGACGTCCGCCTCATCCTGGAGGAGATCACGCGATACCTCAACATGGAGAAACTGCTGCCGAGCTTCAGGAACACCATCACTGTCAGGTACGCAGTGGAGCATGCTGGGCTGTATCAGCAGCTCCTGTGAGGAACTTCCTGCCCTTGTTGTTTTTGCGCCCGTGTGGACGCAGAGGGACACCTTGTTGTCTTCTCGTGTTCATACATAGATCGAGATCGAAACAGTCAAAACAAACCGCACAGGCTGTTTCTGCAGCCTGCTCTTAATCCTCTCATCTGACACCTTACTGAGAAATAGTCCGTTTTGTTGGGGGGAAAAAAATCCATTCAGAATAGAATCGTGATATTTTATCGTCTCATGGCCGCCCAGTATTATCATATTTATGATATTCATTTTTCATTGCTGGAGCGGTTGCACAGTTCATTATAACCAAATAGCATTTCTTCAAAATGTTTAATAGCTCAGTTGTCCGTACATGATCGGTTCAGTTAGCAGGGGCTAAGAGGCTACTTGACCTGCCAGCTGGAGGCTGTTGTGGTTAAGAGTGGAATTACCCAGTGAAGGTTGGGGACCACCTGAAGACCTCTCTTCCGGGCCAAGGCTCCACCCAGGAGAAATGGCTGCATGTTAGCATCGTAGATGTTTTATACAACAAGTTTCAGAGGTGCATGCGGCCTTTGTCGCGTTGGTCAGTCTGTGGGCTCGACTCCTATTGGATAGAAATAAAAACACTGAAGTGAGATGAACGGACTGAGAATATTTAAATGAACAGTTCTTGATCTGCAAAGTTAAATAGCAATACACTGTATCACAATTCTCAGTATATCATGAAGTGTTTTAAATCGCAGTAACGTCGCATCGTGGAGCCTCCGACGATCTCGACCCGCCGACTCGTCGCTGATGATCATCTTTGATTTTGTAGTTAATAAAAAACCATTTTGTCTAAATGTTAGTCTCTTTTATAAGGCTTTAATTACACAACACATTAACTTTTTAAAGGAAGCCGAAGTGTAAGACAGAAATGTGTGCAATAAAGACCCATCTCAAGTTTAGCCCTAAAAACACAAATAAGTCAGTCATTGTATGTATGATGGTTTTAATCCTAAAAGCTAACTGTGTTATAATTTAACGATGAACTTGTGAACGACCTTCTATTCGCCGTTTTCTTTTTTTTTTGCACTGACTCCACACACACACACACACACACACCACTGGCACATCCTTGACTCCTCTCTGCTTCTCTTCTTCCCTCTCTGCAGTTGTTTGAGAGCGATCCGTCAGCTGCAGAAGAACGGCCACATTCCCAGCGACTCGTCACTCTTCAAGTCGTACGCCGAGTACGGACACTTTGTCGACGTGCGCGTCGCTGCACTGGAGGCTCTGGTCGATTATACTAGAGGTGGGTCTTTCAGTATGAGGAGACCAGCTGTTGTTTTTAGTGTTGGAAGGAAGTTTAGTAATTGCAGCTCGAGCAATGATAAACAATAAGACTCAGATGTGGCACAGGTGTGGTAACTGTGTTTCCTGCAACAAATATGAAATCATCGATTACTTTCATGCTGAGAGGAAAATGTTATTTACATGTAGGAGTTACTAAAATGTGAGTGGATTCAGTCACATTTTATAATATCTTTTGACCAACCGTCCCAGTACGATATGTAAGATAAAAATACTTAAATCTTCTGGAAGCCAAAAAATCCCCACTGAACCTGAAAAATCACAACTATGATCATGCCGCTTCACTAAATTTTTTCACCAAGTTTCAGATTCAATTTAAAACTTTATTCGTCCCCGGGGGGAAATTCAAAAGCACAGTTCAGTAAATGAACGACAGTGCAGCTATACTGAAATTTAGACCAAAACAATAAACTGTCTATTAACTGTCAAAATTTAAATACAAAATATGAAACACAAAATTACACACTGACTACAGGAATAGTTAATTGCTTATTATTGGATCTGAATCCACTTCCAGGATATGGATCAACTCCTCCTCTGCTGTCTGATGAAGGTTCTGTGCAGAAACGTGTTTCTTATTCTCCACGTGATGTGATTTATCTGGAATGTAAGACATTTTATTAGAGAGACAGGACCGAGGGTAGAATCGGGAAACTGGTTAGAGAGATATTATTTAGGTAATGATCTAAAGGAAAGGAGCCACGTGTTGGATCCGAAACCAGGGGCGCCCACTTCGAGGATCGAACCACCTGGCCATCGTCACCTCGACAGTTTAGAGATGCTTCCTTTTCCTCTTTTCTTTTGGATCATGCTCTCTGGATGTTGTGAAAATGGCTCTATAAGACCATGACATGTTTTAAAGCTTCACTGACAGTTGTCTTTATGTTTTGACTCATCTTCAGGATGTTTGTCACACTGACATGTCCTCGACTTGAAATGTGTTTTTTCTCCTGCAGTTGAAAGGAGTTCAGTCGAGCTGCAGTGGCTTCTCAACATGGTCCAGAATGACCCAACTCATTACGTGAGGTATGCTAACACCTAGCACATATCTGCTAACACCTAGCACAGTCAGGTGGAGCATTGCTATATGTTAAAAGTTTCCTACGTTTTCACCAATTTGTTGTCAATCCTGTATTAGATGAAACATTTAAATATTTGTTATAGACCAAAGGCGTGAAAAATGTAAACATCTCCTTTTATAGAAGGTTTTGGTGTGTCCATATAAACGATGCCTGCAGACTTTGACTTCACAATAACACGTCACATCTTTTCTGACACAAACAAACCTGTGGACAACAACAACAAAAAAAGTGGAAATTTTCACCTCATTTGTTGATCTTTAATTCCTCTCTGTTGTCCAATCAGACATAAGATCCTGGGCATGCTCTCTAAGAATCCTCCCTTCACCAAAACAACAGACTCGGCTCTATGCAACGAGGCTCTGGTCGACCAGCTCTGGAAGCTCATGAACTCAGGTGAGACACGAACACACAAACAAAGGCAGGGTGTCCGTGCAGCCTTAAAAAGTCTTCAGTTCATGTATCTGAAATTAAGGTTTTAAAATGTCTTAAATCTGATTTGCTGAAACCTGCAGAAACACTGAAAGATCAGTGCACAACCAAACTCTATATTAGAAAGACTCCTGTACAGTCATTACACGCCTCCAGACTCACCTGACAAAAAGTTCATTTCACGGCGCATGCAACGCCGTCAGTTTCACGTCTACATTCGACACGGCTGAGAAGAAAAAGAAGAATGTGACAGACGCAGACAAAATACCTCGCCGTCTATTTTTTTGTGAGCTGTTCATTAATGTCAGGAGGTTTGAACATTATGTTTTTATTCTTGTATTTTGCCTCTCAGCCTGCGTTTTCTTTATCTCAAATATCCCAGGACACTTCTATGAATTACTTTGGTTAGACTTAGGGATCTGTGCACCGGTACAAGGACTTAAGCCTAGTTTATACTTCAGCGTCGTGTCGACGGCGTGCCTACGGCGTAAACCCGACGCCGTTGTTGTGCATTCATAGTTCTGCGTCAAGGGAATGCGTTGCTCTGCAATTCACCGCCAAGCCGCTAGGGGGCAGTGGCAACGAAGGAGATGTTTGCGGAGGTGGTCTGTCCGACAACTAAACCAATCGAGGCTGAAAACGGGTGAATTTAACACACTCGTTAGCTCACTGAGGAACCTGGATGAATAAAAGCACTTTTTTTACTTTTGAATGTCAATCGGCTGATTTCTTCACCGTATGCAGCCTTTTATTATTTCCGTCCGGAAAGCAACCGCCGGAAATGACGTTCTGAGTGGACCAATCACAGCCCTTGCGGTTCGCGTCAGCGCGACTCGTAGTCAGGATTTTTTGGAGGTCCGCGTGGGTCCGCGTCGACCACGTAGCTACGGCGTCGACGCGACGCAGAAGTATAAATTAGGCTTTAAGCTTGTATATCTCTTCTCTCGTCTTCTGACCACTCAAAGCACTTTTTACAGGTCACACCTGCACACCGTTCACACACTGGTGGCAGAGACTGCTGAGTAAAGACAAGAGTATTAAATAATCCCATCCAAACACTTTTAAACACCGCTAAAGAAGCAGCAGAGTGTTAACTTGTGTCTTCCCCATAAACACACTGGACACGAGGCTGCAGAAGCTGGGGATCGAACCCACGACTTTTTGCTTGAGAGACGACCAACTCCACCACGAAGCCACAGCCGCTTTATTCCACTGTTGTCAGCTGAAAACACTTTGAGGCCTGGCTGACTGCCAGCGCTCTTGATATGCTGAACTTTGTGTCTCCCAGGTCAAACATGAAACTAATACAGGCTGCTGCAGGAGCTATGAGTGGAACCAGTTCTGAGCTGAGAAGGTTCCAGTCTCCTCTTTGGGCCTGTGCCTCAATCATATACGTTCTGCCTTCAATTGTGTGCTCGGGTTTCATTATTTCTTTCTCTTCCTGGGGGTCTAACGTGTCTTTGAGCCAGGCCGAGGCGCTTCAGTCTGCCAATCCAAACACCTGCCACCTCGAAACCCAAATAACAGGATATGTTCACAAATCTACATTTCTCAGGACAATCGGACTCTTTTCACAACATCGTATTGATTTATTGACTAAAAGCTTGTAATTATTTTGGGAATCTAAATATTAGTGAGGATTATATCCAGTGAACTCCAGTGTGTGTGGCTGCTGGACTTGCCTGTCCGTGTTGCCAGTTTAAACACACAGTGACCATAGTGTGCTAACTTTAAATGCTATGTTATGAAAGTGTGCTGGTTGTTTTATTGGAAGCCACAGCCCCCCACGTGTTAAACACACACACTCACACAGGATGATGTTTCATCTGCTGAAGGTCAGCGCCGAAGGAACATAAAC
Organism: Symphodus melops; assembly: GCF_947650265.1. Lineage (NCBI taxonomy): Eukaryota > Metazoa > Chordata > Actinopteri > Labriformes > Labridae > Symphodus > Symphodus melops. The sequence continues at coordinate 4,564,636 of NC_136695.1, forward strand.
TCGGAGTCCTTTCTGCTGCTGGTAGACTCGTCTATTTCAACTTTCTTCAGAAAGCCACAGTCCACCCCCACGGCGTCAGGCGCCCAGCCTTTGGATCGTCAGCTTCAGCACTATTTGGTGTTTAATTCTTGCCAGCTTTTAACACAACAGAACATTCACTGGGTCAGGCGGAAGAATGGAAAAAAAAAAAAGAGGAGGAACATTTTTTTTAAATAGCCAGCAGAGGAACTTGTGCACAGCCTATACGTGTCCAGGTGTGGACGGCTGCAGGAACATACCGTGTAAAAAACAGCTTTACTGTGTTTTATCACGAGCGAACCACACATTTCACCTGGAGCTTCCTCAGGTGACCGTGAAACCAGCCAGCTCCCTCCTGCACAGGAACATCACCAGTGTAAGATGTCAAATCGCCGAGGAGCTTTGGCTTCACTTTGGTGCAGCGGAAAGGAGACCCACCACCGTCCATATTTATGTAGAGTTCAGGGTTTGCTCAGGTGGAAAAGTCACTTACATGTTAAGACTGATGTCCCAGATAGACCTCTGGTTTTGATTGGTGCCGTCTTTACAGAAGCCTCTCATTCAGTCTGCGGCTCAGGTGGGAGACATGTGTCGCCTCTCTTAGGAAGGTTGGAGGTGCGGTCATCAGCTCCTGTGCCCTCGTGTCCGATGTGGCTCCTGCTGCTTTGGAGGCGGTGTATGAATGTGTGTTGTTTGTTTTTAATCTGGAGCGACGGCTCTTTGTTTCATCTGTAGCTTTCTAAAACTATGTCACTGTAACCTCAAGCACTTTATTTTTCCAAGGATATTTTTCAATATCATATATAATAATAATGCATATATTAATTATCTGGATTCAAGACTGATGCTCGTTAAAGGTCAATGAATAAATGCATGTCTATAATGTGCTTTAGAAGTAAGCCTTCACGACCGCTCCCTTCTGATTTATTTACCCCCCCCCCCCCCCCCCCCCCCCCCCCCGTCTTTCTCGTTATCAGGTACCTCCCACGACTGGCGGCTACGCTGCGATGCTGTCAACCTCTACTACACTCTGTTCGGTTTGACTCGGCCCTCCTGCCTGCCCCTGCCCGAGCTGGGACTGGTGCTCAACCTGAAGGAGAAGAAAGCCGTCCTTAACCCCACCATCAAGCCCGAGCTGGGAGTCGGCCCCGTCATCGACACCCCCGCCAGCATCGGCATCCACGGCGTGGGCATGAGCTACACAGCTGTAAGTGATAGCAAGGTAGCTTAGGGTTAGGGTTAATTAAAGGGGATTTTTGTGCCAGGTTGTTCTGGTCTTATAAAACAACGAACCCCTTAAGTAGAAGACATCATATGTCATGCAACAACAGCTCCTCTTTCATCGGTTACTCTGCTCATGGTGATGTCATCGGCGAGCTTCTCGGTGGTCTTGATTTCCTCGTGTTTGAATCTGATTCGGTGATGTAACGTAAACTTTTCAGAAAGCGAATAGAAAACGACCTCATCCAAACGCTGTTATCTTGGGTTGGATCTGTGGAGTTGTGGGTACTATGGAGCTGCCAGCGGGGCTTGGCTGCACCTCGTTCCCATTGCATCACCGTCAAACCCAGAAGGACTGCAGAGAGGAGAGGTCTGGCTCTCAAAGCGTCTCTGTGACAGCAGATTGAATCAGCGTCACCCAACCCTGAGCTCAGGTTTACTGCAGCACAGACTGACTCCATCAATCTGACCAACCTGACACGAACACAAATGAGTATCCCTGTTCTCCGGGCGATCAAGCTTCCTTTTTTTTTTTTTAAACTTTAATCTTGGGTATATTTTGATATTAGCTTTGTATTCGTATCAAATGTGTTCTTCCCTCTAAAGTCATTTAATTTAGCTACCAACAACTTTCATCTGCTTAAAATGTATGCGGCCGCGCGAACAGACGCAAACATGAAACAACTTCGCCTTCAAAAGTTCCTCTTCATGTTCCGTCATTTACACGAGTCCAGCACAGCAGCTGCACATTCACCATTTTAAAACGAAGCCATGAGACGCTTCAGTTTGGCACGGAGACGTGAGGAGAACGAGAGAGAGAGAGAGCACACAAGCTCGCAGCAATTTTATCAATAAATAAAAAATTTGATAAAAACAGGTCAGAAATTCACAATCACTTTTTTTTTCAGGGGCCAATTTCATCCTTCAATACATGTTCAGGTTGAATGAAGCTGCTTCACTCCTGAAATGTTCTTGGATTTGTCAGAAGTGCATGTTTTTAAAACAAGTGTGTTTGTGTGTGTGTTTCCCAGGAGGAGGAAGAGCCAGATCCTATTTCACTGGGGGTGTGTGGTGTGGGCCAGCCGCCTCAGGGCCTGAAGAGGAAGGCTGAGACCCCGCTGGGCTCGCCTCCAGAGCCGGGACAGATCCTGCAGCAACAGGACGACGAGGTGCGAGGAGGACGCTTCAAAATCAGGGTAACTGACATCATGACTTTGGTGTTTTGGTTTGAGGGGATGACAGAAGACCTGATTCGAACTGAGGGACTATCACCCCAGAACTCTGGTCTTTTTGAAGAACTACATGTGTTTCCACCAAATCCATGTGGGTAGAAATATTATTCTGGATCAGTTTACCTCTGAAGGTTCAGGGACTTTTGACAACAGTGCATGCAGCCCCTGCAGAGCTGAATAGATTGGTGATAAACTTCCCAGAACTTCAGGCAGCGGTGGAAACGAAGACAACTATGGGCCAAAGGAACCTTTTAAATCTGGGGGCCTTTGGTCGAAGCGGGGCGAGTGAGAGAGTGGGTGTTGGAGTCTTTGCTCTTTCAAAGAGAATGGACTTTGATTTTTTCGACACGTAAAGAACTGTTATCTGGTGTTCATGTGTTCATGTGCGGCTCTGCTTTGTTGTAGTTCAACACAATGGAAGAAGAAGATATTGATATGGAGACTGTGCATGACAGTCAGGCCTTCATACACCATCATCTCAATCTGTTAGAGAGGCCGTCGACGCCAGGTAAGCACGCATTCACAGTATTTCTAACATCAGCACATAAAAACAGAATATGCAAAGCCAGGTGACGCACACGCTTCCTCTCTTCTGTCTTTAAGGAAAAGAGCCGCCATCAGTGGAGCCATCCATGCTCTCCATGCCCGCCACGCCTCTGCCATCCTTCTCCAAAGAGACCACCTCTTCCTCCTCCAAACATGGCGGCGAGCACGGCCACCACCATCACCACCACCATCACGAGCACAAGAAGAAGAAGAAGAAGCACAAGCACAAGCACAAGCATAAGCACAAACACGAGAGCAAGGACAAGGACAGAGACAGGGACAACTCCCACGCGTACAGCAACAGCCCGGCCAGCGGCAGGTCGCTGCGCTCGCCATCTTTGTCTGATTAACACGGTTTCCATACTGGCTCAGCCAGTGTTACCTCCAGGTGACACACCTGTGAGTACAGAGACTATAGGTAGAATATCATCTTTTTGTATTGCTCGGTAGTCGTATCGTACCGGACAGCTCAGTTAAATAGCCTGGTTGAAATCCCGTACAGCGTGCGGTTAAAGCGCCTTACAGGAAACGCATCACTCGGTTCCATTCATCACATTCAGCCATTCTGCTTCCACGCCACACTCAGGGCGCGAGCCCCGTGAGAGAAAAAGAACATCTGTCCACTCATGAGCCAGTGGAACACAACGGCATGGTCGCGCTAGCTAACATTACGATGAGGGAGTCTTGTAACCAATCAGGACTCACCGTCTCTCATCATCTGATGAAGACAACCGTTTCTAGTTGTCCATGTGGTTCGTTTGTAGCGTTAGCTGTGATTTCTGGGCCCGTCGCCTGGAGGAGCGCCTGTTGACAGTAGATGGTGATAACACAAAAGGCTTCATGTTTGCTTACTTCAGCTGCAGAAAGAAACTCAATGTACCTACTTGCAGTTTACGGGTCTTATTGTTGCTAAAATAAAAACATTGTGTCGTAGAATTTTTCAAAGTTCAAATGCAGACTTTGTCAGGTCATTCCTAAAGAGGAGAAGAAACTTCATCAAAGAAACTCACGTTGAAATGTTTGATCCGTGTTTAATTCTAAGCTGCAGCTTTGTATGCTGATATTTGTGGATACAGACGGGTTCATTTTCATCAGAACAAAGCTGATGGCATCTCTTGGTGTAGATTGTTTCACCTGCTTTCCTTTTTCCAGAGACACAGTCGGTCACTACAGCTCGGACTAGAAGAATACTCAAACTGTTCCCTGAACTTTTTCCTCCCAGCTCCCGACTAACATTTCCATGTGAGGGTGAGCTGAATGCAGCAGGAAATATTCTGGAAACTCGGACCACGAGTGAGTGGGTGGGTTGGGGTGATGATGTAAACACCATGCGACTGGTGCCATCATTGTGTAATGAAGCTGCTGTGAACACTTTTGTTCTTTTCCCCATGTTTGTCAAAACCCGGATCGGTCTAATTACATGTAACATTCATAAACAAGACCGAGACTGTCCTTTTAGTGCTGGAAGTTCACATATTCTGCCATCTTGGATTTCCTTTTTTTTTTTCTATTTCGGTCATGTCTTGCCTCCTTGGCCCCGCCCCCGTCTGTTTGTCAGGTTAATCTTAACGCAGCGAGGGATCTGTGTCGCTAAGCAACTCAGGAAGAATTCAGCTTGTCCTTTAAATGTCGTTCATGTGAGGAAAAACCTTGACAGTGATGTCAGAGGTGAATGGCTGCTGTTTGAATACAAGGTTAACCTGCAAGACGTCTCGTGTCCTCACACACTCCTGGTCTGCATGAGGCGTGTTTACTTTTCACATCATTTCCAGGCCTGCAACCACACGCTCGTCTCTCCACAAACAGGCAAACAGACGGCCGTCCACCTCGTCCGCTTTTCCCCCCACACAGACACCGCTCTGGTCGATCCCAGCATTCAGTGCGAGGCTTCTGAGGGGAAACATGACTGATCGTGACGTGGCTTTGACCACTCTCCCTCGACTGTGCCAGTGAGACACCGTCAAACTGGCAAATGGCGAGGAAATTTCCTGGACGCGACAAGTGAAACCTAATTCTGTCTTCTTTTTTTTTTCATTCACCTTTTAGATACTGATTTGTCGCCACTGATTCATCAATGCTTTTTCTATTCATTTTTAACTGTATTAAATCAGGCTCCAACAAGGCATCTGTGTGTGGGTGTCCTCTGTCACTGTATATGAGTGGATGGATTTAAATAGGAAGAAAAGAAAAACTGCAGATGTTTATTTCTCCAATTTTGGATAAATCCACGAGGGCACCGCGTGTTCAAGAGTTTAAAACATAGTTTCCTTCTGTCATATTCAAATTAAAATTGTTCTTGTATGACAAACATGTAAATAAACTTTACATTGTTCAAGGAGTCACTCACCATCTGTTACCACTTAGTTTTATGATAGGCCAGATTTCCCACTTTAAGTTAAGATGTGTTTTTGATTTTTATGTAGGTTTCTGGTGTCATTGTCAATAAACTACTTTTTTTTAAACCTGCTTCATTACAACAGGCAGACGAGCAGGTGTTTATGACAGACGGGACATTTTCTTTCTTCCTTTATTCACAAAAACAATCCAAGTGATTCACAACAACAGAAAGAGAGAAGGGGAAACACTTTTGACAGGGAGGGGGGTCAACGTCTATGTAACATTTTTGAAGTCATATATTAGACAAAATCTGCTTTACCATGTTCTGGTCTGTCAACAAACCCTCCAGTTATGAGAAAAGTCCATCCCTCTTATGCCTGCTCCACTTTTCAGAAAATGTGTGCCCTTGGTGATGTTCCCTTCATGACATCACAAAGAGCAGTAGCCCCTCCCCCAGGTGGATGACACTCCCACAGCTAGGTGTTTGTTTTGCCCTCTGATTCTGCTTTATCGCCGTAAACAATAGGACATGGAGTGAGAAAGCCCGAGCCCTTCCATAGAGTGGGCGTGGTCAAACACAGTTCATTTACATATTTAAAGCTACAGACACAGAAACAGCGTGTTCCGAGCAGAAAGAATAGAGGGGTTTATAGAGATGATCAAACACAGGATCAGAGCGGATTTGGAACAAATTTGCTTTCAAAGATGTGGGAAGCATGTACGGCAGAAAAACAAAGGTGTTGTGCTTTCCTGATGATACAGTCTCCAATATGACCGACAGAATCCCCAGCATTATTTAAGGAAGTCCCAATCTGAAATACCTTTTACTGCACACAGGGGCAAATGATATTGGGAAGCGACAATCTGAAGTGCTCAAACGAGATTTAGGTAATCTGCTAAATGCAGTAAACTCTGTAGGTACACGTCTTTTTCAGTGGTCCTTTACCACCAGTCAGAGGAGGTGGAGAGAGATTCAGCAGACTTGACAATAAATAGATGGCTTTCAACTGAATGTGAGGTCCACTCGGTCCATTTTTTTTGACAATTTTAACTTTTTCTGGGGCCGAAGACATTTTTTCAAAGGAGATGGCCTCTCCTTAAACAAGTCAGGAGTGAGGCTTTTCACCTCCAATCTCTCTCTCTTCCTGCGTTACACAGTTCCCACTGCCAGGAACAAGAGACAAGATGAACCCAAACAAAAGGAGCAAACACCAACACATGAAGGAGAATCGACTGCCTATGTGTTATTGAAAATGAGGAGGCCTCGTCTCCTCCACCAGGAGCCACTGCTCGAGAAGACTCACCAACTCCACCTGCCCAAACTCCACCCAGTTCATCATCTCCACTGGCTATCCCCTCACCCTCCTCCCCCATGACGGAGTTTACTGAACAAATGAACAAACTTGTCAGCACTGGCACCAGACTCACTCCCCTCCGACCTGGGTCCAAATAAGAGCCCAAAAGAGTGTGTGTACTGATGTGTTCTGGGTCCAGGTTTTACTGCACATGTTACGCCATGACTTCTCCAAGGAAAAGCCAGGGCCCTTTATGCCAGAAGTTTTTAACATACCAGTTATCTCAAATAGCCGGTGGCACTGCGGTGCCTACATCAGTAGGTTGAAACGTACGGTTTCACAACTTGATACCAGTTGTGCGTCAGCCACAGTGTGAATCTAGCAAAGTTCACAGCATGTAACAATTTTCCCCACTGAATGTTCGATCTCTACCAGGCAAGTCACTTTTAATTAAAGATCTTATTATTGAAGAGAATTTAGATTTTATGTTTTTAACTGAAACTTGGTTCAATGAGAGCAACAGTGCAGTAGCAGCTCCTCCACACTTTAATTTTATCAGTGAAGTCAGAGAGTCGAGGAAAGGAGGTGGAGTAGCTGCTCTGTACGATAACAAAGTACAGAGCCAGTTGTCATACGGGAAATGTTGCTCTTTTGAACACATTGTGCTCCAGCTGAGCTCGCCCTGTCGTGCAATATGAGTCACTATCTACAGGCCACCAAAGTGTAACGCAAACTACAACAAACTGTTGTCTGCTGTGTGTATTGATTATGACTGTGTTGTTATTGTGGGTGATTTCAACATTCATTTGGACAATCCAGGAACTTCAGTGTGAAGGAACTTCTGAACATCTTGGAACATTTTGAACTTTCCCAGCATGAAACAAATCCAACACATAAGAAGGGACACACTCTGGACTTGGTTATTTCAAGAGGTCTAACGGTTTCTGATCTTGTGGTGAATGATGTTGCCATCTCTGATCACTATCGTGTTTCCTTTAAGGCGTCCATCTTGGCTGACTGCAGAGGAACCCAAACAGAGCTGATCAGAAAACGCTACATTGATAACAACACATGCACACATTCACTACCACACCAGCTCTGCACTCAGCTCCTGTCAAAGACCTTGGAGATATTTTCAGCACAAGCAAGTGCATCAGCGAACTCACTGAGTGGATGTGTCAGAACTTTTTACAACTGAACCCAGAAAAGACTGAGGTGATTGTTTTTGGCCCTAAAGAGGAAAGGTCAGAAGTCAGCGCTCGTCTTGAATCCATGTCCTTAAGAACAACAAATCAAGTCAGAAGTCTTGGTGTGATCATGGACTCAGACCTGAAATTCAACAACCACATTAAGACAGTAACAAAATCAGCTTACTACCATCTGAATAATATTGTAAGAATCAAAGGTTTTCTGACCAAACAGGACTCAGAGGAACTTGTTCATGCTTTTATTTTCAGCAGGCTGGATTATTGTAACGGTGTGTTTACAGGCCTTAGTAAAAAATCTGTCCGACAGCTGCAGCTGATCCAGAACGCAGCAGCCAGAGTCCTCAACAACACAAAGAGGGTGGAGCACATTACACCTGCGCTTCAATCACTGCACCGGCTGCCTGTGTGTCAGAGGATCAAATTTAAAACCTTACTACTGCTCTATAAAGCATTGAATGGTCTTGGCCCTAAATACATGTCAGATCTACTCGTAGAATATAAAACGTCCAGACCGCTCAGGTCCTCAGAAAGAGGTTTACTCAGTGTTCGCAGAGTCAGAAGCTCCTCACCTGTGGAACAAACTCCCTGAACACCTGAGGACTGCTGCCACACTCAGCTCCTTTAAATCAGGCCTTCAAACGTTATTATTCAGTCAGGCTTTACATTAGAAATATATTTTGAAAGGTTTTACCTTATTGAGTACTTTTACATTCTTCTGTCTTTTAACGATGTCTTCCTTTTGCACTGTTTTCTTCATTTCTGTTGCACTCTTTCCAAAAGCTTTGTTTGAATGTATCTCTGTTTCTGTCTGTAAAGCACTGTGAATTGCCTTGTGTCTGAACAGCTCTTTATAAATAAACTTGATTTGACTTGACAAGAAACTCCACATGTTTTGAGGAACTCTGAGCCTTATTTAAACTGGTTGAAGAGGAACAAATAAAAAGTGACCTTTAAACACGCTGCAAGCTGTTACAGTTTGAATTGATTTCTGTTTTTCAGTGTAAATGTTTTGTTTGAACTCTTTAATGAATGCTGTGAAGCTTTTATGAATTTAGATTTATGGATCAAATCAAATGTTTATGTCATCAAGGCTCCATCTGTCTTCAAGGTGTTTTAAATATGTTTAGTTGGATCAGCTGTATGGCTTAGTATTAAAGAAATGTCTTTATTTTTTATCAGTAATCACATGTCGATTAGGTATAGTCACCGTGCATGGCATTTATCCGCAAGTTTATGTTAGGAGGGAAGTACAGCTGAGTCGTAACCTTGAATGACCTGCGACTGTTTTGACCCCTGAAAACGAGACCACGCCAGGAGTTATTTTGCTGACCTGACGAGATGGTAAAGTTTTGCTTACTTTCCCCCACCACCCAAACCTTTTATTTTCTCCCTGTATCCTTAGGTCGTCGCTAATATAAATCCCCCCTCCAACCCCACACTAAGAATCCGGGCCACACCTTTCAGTCACCTCCCCCTCTTCCTCAACGGTCCTCCTCTCCGGTGGTCCTTTGGTTACAGAGTCAGCATCACTCACTCTCCAGACTAAGGCACAGGAGCACACACAGAGGAACAGAGGAACATGTTGCTGCACAAACTGGTACAGTAAGACTGCATGTCTCGTTTCTATTTGTTTTTTCTTACTTAAGAATTTAGAAATCGCTGTGCGTAAAGCAGTGCGTAAATGCGCATTTATGCGATGTGGTTTTTTGTTTTTTTTCCTGGTGCGCGTTCTTCTTTGAACTAACTATTTCATTCCTTCTTTATCCCCGAAAGCTACCCCCACTCTTCTCAGCTCTCTCCTTCCTGCTGCTCAGCATTTGCAGGACAATTGTCGATTAGTCTGTCATTTATAAATGGTGAACGATTCGTCAAACTCTCAAAGGCGATTGTTATGCACGGACGGTTTCTTTTCACTTTGAACTGAGCAGCGCACCGGTCTTGACAGGTAATTGTGACAAAGCAGCAGCAGCAGCATGTTGACAATGAAGATAAAGGAAGAGCTCTATTGTTGTCGACTTTTTAAATTAGAGTTTTAAGCTAACAACGAAAATATGAATGACCTTTGGGCAGAATGAGCTCCTGATGGCTCATGTTAACCCTGTGGTCAGACGCATGACATTCAAAGCATACTGTATATCAGGATGTGTTAATATTCTCAAAGAACTCAACATGTGTTGCTTTTGAATAGTCGTGAAAATGTGGAGTAGTGATTGGTCAGGGTAAATAAGATACACAACAAGTGGCCCACAATAACAAGCCTTTACATCAATCCAGTGAATACTGATATACTGTGAGACAAAACATTTAAATATCCGATCAACTAATATAAAATATAAAATCCCCTTGAAAAGCTTTAGAGCAGGATGTTATTCCCTGCATTTTGAGTTTAGTGTCTCCTCTTTGTTAACTTCTCTTCACTGCTGCCTGTTATTATTTCATATTTCTTCTGTTATCCTGCTTTCACCCTTCTTTGGCCAATTAACCCTCAGCCATGTCATGATGAATGGAATGAAAATATCTGGTATTTGAAAAGTTTTATGACACAACTCAGGAGGATGATATGGTGCTGTATCAGTATTTAGTTCCCCCCACATAAGAATAATAAAGGGGTGCTGAGTGGCTGTTGTTTCTCTGCCTGTGAGGAGTACGTACGATGCAGCAGTAGAATACGTGGCTGTTCTGATGTGTGACGTGTTGTCCTTCTCAGTTTGTTTGGATCCTGTCACTCCTGTGTGGCACTGATGTGTGTTTGGGGTTTGTGTACGACCGGCCCAGACGCTCCGGAGAGGACGGGACTTCAGCCAGGACAGACAGTGAGTACGCCCGTCTCATTACATGAACACATGGAAACATATCTTTGAAGTGCTCGACCCTGAGCTGGGACGTTGTTCTCCCACTGATCTGACACTAAGATGTCAGTGTGTAAAGGGAGAAAGAGAAACAGTTTCAGCGAGAGTCACTCAGGTATGATGTATCATTTGAAAGGACTCAGCAACCCGTGGAAAAAAATGAGGTTCAACAGAAGTCTATGAACAAATGTCTCTTCTTCTTATTTGAGTTGTGACCTTGATAAATACTTTACGACTGAGTTTATATCTGGACTGCTGCATAGAGGTCCTCTTAACATAGACTGATGATTGTTGTGTAAGTTGGGATCCTGTTTAGGAGAATAAGATATACGTTGTTAATTCCCTCGAGTCAGAGGTCCGGTGCTTTGCTCAAAGGTACCTTGGCAGTGCTCAGGAAGTGGATTTGCACATTTCCAGGCAGACTCATTTCCAGATTTGGTCCGCACTGGGACTTAATCCTGAAGCCAACCAGTTCCCAACCCAAAAGTCCCTGCAGACTCAGCTACTGCTGCTCCTGAACAGATGTTCCCATACTGGGAGTCGAACCCGGGCTGACTAGTAAAAACTAGGACTCCTAACCGCTAGAACATGAAATAAAAGGACACTAAATCAGAGTGCACTTATGGGCAGGGCGACCTGTGACAGTGGAGGAAATTAAACCCCAGTGTTTGGCAGTAAACAAGTCGCAGGAGTTGAGCGTCATACTTTTGATAATTAAATTAAGTTCAAAGCATTTTTTCTTCCTCATAAAAATCAGCAACCCAATTATTTTTTACGGCTGTTTGAAATTGTGGACATACAGAAACCAAGATATCTACAGTGTAAGTTAATGCGTTAGCTGAACCCTCCCCCCAGCCTTTGTCCACATTAAGTCAAGTATAGATGAAGGTTGTCACAATGTGTTTTAAGATTATACTCTTGTCTTAAAGATCTAGAGTCATGTTTCTAACCTAAGCTACCTCGCACACGTCTAAATGAATTAGACGTCGACATTTCACAAATACATCGGCAGTGGATTTGTGCAATTTGGACAATGTGTGCAGGAATACACATGCATTTGTTTTGCTAATTTAAAACAAGAAATAAAACAATATCTGGAGGCTAAGACTTCAGCTTTTCTGTCCATTATATCAAAAAAAAAGTTAGCGATCCAATCTTTACTACGATCAACTTGAAGTTTAAAAGTCTGGTATTGTGAAAACCTTATGTTCATGCTGGAAAAAAAACAAACCAAAAAAAAGATGGCGACAGATATGCCAAAGTGAGTGTTTCCACTTGTTCCTGGCAGTCAATGATTAAAATACATGAGAACAATGCAAAGGTCCTTCTGGTAAAGATTGTCAGGGCTGTGTTCAGCACATATTATTAAGTAGAAGCACACACTTTTATGAAACTGTTAAGATGCTCAGACAGGCAGTGTGGAGTGTGTTTTGGAACTGCATTCATGTATCTTGGCCAAGTGTGGGTACGACATGCCTACAGCTCCTCTCCAAGCCAAGATATACGCAGAAAGATACTTTTAGTGTAAACCTTGAACCCCATGTGAGGTTCAAGTGTAATCAGTCCCCCAACATCATTTAGACTGACGTCTCTCCGCTGTCTCCAAAGATCCCTCCTCTGAACATGACAAACGTGCAATTAGATACAACTTTCCACGCTGCAGCTCTGGAGGAGTATTTGTACTCGGGGTTATTTTTCATAAGAAGTGTCTGCCAGTGCATATTAAATGAGCAGGCAGAGAGTGGTGGTAGCAGGAGGGGGGGTTACAACGGATCACTGTGGCCCTGCAAGGTTGTGATTGAGGAAAGAGAGAGAGTGTGTTTGTGTTGCTCTGCCTTGAGTCAATACGGTGGGAGTACTGAAGCTGGTTGGTGCTTCAGACTGGTCTGCACGAGAGGGAAGCGGTTTCCCTCCACCGTGCTGCAGACAACCGCAGAGTCTACTCTTCACTTCAAGCACTTTGTGTTCATCTTCTCTCATCAGGGTTGTAACTGAAGTTGTTTACATTTTGATCATAGTATCAATTCATCATGTAACTTTAAATCGCCAAGAAATCCAAAACAAGATTACAATCACCTTAACCAAAACCTGTTTTTGCAGAATTCTATATTTAAACTGCAACTTGTTTGGATTTGACTAATTTCTAAGAGGTGAGTAAATGAGTTTGTTTTGAGTTTTTTAAAAAGACACAAGATAAATAGGTCCAGATCTCGAGAAAACATACAGACAACTTTCTCATCTAAGGATAAGGATAAACTTTATTGATCACCCAATAGGGGAAATTCGGGTGTTACAGCAGCTCCAAAAAAACAGTAAAAAGGGTTTTAAAAAATACAACAATACAAGGCAAAAACCCTATGTACACTTTCGCTCAGGTGTTAAAAACACACAGCGTGTAACATTAATGATGGTGATTATTATTATACAGAGTGGTGCAGATTTGGATTCTCTACAGTAGACGGCCCGGGTTTGAATGTGGCCTGTGATTTGTTTTTCGCATGTCGTTCCCCGCTCTCTCTCTCACCCCAGTTTGTGACTCTGCCCGCTCTCCTGTCACTAAAATAAAAGCGTAACAAATTTAAAAGATTAGATTTTTAAATACCAAAAGGGAAATCTCTCTCTCTAGCTGAACTTGTCTTTTTCAAAACAAAACTGGAGCTGGAGATAATAGTCTGACATATTCTATTGCCATGGCGGGCCACATTTAAATATCCATCCATTTTCTTATCCGGACTCGGTCGCGGTAGCATCTAACGCAGTTGGTCAGCCCAGACTTCCCTCTCTCCAGCGACGCTTCCAGCGCCTCCTGGAGGAATCCAAGGTGTTCCCAGGCCAGACGGGATTTATAATCCGTCCCCAGAGAGCTCTGGTCCTGTCCCTGGGTGTCCTCCCAGTTTTGGCGTGCTCGGAAAAAACTTCGATAGGGAGGCGTCCAGGAAGCATCCTCTGAACTCTCCCCAAATGTCTGAGCTCCTCACGCTATCTCTCAGGCTGAGTCAAGCCACCCTCTGGAGGAAACTCATATCGGCTGCTTGTATCCACGATCGTACTCTTTCAGTCTCTACCTATAGCTCACGACCGTGGGTGAGGGTCAGACATGTAATGTAACAGTGACGCTCTAATGATGCTGATCCCTGTTTAATAAGATAGATAAGTCCTCAACAGCCTTTGTTGGGTCATTTCACGTTTATTGGTGTAATTTAGACAGTGCTTCATTATTCTATTAATGCAGCTTTTGATTATAAATGTAGGATCTGTAGTTTTTTCTCTCTGGCACTTTCTGATACTACCCATCATTTAGATAACAGAGAGTTTATCATTTTAAAACATTTGTATTGAAGTATCAACATTTTCACATGATGGCAGAGGTGAAGTAATAATACATAAATAGATATAAATAATCAATCTTCATTGGAAGTTCCATACAGGAGATAAAATCTTGCCTGGACTTTTATCAGATAAAAAGAGTTTATGAATAGAGAACAAGTTATTCACGTTTAAAATACCTCTAACTTTTTTCTTTCCCTTTGGCCTGAAGTCCTCACACTCTGTCCTATAGCAGGTAGAGTATACGTGCTGTACCTCGCTGCGTCTCAACGTCTGTGCCAACTGGCTGGGCAAAATTTAAAGTGTTACACCTCAGTACCTTCTTATAAAAAACAAACACACGTATGTCCACACCGGGACGAGACACGAGCTGAAAAACTCCCGTTGGCATCCTCTGAGAGCGAGCTTGTTTTTCACGACTTGGTTGGACAGAGAGCATGTTGTGAGAAATGGAGCAACGTGTCCGAGCTGTCTCCCTCTCAGATCTCCAGGATGTCTTTAGTTAAGCTGGTGAGGTTCTCACATTGCGGGCTGAGGGCCAAACGGGGTCACTGTACATTAGATCCTGAGTGCACAAAAGTGTGATTGTGTTTGAGGGAACCAGAGGCTCCTTATGCTGAAGCAGAATTACCACATGTTAGGTCTCAGGAGAGCCCTTCAAGGTCAGACATGCTAGAGTCTGGCTTAAAGACCTTTTGTCTCTCCTGTGTTTAGTTTGTCTCAAAAGAAAAGGAAATTAATATGTTAATAAAAGTGTCTCTGTGTAGCTGTTTCTTACATTTACAACAAAAACAACAACTATGAATGCAGACATGGTTGATTCTACATCGAATAGATTCTAGCGTACTGACTTTGATTGTAGCCTGTATATTTTCTAGCCGTGACATTTATCCATAGATAAACTGAGCTGTGGCTCAGGGGTGGAGTCGGTCGTCTCTAAACCAGGAGGTTCAATCCCAGCTCCTGCAGCAACATGTCCGATGTGTCCTTTAGCAAGACACATACTTAATCCCAAATTGCTCCCGCTGCTTCATCAGGCGCACACCCCTGTATGAGTGGCATTAGTTAATACATCCGTTTGTGAATGTGTAGGTGGGACCTGCAGTGTGAAGGCTCAAGTCCATTCATCAGACAGAAAAAGTGAGCATGCAACCTATCATGCGGCTTCCTGTTATGGAAAAGGATTATTCACAATGACTTACGTATGTTAAGTAAACATTTTTAAAAGCAAACTTTTTAGTCTTGCTTTTAACTAAATCTCATTTTAGCTCAGTTAGTTTTATTACCTCCAATGTTTAACGATAGCGTCTCCTCGGTCCGTCAGTACCTGTTTTATTCTCCTTATTTGACCTAGTTTGTGAATTGTGGGGTGGGGGAGGGAGTTATGTTGTTTCTGTGTGATTTAATCTGATGTGACGCAACCTTGTATGAAAAGTGTTCTACAAAGTTTTATTGATTGATTGAACTTGAAATCTGTTGTCTGCATCAAATTCATATAGGGCGTATCACATTTACGTTTCTCTGTCTCAACATTTCATGTGTTTGTCTTTGTGCTATTATTCTGGCCTCTGTTGAGAGTTTCTAAACCCTGAATGTGTCTTTTGTTCTCAGCGCGCTCCGCGTCCCCGTACGTGTCGACCTCCGGCTCCTGCAGGAATCGCTGTTTTGAGTTGGTGGAGTTGGAGCCACCAAACTGTCGCTGTGACAACCTGTGTAAGACGTACAACAGCTGCTGCTCCGACTTTGACCAGCTGTGCCTCAGGACAGGTGCGCCATGATGCTCCGTTTTTACCTTCTTATTCCTGTTACTTTTTCTATATAGTTGTTTATACGCCTCCTGTCGCTTCAAAGGTAAACTTGAGCTGATGACATGTGACTTCAGAACCTATACATCACTCTTAACCCTAATGAATTCTAAACATATGGGTTTTATGTTTAATTCTACGGGGATATGGACTTTTGAATCTGGGTGTTAATGAGCCAACAATAACACGAGAGAAACTGCACTTTTTGAACTTTCACATTGGCTTCATTTTTTCGACATCAACTGTTGCCACTTCCTTTAGACACCAAACATGTTGCTTCAGATATTTTAAAGGATGTTACATTTCTTGACATGTGACTGCGGGAGCTGGAGGTTAAACCCCCTGACCTTCTGGTTGAGGGACAACCAGCTCCACCACTGAACCACAGCCAGTCCCATTTATGAATATATTTACATAACTAAGATCTGACTGACAGGGGGGCCAGATGTAGCTCTTTGCCCGGAGGCTACAGACCCGCCTCAGCTCTACCTTTCTGCCTATCTCAACGTTATTCTAATAACATTTTCAATATGGCCGCCGCCACTGTGGGTTAGAAAACTCTCCTTCAAAAAATAAAAAAACCCCAAAAACAATCAGTGATGTCACAGAGAATATGTCTGTGTTTTCTACAATCTCTGGTTTTGATACAACTGCTGTGTTTTCATTTGTGACTTTTTTGGTTTGAGAAGGGACTCAGAGTCTGCTGGTGTTAAATCAACTAGATGTAACTGTGGGTGGATTCAAAAAAAAGTACACGACTCCTACACAAAACTGTTTCCAAACTGTTACCAGACAGTTTTACCAACAATGTGAGCCTGGCAGTGGTAAAACAAGCACTTAAAAATAAGGTTCATTCGAACAAAAAGATTATCTTGTGACCAATAAGCCCGTCTCATGGCTGATGGCTGGAGCCATTCTTGTTTGTTGTTATTTCTCTCTGTTTCTGATTCTCTCTCTCACTTTCTCTCTCTCTCTCTCTCTCTCTCTGTCAACATTTCTCCTGTGCTGCCTCCAGTGTTGGTGGTCTGTTTTAATGTTCTCTCCTTTAGCCTGGTGGTCTTTGGTTTACCACTGCCTCACCGCTGTAATCCTCCCTGTGCATGAAAAATGATGATACTTGGCTTTATGCTTGTTCTCAGCTCCTTACCCTGACTGTATGAGATCCTACTTTGAGCCACAACCTTCATCTAGATCTGAATACACCATCCAAGCTTGTGGTTTCTCCGCTTGTCTATCATGCAAATTCAAAGTAAATCAAGTGTTTGGTTCCTTTGCAAACATCTTTTACTCTTCAGTTTAATGTTCCCTCTGTTCTCCTGAACACAGAGGGGGGTTATGAGTGCAGAAAAGACCGCTGTGGAGAGACTCGGAATGAACAGCACGCCTGCCACTGCTCTGAGGACTGTCTGGCCAGAGGAGACTGCTGTACCAACTACAAGACACTTTGTAAAGGTTTGAAGCTTGAACTCTAATATACTATGTGTTTCATTTAAATGTGGCTGTAATGAGTATGTTAACTGTCCAGACTAGGGGTTTAAGGGCGTACTGGCCATCTAGTCTTAAGAGTGAGGGGACGGCACGAGTGTTTAGAGACCAGAAAGAAACCTCTATATAACAAATATTCAATGTTAGATTGTCAAAAGTGCCAAAGCTTTAAAAATGACAGATCTTCAGTGATGTTTTTTTGTTTTTGCCTTTAAGACAGTTTGATATAGTAGATCATGAGGAAATAAAATGGAAAATTACATGTGAGTTAGTAGCTGCAGGACAGACTTAAAGCTGAGGCACCTGCATGAAGATCTAAACCAACATGTGTTGTGGCGATGGAAGTGGGCAAGTGAAACTAATTCAACCCGACGTAAAAAGCCTCCACATTTTTCTAATAAGCTCCACGAGCAGAATCGGGGTCAAACTAGGATACATACTGGAGATGCTTTAAAAGAAATGGAGAGTGGTTGGAAGAATCAAAGACTGGTGCAGAGCTGGCTAAACACTGAAGCTTCAGTGTCCACGGCACAGCAACCTGCTGATTTTTAAGGAGGACGGGGTTGGGTGAGACTGCTCTCTCTAAAGTTTAGAATTTGGACTGCAGGACCACATTCAAACACAAGGTCTCAGAGTAATAAATATGTGCCTTTAACAGAATGAAAGACAGTAGTTCACTGTTCTGTGAAGCCCAGGAGTATAATTCCTGACCTTTAAACATCTTTAAGAGAGGACCAGACTGAACACTGAGAGCTTAATCAAAAAATCACTCAATGGTAGTTTAAACTCTTTACAATGCAAGCTTGTGCTGCTGAAGTTTTTAGCTGTCAATCAAACACTCGTAGCTGCTCTCAGACCACAAGCCATGTTTGAATATATGTTTAATGACCTCTGTTTTCTGTTATTAACGCATCCTCTGATCGTCTTCTTGAAGGAGACACTTCATGGCTGCAGGATGAGTGCGAGGAGATCAAATCTGCTGAATGTCCTGCTGGGTATGTTGGCGCCTCTGAGCAGTAAAGCAGAATTAAGTTCCAGTGATGGATGAAAGTTCCCACTGAAGTTTGATGTCTCTCTCCCTCTCTGGACTACGTGTGTGTGTGTGTGTGTGTGTGTGTGTGTGTGTGTGTGTGTGTGTGTGTGTGCAGGTTTGTGCGTCCACCACTCATCATGCTGTCAGTGGATGGATTTAGAGCTTCTTATGTGAAGCGAGGAAGCTCTGTCATACCCAACATCGAGAAACTGAGTAAGACCTATCACATGTCCACTTTCATACTTACACCTGTGAGGTTGTGTGGTGATTTAAGGAGCCACAATAATAAATCTAAAGCTAACCCAACTGTTGCCTTATATGCACATTTCAGACTTTCCTTTGCTTGTTTTTTTTTTCTTTTCAGGAACTTGTGGAACCCATGCTCCATACATGAGGCCTGTTTACCCCACAAAGACCTTTCCCAACCTCTACTCCCTCGCTACGGTACGAAACACACAAGTATCTAAGGGGCTACCACAAACATTATGTGTCATATGACTTGATGTGATGTTAGAGCTTCCAAATAGCTGCAGGAATTAGCAATAAGATAAGGTGAAGCCAAGACTTGATCAATATAGGACCATCCAAAATAATTTTTCCCCCTGTGATGTCTGTGGTTCTGAAGAATGTAGCATTAAATGTGTAGCTTTAGTGCTAGCCCCTTGGCTAACATTAGCTCCCTGTGCCTGGCTCTGATCGGCCTCCGGAGCCGACTGAAACAAGTTCTTGCTGGGGTCAAATGCCCGAGCCAGCTCCCTCTTTTTCTGCTTCTTTCTTTTTCTGGCATCCTCAACTTGTGCAGTTCCTGGAAAACTATCCAACATAACTGATACAACAATTACTGTAAGTGGACTTGGTGTTTACATCGATAATCACCAAAATAAAGCTTGTATCACTTTAAGAAGAGGTTTACATTTTGAAACAGGCAACATTTTACTGAAGCAACAATAAATCAAACGTGTTTTTTCTCTGTTTCGCTGTAAGAGATGATCGTGAGTATTTAGGTGTTAATTAAAATCCTTAAGCCAGAGATCTTTTTAAGCTAAACAGTTGCACAGATGGTTTAGGAGTAGTGTTGTAGCATTCAAAAATCTGTCTTGCTCTCAAGACCATTTTCTGAAGTTCTCGGTCTCGTCTTGACTTGGTCTCGTATTGGGTGGACTCCGGATTTGAAATGCACACTGACAGGCTATGTCTCCAAGTCATTACAGTGATTAAAAAGAAAATGCTCCATCTTAAAAGAACGTATATCTTCAATTCATTTGTAGTTTCCATTTTTATCCGCCGGTTACAACCACAACCTTCCCATCATGACGGTCTCAGTGACTGGCACACAAGATGATGATTTTTCTGTGATATTTATGATCTTAGTTTCAACTCGGTCACGATCCCTAAATGTCTCGGTCTCTGTTCTCAGCTGTGTCTTGGTCTTGGTTAGTGTGGTGTGGACTACAACACTATCTAGAAGGTTGAAGCCGTCCTGTTCTAGAAATACAGGAATAACAGGAAAATAATGTCAAGAGAAAAACATTATGAAAACCCTCTTCCGTCTACAATATATAAACATTAAGATATCATACATGTTACTTCAGATGATTTGAGAGCAGTTTTTCTGGGTTGGGGTGAAAACATTATTTGTCTGATCAGTATCTCATTTTGAATCTCTCTCAGGGTCTCTACCCAGAGTCTCATGGGATAGTTGGAAACTCCATGTATGACCCGGTGTTCGACGCCACCTTCACTTTAAGAAGCCGAGAGAAACTCAACCATCGCTGGTGGGGAGGTCAGCCGGTAAGTTCTCTTCTGCTCGTCTCTGGATTCTTTTTTATTCCCATCTGTGGTTCATTAATGCTTACGTATTGGAAAGATGTTGATTCCCTTTGATGATGGATACATTTTGTGTTTGGCTTCGCACCGAAGAGTTATTAATTTCATCTCGACAGATCAGATGCCAGCAGAGGCAGGAAAGACTCATTTTGAAGCCAACTGGTGTACATGTGGCAGGTCTCAGATCCAACAGAAGTCTTATAAGCTTTCTAATCGTTGATGAGCAGCAGATGTTTCATCATGACAGCTGGGTTGGGATCGATTCGAGTTTTTATAGGATCCAAATCTTTTGACATCAAGTAGTTTGAAACTCTACGGAGAATCAGTTTTTGTGGCCTTCCTGAAAGCAAGATCAGAGATTTCTGCATTGAGAAAATCGATGAACAGATGTTACGATCAAAGGACATTTTATAAGGACTTTGTTCAAATGCTGCTACAGTCATGATTTCTGTCTCCATATTTGAGCTGTTTTGTGACTCGTGCTCACAGTGGATATCAGATTATTCACGTATTCTGTAAAAAAGTTTTACTGAAGGATTCAAGAACTGGGGACCCCTGAAGTCTTTTTAATCGCTACCTTGAAAAACAACGACACCAGAATTAAACTAGCTGCCAAATTGAGCAAACAACACAGAGCCAGTGTGGAGAGCTCATTAATGGCTCCTTTAAAAAGAACTCAAACCATCCTGCACCATCGTACAGTTTTTGTATCAGCTGGATTACACGTTGGCTCGGCGACTGAACACAGCACAACGTTGGGTTTTCTCGCTCTCTTGTTATTGCTTGTGTTCGCTTTAAGACTCTGGTATCCTGCTAACCTGTTTGTCTTTGTCTTTTACATGTAGATCTGGATCACTGCACAGAAACAGGGAGTGAAGGCTGCAACCTTCTTCTGGCCCGTGTAAGTCGACATTTTACTTGCAGTAAAAACATTTCCCGACCTGTCTCTGGGTGCAGTTAGTCAGCGCTTCAGCAAATCTACACGTTTCTGTTTTTAATTCTATTTGGAGGAATCGTTTGGATGTTTAACACACAGACTTATGTTTTCAGTTAAATGTGTTTATTCAAATTTACATAGGAGGTCAGGTAAGCCCACTCGTAAACACAGCAGGAACTATTCAATAAGAGGTCACTGCAAGGCAGCACGCCGGGGTCGATGACGTCTATATAACGAGACCGTTTGGCAACATGTTGCCCATCCTTGTGTTCTTAGTGGTCAGTATGCTATTTTCCCCTATATTAAGACAGTGTCAGCACAGCAGCATGCTAATGTTTGGAAATGTTCAGGAGTGCATGTGTTTCTTTCACGTAGTCCCTCCATAAGCAAATAGTTTCTTTAGTCGCCGGTTTGTGCAGGAGGAGTATGAGCATGTGCTTTAGGTCAAGGACAACCAGCATGAGATGAGATGTTGCTGATTTGCCTTACAGCTGTGTGGATTCTTCACAGTGACAGCCTCTCCTCACTGTGCCACTTTTCTGCTCCGACAGCAGTTTAAAGTCTGGAACGCGCTCACAGCACAGCACACACTCGAAAAGTGTCTCCTTTAGTCAGAGCTGTTTTTGAATAAAGTCTTTTGGCATGTTTGTATTTGTTCCTGCTATGTGATTTGTAAATCAGCAAACTCACAGGGATTCAGATGTAAAACGTTTAATACAGTGAAGGCCTAATTAGTTGTGATGTGTTTGCTCTTGTACCAGCTAAGGACACTTTATATTTGTGTTGGAGGCTTTACAAGCTGCTTCCAACAGCCAGAAAGAAAACATGAATATCCTCAAATCAGAAAAGTGTTGTGAAAGCTGCTGCTGTTGGTTAAATTATGTTCTCAGTAATAATTAATAATTTGATGTTTAACACAATACTGATTTTAGTGATCTGGAATGAAGTAGAAAGGTTTTTGTGTATTTGAATTTGATGTGAGCAACAACCACATAGTGAAGCTGCTCCATGTTCTGCTTGCTCGGTACCACTCATTCAGTGTCCCTATGTAAATTTCACAGGGGCCCCTCTCACCGCTGCCTTATGTTTGAAATACTTTCACAACAACAATAATAATAAAAATTAAAATAAATGATGGCTAAAGTTGAAATTATCATCAGTTTAAAAATATAAAGAACAGCAAAATCTGCAATATATGAATGAATGAATGAATGAAACCTTTTTGCCCCGAGGAGAGTTTGTCTTTCAGCGAGAGCAGAAAACATGATACAAACATTTACAAGAATAAAAGCACATCAAACACACTTATGCATCACATGACTAAAAGAGGGACATGCAAAAGAACAAATGTCATAATGTAAAACTAGCTTTTAGCAGCACAGGAGAGTTAGTGCCGTCTATGTCGTTGCACATTTTCGCCCCTTCTGTGCTTTAAACTTTGTCGTCTTCTGGAGGGCCTCTACTAGCCTGGGGCCCCCAAGACACGCTCTCCTCATCCTCCACATCTGCATCTTCATCACGTCCTGCCTCCTGAGATTTCCCTCACTTCTCTGTCCTATACAGGGAAGTTCACCTGATGTTAGGTGCATATATGAACAAGCAACTCAGGTAGCAGCCTGTCCAGAAATGTTCTGCATGTGTGAAACAGGCTGCAGACATAATGAAGTTCCACCTATGACCTTTAAATGCTGCCCAAACAAACTGAGCTTCACAAACTCTCTGCAGATCCATTGTCTGGTAACTAATTATTTATAAACTGGGAATTATTTGGGGGGGAAATAAAGTAGATCTCCAGAACATGTCCGTTCATGTTCCTGCTGCGCTGAAGCAAAGCCCGTGACACGCAGCGAAGCCCAGATTTATCAGCACAGAGGAGGCTTTGATGGAGCGAGAGGCCGATCTCGGCGGAGAGATGGCATTTGGCTGTTTTTCCAGCAATTTGTGCAAATGGTCCTTTTGACACTGTGCAGGTTTCTTCTGTGAACCGGGGTCACAGACATACCAATCTGTAGAAGCAGACGGCGCAGAGCGTGCTTTACTTACGCTTGGCTCTGACAGAGGTGTGAGAGAAGACACAGAGGGTCACGTAGACGACACATTTTAGAGTTCAGTCTCAGAGGAGCAGCGAAGGGCTGGCATGGTAATGCAGACCAGAGATTGTTGCTAGATGACTGGTTGACTGTGTTGGGCTCGGCTGTCTGGGAGGTCGTCTCCTCCCTCACATCACAAGCAGAGAACAAAGAGAGGACAAGAAAGAGAGGGAGGAGGGAACGCTTTACTGGAAGTGTGAACACAGCGAGTCGTAAAGTCCTCCGAGTGTTGGATATTGTGGTTCCACAACAGCGCCTTATCAAAGTTCTGCTGTTATTACGCCTTTCTCTGCGTCACAGTGGCCTAGTGGTTAGTTTGCGCCCCGTGTACAAAGGCTAACGTCCTCCAGACGGACGGCGTAGATTCAAGTCCAACCTGTGTCTCTCTCTCTCTCTCTCTCTCTCTCTCTCTCTCTCGCCACTTTCTGACTCTATCCACTGTCCTAAAAAAACACAAATACCACAAACTAACAAAGAAAATCATGACGCCTTTGTTTCAAATCAGCATCATTTGTGTCCCAGTGTCTGATTTTAAATCTCTTCACAGAGGTGCAGAAGTGCAGGTGGCCTCGTGTGTGAACACAGCTGGAGCGTCACCTACACACACACACACACACACTCACGCGTACACACACACTCACGCGTACGTACACACACTCAGCGCTCTTCTGCCTCGCCGGCTCTGACGTTACACATTTGAGTAGAATTTTTTTCCCGAGCATGTAACATTAGACAAAAGTGAACATAAGAAAACAGAAAGTACAGAAAGTAAATAATAATTACAGGAGGGAGGAAAGTTGAGTCTCACAGTAACACCATATTAAATCCCTTCCCCTCTCCTTCTTCAGCCACTCTTTCTCTGTTATAATCTCTGATCCAGGAGCGTAAGTATCCCGCCTTCACCTAAACCCAAGTAAAAGAAAGGCAGCTAATACATTAGCAACATGTCCTGTTATTTGTGCAATCTCGACAGTGTGCAGGAGGGTAATAAACAATCAACATATACACAACATTGAGTGCCCAGGGCCTCTTTTATAAATATTCCTGCATCAAAATACATTTGCCATTTTAGCTGAGTTCATCGTATATCTAAGTTTAAAATTCTAGGATTGTGACAGCCTCAGTCCAAAGTTTAGAAAAGTGAAAACATGGAGTGAGACGCCTGCTGTCAGGTGTAATAAGAGTTACCCCCCACTGCCTCCTACATCGAGCCCAGTCCAGGGCCTCAGACTGGGGCTTGATGCTTGACAGCTGTGGACTGTATGACAGCCAGCTGCTCGGTTGGTGGCCTCATCACCACACAGGCCCCCTTTGACTGCCAAACACTCGAAACAGTGAGAGGGCTTTAAAGGTGTTCTACTCCCCAACCCTCAACTTTATGAGGCTCTTTGAGAGTTAAAGGAACACTTTAACGGTTCGAGAAGCATCTGTTTATGTCTCGGGAAATCGGCTTCGCTTTTCTGCTGATGATAACCAGTGTGACGTTCCTGTTCCAGTGCTATCCCATTGGAGAGGCGGATACTGGCCATGCTGCAGTGGCTGCATCTCCCTGAAGGAGAGAGGTAAAACTTTTAATTCATCCTGATCTAAACAAATAATGGTGCAGCCACAGCTAAGAGAGGGGAGGCGGTTCATCATATTCATAGACCATATAAACATGGACGTGGTCACCGGGATGTCAGCTTGGTTTCTGAACAGACGTTCTGAATCCTAACGATGGTGGTCGCCATATTGGAAATGCTTTACCTGTATTTACTGCACCGGCCTGTACGCACGTTAACTTCTGCTGTTAGAAAGGGAACCCTGGGTGCAACTTTTTGCACTTCCACATTGGCTTCATTTTTCAAAAGCGGAGATTGGATTCAAATATGACAGAGTACTCAGGTGAAGACGAAATGTAAAATCCTTCAAATGAAATCAAATTTAATAACCAGGCATATTTTCCTCCGAATCTTCTAAATAAAATTAGCGTGCACCTTTTTTAGTCCAAAACTCACGTGGGAATTCAGATATTTGCATGGGTCCAAGTCTTTGAAAATTGTTCCAGTAGATTAATTAGCATCCACAAAACAAGCTGCATCTGCTCCAACTGTTTTAGCAAAGGTTAAATGCAGCTAATACAAAAAGCTAACATAGATACTACTGACAGGTTCAGATTGTTTTTCACCTATTCCTTGAATTCCTTGAATCTTGAAAGAGTTCTGATTTTCCTTTCTTCGAAGCCAACAGACTCCATTGAGTATAAATATTATTATATTAATTATATTAATATTATATTTTTTCTTGTAAATCAATAGACTTGCTGATTGAAAGTTGCCACAGTAATTTAGTTTGAGTTGTAAATACTCAGTTTACATCCAACACAATTTCATTTATGTAACAAATTCTTACAAAAGCATTTCCAATTGAGGCAGCTGGCCACAAACAGCTCACGTGTTCTGCTTGGTTAGATTCTTGATTTTGTCTATTGAGTCTGGTGGCTTTGACTTGAGTAATACAGTTACTGTATTTGTAACTTAGAGTTACAATCTGAGCCTGTTAAGGGTTAAAACAAGTAACTGGAAAATACAACAGTGGACCAGCTTACCTCAGTTTGCTCGGGGAGTGGTCTCTGTACTTACAGGCACACTTGGCAGAAAAGGTAAAAAAGAAAGAAGAAGTGGCAAACGCTGCCCTGTTTCAGCCTAATGAACTTGGTCAGGGTGTTAGAGCACAGGAGTGGTTAAAACCAGCAGTTTTAGTTGACGTCCTATGAATTGGTGCATTTCCCCAAAGGATTTAGTTTCGGCCATTACAGCCTGTTTCCTGACTGTTTCTAGTTTTTTCATCATCACTCATATTCTCATAAAACATGAAGCAAAAAATAGCCTAGGGTCAAAGATCACAGTTTCTTAATGAACATACCCACTTCCCACCACTGCAGATGATTCCCTGCTAGAAACATCCAAACGAATATGCTGATCACGACTTCCATCTTGTTTCAGGCCTTATGTTTACGCCATGCACTCTGAACAGCCAGACACGTATGGACACAAAGTGGGGCCCATGAGTGCAGAAGTGAGTACAGCGTGTTGAAGACCAGACACGCGAACACACGTTCAGATAGTTTCTCTGTGTCCACCTTCAAAACCAACGACGTTTGGATTCTGACTCATCTGTGTGTTTCAGCTCAACAGCCCTCTGAGAATGATTGACAGAATTGTTGGCCAGCTGATGGACGGACTCAAACAGATGAAACTGCACCGCTGTGTTAACATCATTCTGGTGGGGGATCATGGTACGTATACACACACACACACACACACACACACACACACACACACACACACACAGTAGCTAAACTGAATGAAAGTGCTCTGTCAGTGTAGTGCTGAAAACAGAAGGCAAAGACCAGCACTTTTACTTTAGGCGAGGCAAGTTTATATATATATACTGTATAGCACATTTCACCAACAAGGCAATTCAGAGTGCTTCACACAAGACTTCAAAAGCATCATGACAGAGGAAGGAAAAATCCAGTATTGCTTAATCAATACTGGGAGGGTACCAGCCTGTGTCACGCTCACCCTCCTGTGTGTCCTCAGGTATGGAAGAGGCCCACTGCGACCGCACGGAGTTCCTCAGTAACTACTTGTCCAACGTTGATGACATCCACCTCACTCCTGGATCTCTGGGCAGAATACGCTCGAGA
This sequence comes from Symphodus melops, assembly GCF_947650265.1. Taxonomy (NCBI): domain Eukaryota; kingdom Metazoa; phylum Chordata; class Actinopteri; order Labriformes; family Labridae; genus Symphodus; species Symphodus melops. The sequence goes on from NC_136695.1 coordinate 4,591,537, forward strand.
AACCCCAACAATACGAAATGTGAGCGAGAGTGAGAGACACAGAGAAAAGCTCAGAGTGTTGTTTTGCTTCTGCCCGTGTCTTCCTTTTCTAATTTCCCCTTGATATCTACTCATATGACACTTACATACGAGCAGTTCAAGGAGGGATCTTCACCCCTTGGTGTGGAGTCTGTGTGTGTGTGCATGTCTTAGTGTGTGTATACAGTGTGTGAATGTAAGCTCCTGCCTTGTCTTTACACATCGTGCCTTTTGAGCTTCAGCAAAGCTATAAAAAAAAGACATGATGCCATACACTGGGAGACTAATATGATGACTTGAGAACTTGATACTACACGGCTGAAGAGTCACAATCTGTTAAGACACTCATAATGAGTGTCTTAGTCTGCAGTCTGACAGATGAAGCAAAATAGAAGAACATTAGTTAGATTAGATTAGATTAGATTGTGAACTCGCATTACAGCTACACTGAATAAGACTCAGAATCGGGTTTTATTTCCAAGTATATTTACACATACAAGGAATTTGTCTTGTATTGGTGCAAAAACAATTAATAAAGAAGAAATAGCTTAACATGGCTCAACTGAATTAGAGTTAGCTTATGACTGTGCGTTTAATAACTTTCAGCTCCCACCTCCACATATGGTCACCTCATTCAGAGGACAGCATTCCAAATGCAGAGCTCAAGTCTTAGAACCCGGGGTCTCCTACAGGTCACTCAGGAGCTACCGGTAGCTTGCCTATAGGTTGACCGACTGTGTAGTTTAAAAAAGAGAATCTGAAAGCACCTCTTCCCACTATTTATTGATTTAGCTCATAAAAACAAGCAGCTCTTGGCCTCTTTCATTTGTTCAAAGTTGCGCTCAGATGAAGAAAAGTTGGAGACCGCAAACCAATAGTTGACATCACCAGGACTATGTCCACCTCCTACCATACCTGCAAAGTGCCAGCATTTAGATTTTCGAATACACAAGGGTGGGGGTGAAGGGGTGCGAATGCTGGCTTGAGTCAAACATGATAAAACTGCACCGCCGTTAAGACGTAGAGAGACTTGGGACATCAGTAGCTCATAGGTTGGGAACCAGAGGGTCGCCGGTTCAAGTCCTGATGCGGACCAAAAATATGGAAGTTGGTCCGGTAGCTGGAGAGGTGGCAGACAACCTCTCGAACACTGCAGAGATGCCCTTGAGCAAGGCATCGAACCCCTACCAGCTCAGGGGGCGCCTCCAGTGAGTGCAGCCGCCACACTCTGACATCTCTCTGTTAATGCATGTCCACAGGTCCTGTTTGTGTGTGTGTGTGTTTGTGTGTGTGTGTGTGTGTGTGTGTGTGTGTGTGTGTGTGTGTGTGTGTGTGTGTGTGTGAGAGAGAAGCACGTCTCTAAAATAAAAAAGTGTGAACGGTATTATAGATTAATAAAGTATATCAAATAAAATAAGAACTTAAAAAACAAACATGGGCCCACGTTTATGGAAGTTGTAGGGAGGTTCCTGTGAGAAATAACTAAATAGTAGTGGGATGGCCTTGAAATACGGGAGTAACCTGGGAAAGCACAAGTGTTGGCATCAATGCTTCTCACATCCAGTGTGTGCTCTGAGTTGATATCTTTCATGGTTTCTGTCCTGGTCTGTTACACTGTGATCAACAAACAGCACACGGAGATTTGGTCCTAAAGATAAAACGCCTCTGATCTGATGCTTGGTTGTGTGTACAGCACCTACAGTACTGGAGACATTGTTCTCAGTTTGAGACCAGAGTACTGAGACGTTCTAATCTTCCTTTATCTTGTTCATGTACGTTATTTTGCTTTGTTGTTCGGTGCAAGCTTCACAACTTGTTTAAACTGTTCACACTTTTGTTCTTCTTTTCAGATGATCCCAAGGCTGTCGTTGAAAACCTGACTGTAAGTATCACACCTGCATGGAAAGCATTTAAACCTGTGTGAAGAACCAATATGTAAGATTTATCACATCATCAGACATTAAGGACACCTGCTATGAAGGGCTGACTTCTCTGACAACAATGAAGCAGCCAGTGTGTCCTTCTAAGTTTCAATTCTGGTGAGGAATAGTTTATTTTTGTTTTGACCAGAGAAAGGATTTGCCAGACAAAAGGGCCAATCATCAGGTGTGTCAGAGATGAAAACTAGTAAAGGAACTGATGCTACTGATTCTATTTAAAGGAAGAATGTACGACTTTTTGATCCAGATTTCGCTCGTTAGCAGCGGCATGAAACTAAAGCAAAATTCTGTTTGTCGACACCTCCGCTATTATGAGGCCTCCGCTCTCCTCCAGCAGCACACCTCCAAACCCTCTCCACTTGTGTTTGCACGAAGGAGTTATCAATCACAGTAGAACACACCATAATCAAGCACCATGTAGTGCAAGAGGCCCAACAACAGTACCCTTTGCGATTGTTGTGTCAGCAGGGTAATGTTAGCAAACTTTGGTTAAATCATAGCTTCTCATAGCGACGCAGAATGATCCTATGTGACATCCAAATAAGCAGTGAGTAGGCGGTGTTATCCTGTTTTTCTCTAGTCCCTGACTAAAACAGCTTTATATGCCGCCTTCTTTCTGCTGTATTTATGTGTAACATGTTGCACATGATTCCTTTTATATCACTGTGTCATCCTCGCCAGTCCCTCTATGCAACCACACACCAACATGGAGCTTGAACAGCCCAAGTCACACTCACAAAGTCTGGCCCGAACACCGACATGTACAGAAAATGAATGTTTATATATGTACTATATATAACGTTATTTTACCAATATTTAGAGGAAAATAAAAAGGCACTTTACCTTTTAATATAGGGGGCAATGATATGGATACTGTATAACACAAAATGACATTATGTCAGGTCAGTATAGCACAGCTGACACTTTAAATCTTCAATAAATGGGTCGTAGGTGCTGATGTGTTTTATGGTAAATCTCAATGAGTGTTTCTGTGTTGCAGTGTAGAAAAGCAGAGCAGCACTTTAAGCCGTACTTGAAACAGCACCTGCCCAAGAGACTGCACTACGCCAACAACCGGCGTATTGAAGACATTCACCTGCTGGTGGAGAGGAAGTGGCACGTCGCAAGGTACAGTGACATCACAGTGACCTGGAGGAAATAATAATGGAGAGTTATTTGATGCAATGTTTGTATATTAAATCAGACCAAACATTACACGTTAAAACTTTCTGCCGACTGTCCAGAAGTGGTAAATGTAGAATAATTCCTTAGTAAACAAAATGGACATTAAAAACTCAGACTATAGTCAAATCTTTTAAAACTAAGAAAAAGTACAAAAGCATATTGCATGTATTCTAGGTCAAAGTTCACACATTCTCTACGTACAAGAGTGACCACTGAAGTTTAATGCTGCTGAAATGTGTGGCGCATTGTGACGTGCATTACTACCATTTTAAACTATGTTAAATTGCTTTAGCAAGTGTGGCTAATGTCAGCAGTGCTAGCGCCACGTGCCTTTCATCCACATACCTGTGCTGAAAGTGTTTACACATCGCTGTCCACAGTGCTGCTTTGCTGTCGCCAGTACAACCAGGAGAGTTTTTGACTAAATGTTCATTTTACAAACATGTTAAAATGATGAGAGATGTGCAGTGTGTTTGGGGATTAGACTCCATCATGATTTCTTCATTTATGTATTTATTTATTCAGAGGGAAAGTGATGCTTACAGCAGGATGAGATACCTATCTGATGGAGTATAGACACTGATGGTGGTGAAGGAATGTTGCAGAGTGTAATGAGCTGTAGACTTTGGAGGAGCTGAACATGTAACAATAAAAAAGCAGACAGAAAATAAATAATAATAACAAACAGTGGATTGTATAATTCAGAAGAAAATAAAAAAGACAATAGGATAATGAGCTATCATAAGCTACATGTCCGAGAGGGAGTGGGAAGAAGTAAAACTTATTGAATCCCACCCCCTCTCCATCTATTCAGTTATCATGTAATATAATGTGAAAATCTATCTTTATAGTTTATATGTGAAGTTATAAATAAATATAACACAGATGAGATGATTGGAGATGACTGGGCTCAACGATCAACTTAAATGAAACCAAAAGACGGGAACAGATTTTTGACATTTGTAAAGTTTGGCAGCAGCAGGAGGCACCATGCGTGCAGCACTCACAGTATTTAAGCGTCACTCCACCTTCCCATTGGCTCAAGGTGAATATCCTGCTGAGTTCTCCCATCAGCTCAGGTGGACTTGCTGCGAAAAAAAAACAAACACTAGAGGTCTGGCAGGAGAAACCCTGGGTTGTGAAAGGCCTATATCTCTGGTCTAAGACCAACTTGTCCAATATGTTACCCTACACACACACTGTATGGCTGTGGCTCAGCGGGTAGAGTCGTTGTCTCCCAACTGCAAGGTCGAGTGCTCAGCTCCCAGCTCCTGCAGCGACATGTCCTTGGGCGGGACACTTAACCCTGAGTTGCTCCCGCTGCTTTGTGAATGTGTGTGAATGAGAGGTCAGTGTATTTCATAACAGTGTGTTCATTCCTCTTTATGTTCCTGCATCAATCTCTTTTACAGAGTGACCTAGAAGTGTAAGTTTAAAAGCTGAGGGAAAAGTGCAAAGAGCCAAAAGTTCAAAGCTATAAATCCAAAGCGGTCTGCACTGTGAGAAAAAGACGTCCAGGCTGCTTTAGTTTTTGATCTATCGCTGCATCTGCTCGCAGTGAGCTGCTCTGAGGCTCTGCACAGTCAGTCAGTGTTGATGTGGCATTTTCAGCCCACCCATCTGTGAGCCTTTTTTTTTTTTTTTACTGCACATCTTGTTTTACTTAAGAACACATTTTAAGTCAACACGGGCTGCTATCAATGCATCATTAACACACGTAGTGCTGAAAGCTTTAAAGATGTGACACCAAGCCACCCTCGTGTACAAAACAAACAAACACGTCTTTGACAAACGTGCAGCTGCTGGAACGTTAACGACGCTCTAACAAGGAGTCTGACGGACGTCTGATGTGGAGCTGTGAAAGGGTCAACTGCAGCGATTCAGTGACAAAGTAAACCATGAGGTCATCACGAAGGAAAACAAACCTCCGCCTCAGCTCACCGTGCTGAGTGTGTGCGTGCATGTGTGTGTGCGTGTGCGTGTGTGTGTGTGTGCGTGTTCATGTAGCTGTTGTGCTGTTTTGGTTTTTCACCTGTGGGAGAGTTATATTCTATCTCAACACACACACACACACACATACACGCACACACACACACACACACACACACACACACACACACACACACACACACACACACACACACATGCAACCATGGTCGCTAAATGAAAGAGATCTTTGAGGTTTCTGTGCAGCTCAGGTAGACGGACGATCTAATCGCTGGCACCAGAGCTGTGAGCTGAGTCTTGGAGCTTTTCACACAGAAACACACACACACACACGCACACACGCACACATGCACACACGCACACACGCACACATGCACACACGCACACATGCACACGCACACATTAGTCAATGTCAGTGTAAGTCCTGAATCAACTAAACTTTCACACTAAATGAAAAACTGAGTGTGTCTCCTGCTGCTCATTTACATTTTTCACATGCTTGCGGCTTCACCCCCTAGACACACACACACACACACACACACACACACACACTCACATAAACACATGCTGTATATACATATATATTAAGCTTTATAAGTGGAAGTAGTGTTTCGATGGACACTCAATAAGAAGTGGCTGTATTTTAATTAGAGGACTGTGGTTGAGTTTTCCGTGAAGGGACGGCTGTCCTGAGCCGAGGGTTGATGTAGGTGAACACCAACAACATTCAGCACTTCTGCTGTACTTAATGTGATCCTGATCCATTAACGGGATGTCATTGTCATCACTATTGTTATGTGGTCTCATGTTGAAAAGTGTCATGTTTTCTCACAAGTGTGTAGCAGCCTGTTAAATATGAGAGGGGACACTACTCCACCTTGATGCTGGTGCACAAACGTTCATGTGAACTCGAGCTAAACACAATCTGCATCCAACAATTGCTGCTGTTTGGTTGATTACAGGAGAGTCCCTGAAGGGAGGAGGCACTGCGGCTTCTCTGGTGACCATGGATACGACAATAAGATCAACAGCATGCAGGTACTGACCTGAAGCTCAGAGGTCAGACTCTGTTGCAGTGGCTTGTGGAAAGGGATTTTTATTCATTATCAACTTTTTTTCAGACTATTTTCTTAGGATATGGACCTACTTTTAAATTCAGGACTAAAGTTCCAGCCTTTGAAAACATTGAGCTTTACAATGTTATGTGTGGTAAGTCGTATTTTTGTGTTCTCATTGTGTTCTGATGGATATCAGGGTGTGTTGTTGATATGTTTTAATGTGTGTACCAAAGGGTGTAATGAATATGAGCTCCCGTTAAAAGACTGATCCCTCTCACTCTCAGATCTCCTCGGTCTGAAACCGGCTCCCAATAACGGGACTCATGGTAGTCTGAACCACCTGCTGAGAGGCCCCCACTACAGACCCAGCATGCCAGAGGAGCTTTCCAGGCCAGCAGCCTCTGGTCTTGTTCCTGCAGGGATAGACGACCTGGGCTGCAGTTGTGAAGAAAAGGTCAGCCATGTTGACTCTTACTGTAGTCTGTAGACTGCTGGAAAGAAAAACCAGTTTGTAGGCGATCGGCTTGTCTGTCAGCCCACCTACAGTGATGAAAACAGAATTTAATGATTTAAAATAAATAAATGAAAACCTCTTTTTTGAATTAAGAACATCACAAAGACAACATGCAAAGGTTGAAATGGAGAAATCTTGTTGTTTGTAATCTTGTTCTTGAGGTTCAACTGATTTGTTGAAATTTTGAAAGTTTTAAATTACCCCACAAAACGAGGCAAAAATATAAATGTAGGTACTATCCAAACAATTACTATTGCATATCAGGTGATCAAAAAGTAATGATTGTAGGTCACATGCTTTGATCTGCTTTAACTGCAGTTAGACATCATGATAGATCCATTACAGCTTGTCCTGTGGCTGCTTACAAAAACATCCAAGCACTTCAAATGTGACTAAAAAAGACCCAGGTTTAAGATTGTCTACTTTGCCCATAAATTTACTGAAACAAACATAAGCTAGAAGATCATTTCTATCTGCTGCTGTTCATTAATTTCATGCAGTTCATGTCGGTATGTCCCTCTTTTTAAGAGTCTTTGGGTCAAACTGATATTTTTAAATGGTAAAAAAAATACAGGTCTGCTTCAGTTTCTCTTAGTCTTCAAAGTTTGTGTTTTTGAAGCAGCCAGATGTGCGTTCAGCAGCAGTTCATAAACCTTACAAATGATGCTCCACGAGACACTGAAGCGGATTCCAACACGTTCTTCTGTTTCTCATTTAGCAGACGTGTAAAATAAATCATCTGCATGGTGCTCACTCCGTGATGATTTGAGGAGGTCTGACCTTTGTGAAAAAGCATGTTTGACTTGTAAAATGTGTCTAACTACCTGAAATCTTCTTTTCAGCTTCTTTAAGAACTGAAAAAAAGTGTGTTGCCTCTTTGCTTTCTGCTGCAGAGCTGGAGACAGTTCACCTCCAAGTCACTTAGTTCAATTTCACTTAACCCGCTTCCAACGAGAGGTCGTCTCTCTTATGTTGAAATTGGTCAAACTTTCAGTCTATTTTCAGCAAACCTTTCAGATTTACCTCCGGAATGACTTGGAAGTGACTTGGTCCCGTCCCTCTCTGCAGCGTGTGTGTCTCTTCATCTGCACTGTGTTTGTGATTCCCATGTAGATCTCTGGCAAGAGATTGTTTCAATCTCCGATCTTTTTGCAGTTGCGTGTAAAAAGTAGGGGCCAGAGAGGTTTGAAAGTGACCCTTGTACGAGGCTATAACCTGGAGTCACTCTGGCTCTGTCTCTTACAGAACAAAGTGGAGGAGCTAAACCAGCGACTGAGGCAAGCTATGGATGGTCAGTCTGTTATGATGCTACTCAGAATCAACTCTTCTTTAAACAACACAATGAGATATACGAGAAACACTCTTTAACAATCACAGCTGTCGATTTCTGTCACTGCACTGTTTGTTGTATTGTCAGACAGTCTGAACCTTTCAGTGGCTTGATCAGAAACTTGTCATTACAGCCAGTTTCAGGGTTTTTAGATGAAGTGTTTCAGAAATAATTTAAATCCCATGTTTTCCATTTTTTTAAAATTCGGTGTAACGAAGAAAAAACCTCCCTCTGGACCTTCTGAAAAGTAAACTTGCTACACTGCAAAAAAACTCAAATCTTGGCAAGTTTATTCGTCTCATTTCTTGTCAAAAATTGTAAATGGACTTCAGCTTGAGTAGCACTTTTCTAATCTTCTGGCTCCTCAAAGTGATTTTACACTGCAGGTCACTCTTACACATTCACTCACTGATGGTAAAGGGTGCTATCCACACACAGCAGGGCAGAAGCTGGGGATCCAACCGCACATATTTGTTAGACTTATTTGATGTCACATTTCCCAGTACAAACATTTTCCATAAGTTTCTTAAAATGAGATGATCTAACATTATTTGTTCATCTCATTAAAGACAACAAACAAGTCCAATTGTATCAGATTTGAGTTTTGCAGTGTAACAGGGAACATCCAGAGCTTGTACTGTAATGATTGGATTATCAGTTATGTATACATTTAACATTTTAACATTTCTTATTAAGTGTTACGTCAAGTAAAGCGTCAACAACGTTTGCTGATTCATGCATTCTTGCGTGTTTTTGAAGCGTGTCTCGTTACACACCGGCCTCTTCTGCTGTGTGTCTCTGTGCTCGTCCTCTCTCAGACAGCAGGAACCTGCCACATGGCCGACCTGCTGTGCTCTTCCGTACCAAATACTCCATCCTCCACCACAGTGACTTCATCAGCGGCTACAGCGAGATCCTCTCTATGCCTCTCTGGACGTCATACACAGTCAGCAGACAGGTACTGTTCGTTCTGTGCTTCATGCTCACTCGCCTTGTTTCCCCACATCTTAGCTTTTCCTGGCAAGGAATTGTAAGTGAACCGTTTTAAATAAGTGGCATCATATTGATAACGACAGCACAGCTGATTCACCTTTTAAGAATGGTCAGGTAGCCCCTAATTATGCTTCACATACTTTCAGTTTATTTCAAATAAAATGGTTGGTTAATTTGGGCCTGGTGATTCACAACAACCTCACCATATGATATGTATCATGATTTAGAGGCCATGGTACGACACGTATCACAACACTCGTGGATTTTGGTTCAGGACCATGTCTGAGCCTATTTAGAAGTTGAGGGGAATTTTAACTTGAAAGTGTCATGAGGTGCCGGCTGTGTCGACACAAACTAGCAAGCCCAGCGGTTGTCGCTAACTAACTTGTCATTTGTGAGGATGGTCGTGTTTCTGCAGTATTTTAACTTGTTTTTACAAAGCTAAGATATCGTTTGACTCATGTCAAACTTGACTCCAAGAAAACTGATAAAAACTGGTTATCCGTGCTCTGAATCCCTTCAAAAGTCTCCTACCCCCTAAATCCTGCGCTGAAATGAGGGACTGGAAGATTCCCATAACGAAGGGGGTCAGTCAAGGAGTGCGTTTAGAAGGACGTGCAAAGCTAGTCTGATGAGGAACGGCCATAGAGTCCATGCGAGCGTTTGCATTGCCGAGTCAGCACCCTCGGTGGTTTGACGGCCCTCTGCTGGCAAGAATCGATTTTCCCTTTTCTATATTATCTTCCACACCCAGCAGACAGTTCACCATCCACCTCATGTGTTTTTTTGTGTGTGTCAGGTGGAAGTGTCCCCTCTGCCTGAAGCTCTATCGAACTGTGTGAGACCTGATACCAGAGTCCCTCCAGCCTACAGTCAGTCCTGCACCAACTACAGAGCAGACAAGCAGATCACCTACGCCTTCGTCTTCCCGCCACGTGAGTCAAACGCCACAGCAACCCAAGTTTCATTCTTAACGCCACATGATCATAGACTGTAATTATGAACATGACAAAAAAAATCTGGTGTTTTTAAAATAAAAATAAAAACATTCCCAGCCTGGGTATTATTTTAATATCTAAGTATTTTGTGTTTCTTCTCAGTTTTGGTGACATTTTTACGCACCAGCTTTGTTGCTGATAACTCGGAATTTTATTGCAAAATGACTTCCTGTCTTTCTTTCTTAATTTGCAGAATTGTCATCAACCACCGACAAAAAACATGACGCTGTCCTCATCACTAACACGGTCCCCATGTATCCTGCGTTCAAGAGTAAGTCAACCAGGGATTTCTCTGCGACGTCAACTCATGCAGACCGATCCACTGACACACATGTTTTCTAATCATTTCGCCTCTCCCCCATCCTGTTCTTGGGTCTTCCACCTCTCCGTCTCTCTCTCAGGAATCTGGGGATATTTCCAGAGAGTGCTGGTGAAAAAATACGCCACTGAGAGAAACGGGGTGAACGTGCTCATTGGACCCATATTTGACTACGACTACGATGGTGTCAGAGACTCAGTGGAGAAGATAAGAGAGTAAGGCTTTTCTCTTTTACGTCACTTTATTGATTGCTTTTCAAAAGGTGAAAATGCCAAGCTCTGTTTTTACCTTGTTTTTTTTTTTTTAAATGCTCCAGCATATTTGTCCTCTCAACAGAGGACAATAAAGAAACACAGCTGACACCACAAAGTACATGATAAAATGCCATAAACACTGTGGAACAATGAAGTAGTCAAACAAATCATATAATATTGTTTTTCAGGGAGAATATAATACACAATAGCGACATTATAGAGATTTAAAATATAATTAATAAGCTCTTTTGTTCCATCTAGGTACGTGAGTGGGACGATACCGATCCCCACACACTACTTTGTGGTCCTGACCAGCTGCCTGGACTTCACACAAGCTGCAGACTCCTGCAGTGGCCCGCTGAGCAGTGCTGCCTTCATCCTCCCTCACCGACACAGCAACGACGAGACCTGCAACGTAAGGAAACTCACAGCTTTATTATGCATCATTACATTCTCGTAGAGATCATTGAGTACGGGAGGCAAAGTCAAAGTTAATAATGTACAGTATGTCTTACTCAGAACAGCATGGCTAAAAGATCTTATGTAAAAAGAAATCACATACGTGAATCATTAAATAAACATACAAGCTAAAAGGAGCTAAATTAAACTGTGTCGCTGTCATGTTCCCTGTAAGCTCAGCACTGAGATCAGGAATGGGCAACAGCAAGGGCGACCTTCATTTCATTCTCTCTGCCAGGGGGCCGAATCGTAGGATACAAAAACGATTACAGTCAATTATGTGTCAAATTTAACTCAACATAGACCAGTGATCAAATATTATTATGGACATATTTCAGGTATTCATGGCAGATTGTGTCATATAAATCACAGAAACATCCGAGGTATAACAATAATAACAATAATAATAATTTTAATAATAATAATAATAATATTAATAATAATAATAATAATAGTAATAATAATAATAACAATAATAATAATAATAATAGTAATCATGATAATAATAATAACAACAATAATAATGATAATAATAATAATAAGATATAATCTCCTGTGTGAGGTGAATATGTGAGCAAGCAACTAAGGAAGATGTCAGGAACAGAACTGCCTTGAAATTTGAAAATGTTTCAAGAACTTTTTAGAGTGGTATTACTGTTCTTGTCCTTCTCTTATTACAAGTAAAATGTTGTACTCAGTGGTCAAAGTCTCCTGAGTCAGAGGCAATGGAGGGTCTCAGGAGAGTGAAACCCAATGTAAGTTCAATAATCGCAATAATAATCATTGTCTATAGCCATATTTTGTTTTGTTTTTTTGCTTCTTCCATGCATATTTTTTGTATATTTTTTACGTATTTTCCAACAGAAGAGTGTTCTATTATTTATTCTATCTTATTCTTTAAATTGTTACTTTTTTGTTACCTGATACAGTTTATTGTATATGCTGCTGGAACCTAAATTTCCCGGAGGGAGTCATCCCAAAAGGATCAATAAAGTTCAATCTAAGTCTCTGATACATTTTTGCCCCCCTGCAGAGCTCAGAGGAGGAGTCCCGCTGGGTGGAGGACCTGATGAAGATGCACACTGCCCGGGTCAGAGACGTGGAGATCCTGACAGGCTTGGACCTGTATCGCAGAACCACCCGGAGCTACGCCGAGATCCTCTCTCTGAAGACGTACATGCACACCTACGAGAGTGAGATCTGATCTGTGCTGGCTTGCTGACTGTGACTGATCTTTTTCATCCGTGGTGGATGTATGTGGTATAAGAAAGAGATGTGATCATCTCTGTTACACTGACCTGCAGCAGCTTTAGCTCTGGCTTGATGCTCCGTAGCATCCACACTGTGGTTCCTTCACTGAGCATTTGGTTTCATCTCATTCATTTTTACCACTGAGCTTTGGAGCCTTTTTACTTCATTGTATAAAGACAATAAAACTTTATCGACATGTACAGTGTTCACAGCAAACACATGAGAGCTGAATTATTCAAAACAAAGAAACAGATCAGTAATCCTTTCATTTGCCATCAGATGTTTCTATTATGAGACAATTTGATAAAGATGGCTTTGTTTTAAACAAAAATCATCACACAAGATCCACAAAACTAAAATACCAAATATTGTTGTAGTGATTTATCTGCTGATGCACGCTGAGCAGGATCTTTTGAGGTTCCAGTGGTAACCCTAGATCTCTCTCTCGCACAAGCACATTTTGCTCTCTAGATGTAATTCTGAAGTTTTTTTCAAGCTTTCCCTTTGTTTCCATTCTGGCGCCCCCCTGTGGACAAAACTGTACATCTTCTTTTCTTGCTGATATTTTCCTGAACCCGTGTTAATCATCTTTTTCACCCAAAACAAAACGTACTATTTTTTTCCCGTCAAACATATCTCTTATCCAGAAGCTTTACTATGAACATAGTGTGTTAAAAATGTTGTTTTAGTTCATGAGCCCTAATCAAACATGCATCCGTATATATTTTTTACTCTATTTTCCTGTTATTATTACGACTTATGTCAGGTTGTTTTCTTGAGATCTTGACTTAAATATCTATTATTCTCAGATTTACAAAAGCACACAACAAACAGAAACAAACCCAACTTACCTCATTAGTCGTTTGCATGTCCTGTTTACATCACAGCATAGGTTTCAGGCATTAATATGATCTGTTTGGAAATAATCAATCTTCTTTCTGATACTTTTTGTTTGCTTTTGAACAGTTCTTGAGTTGTTTCTCTTTTGTACAGTGGATAAAATACGTAAAGATCCAACAGTCTTAAATCACACTCCAGAATCCGTCTAAATCAAAACCTTTGCTTCTGTTTGAAGGCAGCATCAGTTTTCTCATAAAACCACGTCTCCGTTGAAAAGTTCTATGTTCAGTGATGGGGAAGAAATGTACTTTATTTTTGTCAATGAAATGATAATGCAACGTTGTTGATTGTGTTTGTACAGAGTGTGTGTTGGATTCAAGGTGTTTTCTGTTTGTGTGTGTTGTGATGTTGACTTTATGTTCTGTGCACAATAAGAATAATGTCAATGATTTTTTTTTTTATTAATGTTTTCCCTGAAACATGTACCACCTGTGAGACTGTCCTATTTATGCTTCCATCACAATAAACGTGTATTTTTACTAAATGAAACGAGAGGTTTTTTACCTGCTTTACAGTCACACAGCAGAGACTCAGTGCTGCCCACATGTGGACAACAACACATCAGTGAGACGGTTTCAAGAAAACACTGAATCCACAAGTCTGCTAAAAGATCAGGAAGCAATTACTTTCTTATTTAATCAGTCACACGGTCACGAAGTCACGGGACCAGTGCTTTTAACATTGCATATAGTGTACTTTTTTTGTGGAAGTGGGGGATTTTTCTCGAAAGGTATTGAATGAGTGAAATTGAACAGTTGAAGGGTTAGAAAATATTTGAAATACTTTTAATTCCCAGATTTACGAGGGTACCTGAATGCAGCGCGCCAGATTGTGAAATAATGGAGAGAACTGACGCAGTGACACATAAGACTTTCACTTCCTAGAACAACAGCTTTGACAGCAGACAGAGACGTGATGAAGAGAGCAGAAAGCAGCCTGACAGGCTTGTTTAAAATATCATTAAAACAGCTTAGTCATTTCAACACTTGTTTTCTTTAAACATTGCTGGTTCTTTCTGTACGGCTCTTTGAAGTGGACGCAGCACAATGGTAGGATTTATTTGACATGAGTAACTTTGTGCTTCCTCTGGCTCTCACTTTGTTCAGGCTTTATCGAGGATAAGAGGAGAAAACATGCTCAATAAACACAGCTAGGAAAAGATGTGAATGAGACAACACATGTTTTATGACCTGCTGCTCATTCCCTTGTTCCTCTGTTAAACTTATAAACTATAAATATGAAACCCCTGCACCTAATAAACTATATGATCAGAGGCAGTACACTGTTAGTGTTTCATTATTTATTATATCGACCAGAAGTTTATTAAAATAATTGATGAAAGTTAGGCTACAATTAGATTCTATGTACTGTTTCGTATTTAAATCTAAATATGAAGGTTTATTTAGTTTATTTGAGTTTATTTAAAAAGTCAGTTCAAACTACAATAATTAAAATGCTTCAGATTGCTTTGAGCCACATAAGCCAAATCTAACTCAAATCGTTTATAAAAGTCATTCTACCTAGAGGAAAGTTGGAAGTGTAATGTCTGTAGAGTAAAAATGCAGCTCAAACTATTTTTAAAAGATTACAAACTATCTTTAAAATGTGGAATCTTCTGGTGTGACTGTAGTGACTCATTATCTCTAAAAGGAGCTCTTAACAAAGAGTGCTTGCTAATATTGAAACAAGTCTTTCAAAGGGGAAATTCCATTTTTGCTGAAGCTAAAAAAAACATGTACACAACAACAGCTTAAGTTAAAACATGAATATGTTCTGTAAATAATACTTCATTATAGCTGACTTATAATCTGAATGAGGTAAAGTGTCTACAGCTTGTTCTGTGTGGTGATAGCAGCAGGAACAAAGCTGTTTTTGTACCGCTGTGTTCTGCATGTCGGGACTAAAAGCTCCATGCAGGTTGTACACTGATGCTACACACGACTGCCTGTCCCTATATGTAGACTATGTAGAAATGATGTTGTGTATAGTTAGACAGTTTCATGTATTTTCATTAGAAACTACAATTTACTATAGTAAATCTTACTGTGTATGTTGTTGTATGATGAATAAAAATGTGTCACACACACACTTCATGTAAGAGTATACCAGGTGATGCTTTACTGATATAAAATCATCTTATTCTCAGTGTCAATCTTCAACTCTGTCTCTCTCCTTCAGAGCTGACTGTTGTGCAGTAAACATGGGTAAGATAGAAGAAGCCAAGGTGTCGTGCCTGAGCGTCCTCACCTACCACAGAGAGCTGCTGGTCAACAGGCTGAGGAGCATCCAGTGCATCCTGGACAACCTGTCGGCCTCGGGCTTCGTCTGTGAGGAAGATGTCGAGATCGTACAGCAAACTGCCACCAAGACGGATCAGGTCGGAAAACTATCTGATAAACACTCATTCAAAAAAACAACCAGATGTGCCTCACGTTTGTTACTGGCGGTAAAGAATTAAAGTAATATTATTGTTTTCCAGGTGCGCAAAATCCTGGAGTTGGTGCAATGCAAAGGAGAGGAGGCCTGTGAATTCTTTATTTACATCATTTATAAAGTATGTGATGCATACATAGACCTCCAGCCGTGGCTGCAAGAGCTCAACTACCACCCCAGCAATACCATTTCACTGATGAAAGTAGTAAACACAGATCCCAGTAAGTATTCAAATCACTCATGATGCCAAATGTTCCTATTTTAGCTCTTCATAGATTTTCAGGATTATGTCATTTAAAGGCCCGTGGTGCAGTCAATCTGGGATTAAAAGTTCACTGTGTCTGTCAGGGCGCCGGGCTCCTAGTGGTTAGTGAATGTGCCCCATGTGTGGCGGCTGTGGCTCTTTCCTGAATGTCATTCCCTTCTCTCTCTCTCTCTCTCTCTCTCTCTCTCTCTCTCTCTCTCTCTCTCTGATCTCTGACTCTCCTCAGTCACGTCTCTTAATAAAGGCGTAAAAAAGCCCCAAAATAAACTTTAATAAAGTGCACCGTGTGGCTAGTTAACTAGTAATCATACATAAACAAATCGTCAGTCCTCTAGTATAACCTGAGGTTATGACGTTCATTTTGGAGCCTGTCATTTTTAGTGATGCTAAATGCTATGCTAGTGCTTTTCATTTCAACTTAAAAGGATCAATGATCAGTCTCTTTAAACCGGATGTTTTATCTTTTTTAAAAAAAGAAAAAAGAGCAGTGAGTGGACCAAATGTCTCCTGATAGTTTGATCTAACTTCAGCAGCTATCCAGGTGCATGAAGAGGTCAAAAACACTCTGAGCGAGGTGATCAGGAAGATCAACTTTATGAAGAAATGAGACCGACGTGTTTCAGGATGAGATCAGACTATATGACCCCGACACTTAACCCACTTCTCTTCAAAGAAGTCACTCATCCATTGAACTCCATTGAACTCGTTTTAAGATGAATGAAGGAAGAAAAAAACAAGCTGAGCTGTGTTTTTTTGCACTTAGTCATCATCCTTTCACTTCTCGTTCACTATCACTCACGTTCTCACCATATATATAATTATATGCATGGTGACACTGCAAGTGGTTATGGATGTTGATCTCTTCTGTTCTGGTGATTAACCTTTGATATACTGGGGAACCAAATACCACGCCTTCAACTTGTTTAGACAAACTCAAAACACTGAAGGAAAGAATGTCCTTTTCTTTTCCGATTGATCTGACTATTCTGGTCCTGAATATGAAATGATGATTTCTGGAACGGACTCTGGTTACAATGACCGTTCTAACTAACTCTGTGTCTTGGTCCTCTCAGTCAGCAGGTATTGTGAGAAGTTGAGGCATGAGATGAGCCGGGACACCAGCTTCATCATGTCGTATGGCCAGAAGGAGGAGACCCGTCTGGAGGATCTGTACACTGACACAATGATCGAAGTGTTGAACGAATCCAATGAAAGTCTGGGCTTCTTGGAGAGTCTGAACCAGCTCCTGGACGACCAGGCAGTCTTCAATCCCCAAGGTGAAACCATCTATGTGAGGGGCGATGCCGGCGTGGGAAAATCCATCCTCCTGCAGAAGCTCCAGAACCTCTGGTCCAAAAAGGAGCTCCGTACCGACGCCATTTTCTTCTTTAAGTTCCGCTGTAGGATGTTCAGCAGTTTCAAGGACGCAGAACAGATCTCCCTCCGAGAGCTGCTGTTCAAATACAACTGCTACCCAGACCACGATCCCGACAGTGAGGTGTTTGATTACATCCTGCGCTTCCCTGACAAGGTGATCTTTACGTTCGATGGTTACGACGAGATCCAGGAGGATCTCGACCTGATCAATGTGCCTGAAGTGGCGTCACCAGAAGACAAGGCGCACCCACTCCAACTGCTGGTCAGCCTGCTCTGTGGGAAGCTACTCAAGGGTTCCCAGAAAGTGCTGACAGCCCGGACAGGGATCGAGATCCAGAGCAAGGTGATCAGGAAGAAGGTGACTCTGCGGGGGTTCTCCCCTGTTCACCTGAAGAGCTACATCGACCTGCACTTTAAAGAGCAGGAGATCAGAGAGGTGGTGAAGGTCCAGCTGGATGCTAGCCCGCACCTCTGCGGCCTGTGCTCCACCCCGCTCTTCTGCTGGATCGTATTCAAGAGCTTCAGTCACCTGCACGGCATGCACGATAGATTCCAACTCCCTGAAACGAGCATCACGCTCACTGACATCTTCCTCATGCTGTGCGAGGTGTTCCTCAGCCGCTCATCCTCGCCTGCACCCTCCCTGCTGAAGAAAAGCACTCGCTGTGCTTCGGACACTTTCAAAGGAGGGCTCAGGCCTTTAGCTGCGTTTGCCAAGCTAGCGCTTGAAGGTATGGAGAGAGGAAGCTTCATCTGCAGCCAGGAGGAGATCTCTGCGTGTGGCCTGGTGGAGGAGGACCTACCGCTGGGCTTCCTGCGACCCGTCAGTGAGTACGACGCCAACGACAGCCCATCCGTGTTCGAGTTCCTCCACATCACTCTCCAGTCGTTCTTGTCGGCGTTGGCTCTGGTGTTGGACGAGCAGGCTGCTCCCAGCTCCATCCTGAAGTTCTTCACAGAGTGCAGCAGGAAGAGGGAAACATCGTGTCTGCCTTTCGACTTCTGTATCGGCGGCTCATCGAAGCCCGGCGAGAAGAAGCCGTTTGCGACTAACGAGCATCTACAGTTTACAAACCTGTTCTTATGTGGACTGCTCTCGAAGGCTCACAGCGGCCTGATGGAGCATCTGCTGTCTCCTGTGTTACTGAAGAAGAAACGAGTCTTACTTAAATCCTACCTCTCCACCTGTGTGAAGTCCCACCTCAGCGGGCTTTCCCCCTACGACAGCAATGAGGGCAAGAAGGTCCACGTTTTACCGAACTTCCTGTGGATACTGAGGTGTATCTTTGAGACTGGAAGCAGAGACATCGCTCAGATGACGGCCAAGGGCATCACGGCCAGCCTCATCAAGCTGGGTTACTGTAACGTCTTCTCGGGCGACTGCACGGCCATCAACTTCGTGCTGCAGCACCGTAAGAAGCTCATGGGTCTGGACATGGACAACAACAACATCAGTGACTACGGGGTGAAGCAGCTGCAGCCCTCCTTTTCTAAGATGACCGTAGTGAGGTAAGACCTGCACCTGCGGAGAGTCAGTTATCTCGGGAGAAAGAGCCCTCACTTGACGTGTAACTAGTTATTTATCTTTTGTCCTGTACGAAAGAAAGAAAAAGATTTAGTTATAGCGAGTCAAATCTGGAGAAATGAGCTCAGCGTCATGAGGAAACCAGCATTGTGATCCAGTGCTGAGATAAATATGAGCGGGTCTATAGAGAGAACGACCAGAATTCAGCAGCACATCAAAACATATGGATGAATGTCCACCTCGGGCTTCCGTAGAAATCCATTCAAAGAGTGCTTATTTTTGGTTGAGAAAGTTTTGGTTCTGATCCGGCCGTTTGAACGTCTGTGCGTTGATCAGGTTTCTCTGTGCTTTTTATGCCTTTCTTATAGATGTAGGATAGTGAATAGAGTCAGAGATCAGGGACGTGCAGGAAGGGGCCGCAGGTCAGATTTGAAGCCAGGTCGCTGAACCATTCAGCCACCGGCGCTCTAAAGATATTTTTTGAAATAAAATGAAATAAGTGCTTTGTAAATGATTAACACCAACAAGTACTAAAGTGATCTGTCACAGACAGGATTTCTCATCTTGACAGATCTCTCTCCATAATATCTTCACTCATGCAAAGAGGATGCCCAGATGGATTTCACTGTTATATTCGCACAGTCTGAGACGGACAGATGTCTGCTTCGGGCTTTTCGTAGATTTGGGAAGTTTCTCACACCTGTCTGCTTCCATCATTCAATCCAAGTGCTCTTCTTCAGGTTGTGTGTCAATCACCTGTCTGACAGCAGCATGGAGGTTCTGGCAGAGGAGCTGTGTAAGCACAGAGTTGTTGAGGTGTTGGGGTGAGTAAACGTTCTGTTCCAGTCATCTCAAATAGTCTCGAGAACAAATTCAAATTATGAGAAGGGTTGACCAACAACAACTCCCAGTGACATGTTTAAACATTCATATGCAATTCAAAACAGTTCATAAGATTATATTTACAAAGTGAAGCTGACCATGAAATCTTCAGTCGTGCATGCACTAATGCACTTACAGACTTAGCTAACTTCTTGGCTGGAGTTTGATTCACAAGTCTGGGGCCGGATTAGGTAATGTGGTGAAGCGCTGACATCAGTCTGTTAAGATGCACCTGTATGCTCAGCCTGTAGGAGGCTGCACGGTGATGTGTTTATCGTTTGACACAAGGTGCATAAATGATGCTTTTCCACATTCAACTGAGATTTTTTTTTTTAAAGAGAACTGAGCCATGCAAAGGTAAAATAGTGTTGTTGTTTTCCATCAACAGGCCGCAGAAAAATTCTACGATGGCTTTACTAAAAATGCGCCAAAAGAAACAAAATAGCATGAGAGGAATGTGATTTCAAAAAAAAAATTACATGTTGATTCAGATAATTTGATTTTCTCCAGATACACTTCTTAAGATTTTGGTTGAAGTTGTCTTTAGGTCCTGACAGTATTTAATAACTCAAGTGCTCTGAAAAAGTAATTTAAAAAATCCATCATCTGCAGCAGTTGTAAACACGTAAAGACTTTGACCAATGTCTGCACTCGGTACACGTTTTTAAACCAATCACGCCTCTCTACCTCATGCATGCACGAGCCCACACTCAGAGCATGAGCTGAAATCCACTTCTGGACCAATGGCACCAGTGTATGTAATGTAAGTGAGGGGGCGTGGCTTTAGACGGAGCATGGGAGAATGGAGAGGATGCTACTTTCAAAATCATGCTAGTTTTTAAAAATGACCTACCCTGCCTTTAATCTGACCCCATGTTCACATTATTCCTTACAATCTTAATTATGAGTAAAGGTACCTTCAGACAAATCTGTGACAAAGTGAAATGTATCAGACAATATCTCAGAAACACCTGAAAGAAACTCTGCCGACTTCCCCTCAGAGTCAAAGGCTCCACAGATCAGACTGGGTCATTTAGTTTATTTTCAGGATGTCAAATCAGTTTCCACAAACCTTACGCAATATACGCTGCCTCCCTTTAGCTCCTCCCACTCTCGTCCTCAGGCTTTACAACAATCACATCACTGACGTTGGAGCAAAGCTGGTTGCTCAGATAATCGAGGAGTGTCCAAAGCTGCGAGTACTCAAGTATGTTTTTTAAAAAATATATAATATCATTTTTTTCTTTTTCAGTTGAATTTACAAATTCAGTGATTGCAAAAAACAAAAAAGACAAAGATGAAGTCATGCTCTTGTTTAATTTTACTGTTTATTCCAAACACTTTGTCTCTAGGATTGGTAAAAACAGGATCACTGGTGTCGGTGGGAGGTTTCTGGCCGGAGCGATACAGAAGAGCACTTCTATATTTGATGTGGGGTAAGACTGCAACATGTTTGGTTTTGCACTTTGAATATCAGACTCTTGAAATGGAGTGATTTTTCTCTACTAACAAAAGCAGTGAAGAGACAATCAGTGATGTGTGACTGAGACGATGAATGGAGGATCGGTTTAAAGGGGGGATCTCTGTTCAAACTGGGACCTGCGTGTATTCAATATGATTGAGCATAAAGAGAGAGCTGTAACATTGCTGTAAAGCTAACACACTCCATTAACAAAAGATTCATTGTTTAATTCCTCTGTATATGTGAGACGCTGGACTGTGTGTGTGTTTTATCTGGTATCTACTGGAGTTATTCCAGAAAACGTTTGAAAACATCAATAGAATTATGGGTGAGGAATAAACAATTCCTGTGTTTCCCTTTAAGAGCTTTGACAGCTTGAATAAAATGTGATTAAATGATGCTGAATAAGTCGGGCTAAGTTGTCAACTTTGGTTGAACATTGAAGGTCACGTTTAGAAGAGTTCTGATGACAGTTTTGATGTGTTTTTTTTCTCCTTCTTGCAGAATGTGGGGGAACAGCATCGGAGACGAGGGAGCAGAAGCCTTTGCAGAAGCTTTGAGACACCACCCGAGCCTCACCAACCTCAGGTGAGAGGAACAGCTTCCTGTAAAGAGAAGAGAAATGCACAGATCCGACTCGCTGATTGTTAATTGAATCATCAAACTGCCTTTGTGTCGTAGCCTCTCAGCCAATAGCATCACAGCTGCTGGAGGGAAGAGCCTGGCAGAAGCACTGAGAGAGAACACGGTCCTCAGGATATTCTGGTAGGCGGGTCTCTTCTTCGGCGTGGGTTCCTGCACAGCTCTGTGATGAACAACATGTGTGCTCTGTGGCAGGTTGGTGCAGAATGAGGTGACTGATGATGCAGCGCCACACTTGGCTGCGTTGATCCAGGCGAACACAGGTTTGAGCCACCTGTGGTAAGGACAAACACGTCGATTCACGAACATGACTCGTCACGAAGGATCAGACATCGATTGACAGACACTCACCTCCTTTGTTCATTTATCTGCAGGTTAATCAGCAACCAGTTGACCGTGGACGGGATCAGACAGCTCTCGGAGGCCCTGACTCACAACACAGCACTCAAAGAGATCTGGTAAGGCATTCACTGGGACTCTGTGCCAGTGAATTTCTTTACTTTTAAAGCCTCCCAATCAATCAATCTTTATTTCTATAGCACATTTCAAACAACCTTGTTTGACCAAAGTGCTGTACAAGCAAAGAAACGCATGAATGAAACAGCATAGAGTAATTATGTACTGATGTAAACCAGCACTGATTCATCGTAGTGAAGCTTTATATGTGTTATTCAATGTAATAAGTATTTCTGCCGTGCTATTCCAGTTCACTTCTGACTTTGACAGTGAAAACATGCAACCTGTGACAGTCATCATGTTGAGCACAGTGTGAGTGTGCCCTAACTGAAGTTTGTTTGCACTTCTGCTCTTGATTTGAAACACTGGATGCTGCTGCTTGCTCACACAGAGAATGTATCCTCAGGACTTTAGAAAAGTCAAAGTATCAGACCTTCAAGTACTCACCATTCACACAGTCCGAACATCTGTCTGGATGTCTTCAAATCCATCCTCGGGGGTTTCTCTGTCCTAAAGAAACATTGATTCTAGAGGGATCACAACTTGTCTGTTCACATGTCATGTTTGGTTCTTTCAAAGAATGACTTGTTTTCAGTCAGTACATTATATAAAGTGGAGTGGTGGTAGAATAACAGGAGACATTTTCAGCAAAGTACTGTCATCCTGAACAGACCATTCCCATCATGAAGACTGTCACTCAGAACACCTTCAAACTTTCAAATAAATGTTTTAATGAAGACAGTCACAATCTGTAAAAGGACATTTTGATTATTAAGAATGTCAGTGGATCAATCGTTTAGCCTTAAAACAAGTATCAAAACTAACGTATGGATTGTGATCAAATCTGATTGGCACAGCAGCATAGTTGTAAATACTGATGATAGTGGTTATTTTTCAGTCATTACTAAAGACTTCACAGCATCAACACTCGTGTTCCCTGTGTGAGACAGCGAGGGCATGTCTGATGTTGTGTCTTTGTGTTCCCACAGTGTGAAAGGAAACCAGCTCTCTGAGGATGAAGAGAAACTGTTTGTGGCCGAGAAAAGGCTGCTCTTCCACTGACCACACGCTCACTGCACGAGACGTGTGTGTGTGTGTGTGTGTGTGTGTGTGTGTGTGGCAGAGACGATGTTACGTGTGTTCACTGTCAGCTTGTGTGTGTCGATGTGGTAAACGTTCACCTGAAATGTCGACAAATGTCCGACAGTCTTCCACGACTGTTAAAGGAAAAAGGAAGTAGACGAAGAGGAAGAAAACAAACCTACGACTTCCTTCTTTATAACCTGTTTTTTCTGGACTCTTTGGTGTAAGTTTTTTCTTTTTTATACGTTTTGTGAAAAAAAATAAAAAATAACTTTATAGTATTTGATATTTGCTACACAAGGTGTGGTTGGTTTATGTTCAGTCACCTCCCCACCCGACCCCTCACCATATACGTCGACACAGAAGTATGTACGATACAACACGAGTCCTTTGTTCATACGTGCCAATTACTGAAGTCAGTATCTAAAGCAGTGGTGTCCAAACTTTTTTTCTTGCGGGCCAAAATTGTCGCGTTAGAATGGCTCACGGGCCACAGGGTTTTTGTTTTGTTTGTTTTTTTAAATATTGGAAGGAACTTTTTGTATTTTGACCTCTTCAAAAAATAATGTAAATACACCATAACTAATTGCAGTGGGAAACTGTTGTGTTCTAAATTTTTGGAAAGAATAGTCAGGCTTTTATAGGTCTCCCTCGCTAACATGAAAAAGAAAAAAAGAACGAATTATGCCATCTGATGAGGCCTGGGGCCAAAATCTTCTGATTCTTCGATTTGAAGTCAAGGGTCACAAAAAATCCACTCAAGGGCCACAAATGGCCCCCGGGCCGCACTTTGGACACCCCTGATCAATAAATACAAATACAGAGGATGGAAACAACTGTGCGTGACAAAGTGAAAACACTTTTACAGAGGAAGCACTGCAACATGTCGCTTCCAGATTTGTAACACGCAACCACACTTTTAAAAAAAGTACCCACACCCTGGGACTAACACAACTCAATCACATTTGTATTGCAGGATTTACACACCGAGCCTCTCGTTCTTTTTCTATTTTTTTTTCCAGCTTTGATTTTTACTTTGTCTAAATTGAAGCAACCGCAGAAAAACTTCTCTCACACATGCACCATGTTGCAGAATGTCTTTGCCCTCTGTTGACGCCTGACAGGGTGCAGCTGTTTGGTGGCTCTATAAACCAAATGTATGCGTCTTGTAATTAGTACGGTCAGCAACACAATATTGTGCAATCCTGTTGGGCGCACCTCTAAGATTTAGCATCATTGTGTTGTCATGATTGGCTACAAGGCCCGGAAGACTGAGCTTTAATAATGGAGAGGTTGGAAGGACTACAAAAGAGCTGAGTTCTTGTGGCGGTGTTTAGTACTCTGAGCAATCGGTATGAAACAGCTGGACATTCTCAGAGACCGTCCACACTGTCATGTGACGCTGTCGGGGAAAGGACGTCTCATGTCTCTAAAAACTGATTTCCTCGGTCCTCTGTCCTCTGATTCGTTTCCTCTGTGCATCTCTGGTGAGGACAGTCGATGCAAATAAGGGACTTGAGCTTGTATAGCACAGCACTAGTCTTCTGATTGGTGAGGCCACAGCTACACATTCACACACTGATGGCAGTGAGCGCTGTGTAGTAATTCCATGACCAAATATTCATACGCCATTCAAGGTTAAATGTCTTGCACAAGGACTACTGCAGGAGCTGGGGATCGAACCCTCAACCTTCCAGCTAAGAGACAACAAGTCTACCAACTGAACCGTTCTGTATTACATTTAGTTCATGTTGAATATTTCTGTTCCTCCATTGTGTATATGAATTCCTATCTTTAATCAGGTCTTTATTTTATTTTTGATGTATTTATGAAATGTTTTCATGATGTCCAAATACATGTATGTCACAGTCTGGCAGCCTTGTTGAGAGCAATGCAACAGAGACTGGTTTACTGGTTACAAAAAAACTAACTCTTTAAAAATGGTCAGAAGATCCTTCTGTGATAAATCGTTGATGAAACGTCTTTGTTTCCATGAAGAAATAATCTTTAAAATGTCTGATTCATGAAGAAAAGAAGCTTGAGAGAAACAGTTTCATCTGAGCTTTTCAGATCTGCAGTGTGTATTTTTCATTTTTTAAGAGAAGTCAGCCTTCTCACTATGTTGAGCCATCAAAGTGCAAAATTCACAAAATAAATGTTGGTTGCGCTCACGACCTCTGGTAGTCTATAACGGTAAGATTTACACACACACACACACACACACTCACACACACACACACACAATACACACACACACACACACACACACACACACACACACACACACAGTGTCTTACAGGGAATATTTCACGCTGTGATGGACATTTAATGCATAACCACTTTGTAAACGCTCTTGTTAAATTAATGTGTGTTGTCCCTTTTAAACATAGAAATAAAATAATAAATCTACATGTTTATGGCATGCATTGCATGATTTGTTTTATCTGGACATATTTACAGATCAAATAAGACAGAAAACGAAATGGTGTCATTACATAGCCTGTCCACCAGGGCACACTCTAATCCACAGTTAATAATGAGCTCAGCTCTGTCTGCATGTGGCTGAGCATGAAGGTGAAGAATTCATAGACTATGTGATATACCATAGTCCAGTCTCTTTGAATTGATTTCTCTTTTGTTGTTGAAATGTGCTGTATAAATAAACTTGCCTTGTCTTTTGGGATCATGTTTTGACAAATACAGTAAAGGCAGGTCCCTATGAAAGGCCAGCTGATAAAATGAACATGAGATTATTACAAAGTTATTATATAAACGAACTGTCATAGAAAGACAGAATAATGCTGGTACAGGTTCAGCGTGCTGCCTAACAAATTAGATAAGAGATTTATTCAAATGTGTTTATTGATGTCCTGACTTTGAATCGTTTCTTTAGGCTGTGCATTTATAGTTTCATGCTCTTCCTCATCTTTGCTGTGCAACAGATTGGATTGATATAAATGAAAAGCTCGTGTTGACCTCGAGAATAAAGGCAGTCATCTCATGGACTTACACAGAAAAAAGCCTTGACTTGTGATAGAAGTTTTACGGTAATACCATTAATAATGTTATTCACTGAGACTTCCTTTTGTTTACTTATCCATGATCTGTATTGGTACTCTCTCTCTTTGTGGGCCCCTTATGCTTTAATCTGGCTCTGGTTTGAAGCATTTCATTGGTTCTTATTTTGGGCAGAAGATCTGTTTCGAAAGTCAAAGAAGCAACACACTGAAGCCGACGATCCGCTGAAATGTCTTTACTTTTCTGCATTACAAAAGAAGAGAGAAACAGCAAGTGTGAATTTCAAAGACTAGTTTTTTTTTTTCTCATTGTGGGAACCAGTTCCATCATCTCTGCAGCAGCTGAAGAATGATCAATGCTATAATTAATACATAGCCTATCTGCCGTTCACAGACATTATAAAAACAACAGCAGCTATTTAATGGTTAAAAAAAAGAAGCAAAAATCGACAGACACCTAAGAATATTTCCTCATTTCATCTCACTCGTTTAACATAAAAACATTTCATGTCATAAAATAACATTTTTCATGTTCTTGTATAATTCCTGTTATTGCTAAACACCCACAATTTTACACTGTTATAATAACATGTCACCTCTGATTGTGTTAAATGTCATGACACAAATAGCAGGTGTCTCTTTAAGTGAGCTTTAAAAGACGCTGCTCTGAGAAACATCCCGTTACAACGTGAACACTGAGAGAGTCTTTGAAGTGCTGGGTCGGGTCGTATGTCGTGCTTGTCAATAGTGAGCGCGTTAGTTGACGGAGATACTGCTCGGCATGATGTAGAACCAGACCTGTGAGCAGGTCAACATGGCTACGCAGACTGGGCCACTTTGTTTTAGCACCACACGCCCTCCTCCTCCTGCAGTGCAGGGATCAGCTGCACGCTTCAAAAGAGACGACCAACACAACCAAACCTAAGACCATTTTACAGCCACTATAACGTGATGCTAACTGTGGATACATGAGGATATGTTGACGGCTGTGAGTGCAGAGGGCGAGTGGTCTGAACTCAGCTCACATACGTACGTACTGAAGGCCGATGCTTTAATGACACTCTTTTAACTTTCACAAATTAATTTGGGAAACTGTGTTTTGTAAATGTGGTTTTTTTTTATGCTTGTACTTTTTTTTTGATTGCATAATGACTCATCCCATGGTAACCCTATCAGAATATGTTACGTGTCAGCTGATAAAGACAGCCATGCTGACCAGGATCTCCTGTGGCTAATACACTTACTATGAACAAGTCTGAACTACCCCTTTAAACAGAAAAAAGAAAAGAAAATGTTCCTGTTATAAGAAAAACAACTGAACTTTCAACTGAATGTGTTTTTATCATGGAAGCAGCCAAACTCTGCTGGGATCCTTTTCAACACATGGGGACAGGTTTGTGTACCTGAGGACCGTTATTCCTTGAAATGTGATTTAAAAGCACTCATGAAGTGTGTGTGTGTGTGTGTGTGTGTGTGTGTGTGTGTGTGTGTGTGTGTGTGTGTGTGTGAGACAATTTTCACAGTTGATTGGCACCATAATTGCAGCAGCTTCATGTCTGAAAGCGTCCTGCAGATGCAGACAGATGTCGGTGCTGCAGTCTGTCTCTGGCTTGATTCTCCTGCACTGGTAGGATGGCAGTAGTGGTTTGATGGTCCTGTAGGTCGGCTCAGTGGACCGGCTGGCTCTGCTGACAGTCTGGACTCCTCTGTCTGCTGTGGCCGGGCGTCCCCCACAACCACAACAACAACAACAACAACAACAACAACAACAACAACAACAACAACAAGGCACTGGTAGACACTGATGCTGAGAAGGAGGCGGGGGCAGAGTCAGAGGGGGAGGGCTCATCCACATGTCACCCCCTCCACCTGCCCCCACCCCTAGAACCACATCCACCTCCTCCAGTGTCCCGGTGTACAATCAGATGAAATCTGCTATCCAGTGGCCCCGCCCATCACCGTGTCCCATGTGGCTCCGTGAGGTGGAGATCAGTCCGTCGTTCAGTCTCAGACTGAGCGTGAATGTGCAACTCAAACAAAACAAAAAAAAAACACAGAAGTCTGTTTCCCTGAAGATTGCTTCAATGAGATTTGGCACACTGTGGTACTACATTATTGGGTTAATCTGATCACAGTGGTCACAGTGTCCAGCAGTCTCATGGATCCACACTTCAGATTGTAGATCGCTCTTATTCCAGAGTACCTGCAGAGAAACCAGCAGGCAGCAGCTTCATACACACGTTTCAATTCTCTTCATCCAGAATATTCCTGATTCCACTTTACTCAACATGTATGAGACATCTGTGCGCCATGCGTTTCATCGTTTAAATATGGGATAGTAAAAACCAGCCCTCTGAAAACTGACATTTACTGACATTTTGAATGAGGAAGTAAACTCACCACTGCTTCTCATACCTGTATGATTTCACTTTAGAGATACATCATTAAACCACAGTGTGATTTATGTCAAATAAACTAATAGTAATCATTTTTCATCATCCTCTTTCTTCGTAATGATGTGTACGTAAACGATAATGAACACAGCCATCAAGGAAATCTAGCCTATTGTCTTTCCTAATAACAACAGAGCTGTATATGAATGTCAAACTAAAGGTTGTATAGTCTGGAAGCGTTATTCTCTGACCTAATCTCAGTGTCATTAAAACAGAGTGGGAGCAAAATATCAGACTGAACAGTGTCATTATTTTTAAGAAGCTACAGGTCCAACTTAAACAGCAATATTTATATCACTTCTGAACATGCAGCGTTTCTCTATTTGCACTTGTTTTCTGAATACATGTGTGTTTTTGACTTTTAGCATGTTTGATGTTAACGCACTTGTTTTGCCCTTTACCAGCGTTTTGTTGTCTTTTGCAGCGTGTTTCAGTTGTTGCATTTGTTTCGGGAATTTGAATTTGCTTCTAAATGTGCTGCATGTTTTTATAAATGTGCTGCATGTTTTTATAAATGTGCTGCATGTTTTTATAAATGTGCTGCATGTTTTACAAATGTGCTGCATGTTTTTATAAATGTGCTGCATGTTTTACAAATGTGCTGCATGTTTTTATAAATGTGCTGCATGTTTTTATAAATGTGCTGCATGTTTTACAAATGTGCTGCATGTTTTTATAAATGTGCTGCATGTTTTTATAAATGTGCTGCATGTTTTTATAAATGTGCTGCATGTTTTATAAATGTGCTGCATGTTTTTATAAATGTGCTGCATGTTTTACAAATGTGCTGCATGTTTTTATAAATGTGCTGCATATTTTTATAAATGTGCTGCATGTTTTTATAAATGTGCTGCATGTTTTAAAAATGTGCTGCATGTTTTTATAAATGTGCTGCATGTTTTTAAAAATGTGCTGCGTGTTTTTATAAATGTGCTACGTGTTTTTATAAATGTGCTGCATGTTTTTATAAATGTGCTGCGTGTTTTATAAATGTGCTGCATGTTTTTATAAATGTGCTGCATGTTTTTAAAAATGTGCTGCATGTTTTATAAATGTGCTGCGTGTTTTTATAAATGTGCTGCGTGTTTTATAAATGTGCTGCATGTTTTTATAAATGTGCTGCATGTTTTTATAAATGTGCTGCATGTTTTACAAATGTGCTGCATGTTTTTATAAATGTGCTGCATGTTTTACAAATGTGCTGCATGTTTTTATAAATGTGCTGCATGTTTTTATAAATGTGCTGCATGTTTTACAAATGTGCTGCATGTTTTTATAAATGTGCTGCATGTTTTTATAAATGTGCTGCATGTTTTTATAAATGTGCTGCATGTTTTATAAATGTGCTGCATGTTTTTATAAATGTGCTGCATGTTTTACAAATGTGCTGCATGTTTTTATAAATGTGCTGCATATTTTTATAAATGTGCTGCATGTTTTTATAAATGTGCTGCATGTTTTACAAATGTGCTGCATGTTTTTATAAATGTGCTGCATGTTTTTATAAATGTGCTACGTGTTTTTATAAATGTGCTGCATGTTTTTATAAATGTGCTGCGTGTTTTATAAATGTGCTGCATGTTTTTATAAATGTGCTGCATGTTTTTAAAAATGTGCTGCATGTTTTATAAATGTGCTGCGTGTTTTTATAAATGTGCTGCGTGTTTTATAAATGTGCTGCATGTTTTATAAATGTGCTGCATGTTTTTATAAATGTGCTGCATGTTTTTATAAATGTGCTGCGTGTTTTATAAATGTGCTGCATGTTTTTACAAATGTGCTGCATGTTTTTATAAATGTGCTGCATGTTTTTATAAATGTGCTGCATGTTTTTATAAATGTGCTGCATGTTTTTATAAATGTGCTGCATGTTTTATAAATGTGCTGCGTGTTTTTACAAATGTGCTGCGTGTTTTTATAAATGTGCTGCATGTTTTTACAAATGTGCTGCGTGTTTTTATAAATGTGCTGCATGTTTTTATAAATGTGCTGCATGTTTTATAAATGTGCTGCATGTTTTATAAATGTGCTGCATGTTTTATAAATGTGCGTTGTTTCAGCAGCTGCCAAGTGTGTGACCCTTACCGGCCACCGTACTCCTCAGGTCCCAAAACAATTAAAAGTGATTCAGTAGAGATGTTAATCTGAAACTTTTTTTTAATATTGTTTTGCAGGCATTTAATTCAAAATGAGTTTACACTGTTCCAAAATCACTTCATGGTCTCAGTTTTAAATTTGGATATATTGCCTTTGAACAGTTTACTATTAAACATTTCAGTGTTCTGCAAATGAAATCATTCTGCTTTTAATTGTATTTTTGTTTTTAAAACATCCCAACTTTTTAACAACAGTGTTTGTAAAATGATCCAGACTTAAAATGAACGATGCAATAATCCACAGATATAATATATGTCTATATATATGTCTTTCTATATAAATAATGCATCACCTTGGATGTTCAGAAACTCTTTACCTGTGCAAAAAGAAGCTTTAATCTGATGGATGCTCTGGACATGACCGGTTCACTTCAAACCACTCATCGATACAGCTGAAAATGAAATCAAAGAAGAAGAGACGGGTTATAGCAGAGCGAGAAGCAAAACGATCCGAAGAGCCTCAGAATGCTGGTTTTTGGGGAAATTGTGCCACCCAGTGGTAAAGAAGGGTGATCACCCTTCATTTAAATTCAACATGTATTTATGATTCTTATTATTATTATTTGACAGTGATGTAAATTAATCTCCTGACTGCTGAGCTGCATTGGTAGGAATGTAAGGCACATTATTTATCCAGATCAAAAGAGGTACAAGAGGCTGCAGATATTCATCATCATGTCAAGGTTCCTGGTGATTTGTTTGATGACCCGGCCGGACTTGGTTCAGTATGAGGATTTCTCTAATGGACAGCAGCTACCAGCGTTCATATCCACAGCTGTCTGGTAATAAGTCAGATATGGTTTAGGAGCTGAAAATAGACAGATTACACTCTGGGTATCATTTCGAATAAGTGTTCAGAATGATGCAGAAAAATTAAAATCAGGGGGCCGATGTGTAAGAATTTAAAACCGATGCTTTATCAGGTCAGACTGCAAGATGGGTGATGCAAACATTTTCAAACATTTATTCCCCCATGCAGTTCAGCGTCTTTAAGAACGCCCACCACTCCGCCCCTCAGTCTCCTGTGGTCCTTTAAGCCCCGCCGCTCTCTCTCACTCGCAGCAAGTCTGCTTTAAAACCTGACTCAAGGTCGTCTTTTCAAAGCTCCAGTATCATTCAAAGCCAGAGACAATTATAACAAACAGAAGTTGAATCATTTTCAAATGGACTATCAAAGAATCAAACATACTATGTCATTCTCAACCCCTAAAAAAATGCACTTTGCAAAAAAGTGTTTTTTTTTCTTTTTTTCACAAACTATCACAGACTGTAACAACACCACAGCTGTACCTAAACAACAATCATTTTTAGTTTGACACTGACGGAAACACAACTCACTCCTCTCCTCTTTTGAGGGAATGAATGTGAGAGTGATGCACAACGTTCCCAAACAGAGATTCATCCGTACCCTTTGTGGTAGATGCAGAGGCATGGCAGGCGAGCGATGGTGTCTCCCTGCGCCAGATCCTCCAGGCAGATTGCACATTCTCCAGCATCCTTTGTCAGGACGTCCTCTGAGAGACGACAGACACATGACAGTCATCAGGAAGAATGAAAAGCCCAGTCACATGACATCCAGACGTTTACACACATTTACTAAACACTGGCTTAAACCTCAACCATGAGCTGAAGAGGGTTAACCATTTCGTCAAAACTCCACAAAGTGAAAAATGCAACTCACATAAACTCTGATTGTCTGATATGATCCATTCAAAGACAAAGCACTACCATCAAAAGGGTTCACGCTGCATGAAGCCAAATGCATGCAGGTTTGCGGAAATAAAAGAAGTGAAGATTTATTTGTGTCCAGAATGAGCATTTACAGGACGACATGTTAGCACTGCGTTTAGAGAATATGCTGCACAAACGTTACCTGTTATTCATTGTATGCAGCAAAACTCAGTGATTTCACAGAAGCACAATGAGAAACACAACAAATAAAAAGTACACAGACACAAAAAAGGAACAAAAAAAACATGAATTTATAACTGAAAGTGTTCAACTGAGCTGACAAATAAAATGCAAAGAAACATCTGGACTCTGACTTCACTGTTCTTCTCGTTGAGTTTGCAAACATGCACCGTGAGTGAGCCTGCATCGTGATCACAGGCTGCACCCTTTGTACATGTTGTGTTTTTTATTATTCTTTATGTTTGTTTATGTATTACATGTATTGGTCGGGTTAGGGTTGCTTCTTATATGTTATTTAAGAACTTGTTATTTTAGCCTTATTTCCCATGTTAACTGTTTTTTGCACCAACACACTAAGTCAAATCCCTTGTATGTGTAAATGCACTTGGCACTAAAAAATTCTCTATTATTACCGACTGATTTGGCCAAAATGCAGTATAGGAACAAATGCTAAATCCGCAGTACGCCAGACCGGTTTCCCACAATGCAAAGCAGCAGATCAGAGTATGAAATGACAAAGAATAACAGGAAATAATCACAATCAAACTAATCCACAAAAAGATACCACCAATGATCTTTGTATACATGAGGGCTTGGTTCCTCTTTGAGTTGGCTTGTTTCCCGGTCGTCTGTTTTTAGCACAATGTAACTTAAGAGAAGCAAGAACTCCTTCATTTAGTTTTTTTTTTTTTTAAACAGCTTCAGTTTCACTTTCTGTTCATGGTACAGTTTTTTTCTTTTTATAACATGAATAGATCAAACGACACAAAGGCTTCCTGGACCTTTTCACTCTTTTATGTTATGAGCTTCAGACACAGCTCAGACTTTTATCTGTGTAAATACCTGTTCATTGTATAATGGTATTAAAAGGCCTATTGTGTGCACGTAACATTATTTTATTAATAGCAGTTTAAAAATGCTGCTCCACGTCTGTCCTGCATGTTATACATGTTTAATATGAACTAAATGCTGCTTCTTGTTTAGCCTGCATAGTCTATGTATCTGTCTGCTTAATTACTGCCATGTTATTTCTATTTGTAGCTTTTAGAAACATATGAATTTGTTTTGATTTTCTAGGGAGCCTTTTATCAAATCTAGCCAAAGACAACACATGGAAATGAGCTTGTTGGCTAACTCTGGTATATTTATGTCAGACATGTTTTTTTAAATATGCATTGTCCCTGTAAAATAAAAATGAAATAAACAAAGATTTACGTCCGTTCACCCCCCCATCCCACCTCGCCCCTACCCAACAGGGACCGTCTCCCGTTGTGCATGTGGGAACAGAGTTCAGGAGGCTTTCGGGGGCAGCCTGTCTGAAACTGTCCACACATTTTCACCAGTGTATGTGTGTAGTAGTACGTTTCTGCTGTAAGGCTGCTGTTGTATAAATACACTCAGTCTGGGTTGAATGGCCACAAGGATTTCTTGACCTCAGCTAACCCTCTCTGTCACAGAATAGATCTTTCCATCTATTCTTGCCCTGCGCAGCGTTGGTCCGACTCGAAGGTGGAAATCAGCATGCAAACCATTAAAGCCATCACCTGCAGCAAAACACACAGAGTCATTAGAGCTGGCCTTACGTAACAGTGGATTAACCCACATAGGCCTGGAAAAGCCAGTTATTATGGGCTGCAGCACATGACATCCAGCTCAGCTGAGGGGGGAAAACATCTTTAGTGTACTGACAGTGCAGCAGTCATTCATACAGTCACACAGAGTATAGTAAGGCTGATTTTAGAGGCCTACATTACGGCTCGACACGCCACGCTGGGCTGATAACAAACCTCTCCATCACGTCTTATAAATGGCGGTTGAACTGTTTTGTGTCTTTGCACATTAAATGTACACTGCAATTTCCTTATTGATTGTTTAGCATGTTATTAATAATAAACCTTACAGTCCCCTTGGAAGGAAAAACACATTTTGTTAAATGTTCATTTATATGCAAAACGCTTTTTTTTTTTTTTAAACCCAAATAACTTTCAAATGTCTGATGACTCATCCTGCACTCAGAGGTCTTTACTCATTTTTTGACCAATAAAAAAGCTTTGTCAAGCTTACGATGCCATCCAATTCATCCGTTACGTCCCACCTTCGACCTTGTGTGTTTGCCTGAACTTCCTGTTTCAGTGGGACTTTAATGTATGACAGAGTTTTCTATAAAGACGCTCATTATGCTTCTGTATGACTAAAAGTAAAGCCAATCATTGGCTCGCCATCCTCACGCCACTGTGACCGCGGGTTCAGTTGAGTCTTTTGTCCGTCTGTTGATACTTCACAACGTGGTATGTTGTCTGTCAGCCCTGTGACTGACATGCGACCTGTCACGGTGGAGCCCCGCCTCACGCACTATGAGAGCTGGGATTAGTTCTACCCCTTGCATGACCCCCAACATAAGAAGCAGTATTGATAACGGATGAAGGGGTCTTTAGCAGGGGTCTCCAACCTCTCTTCATCTTTGCATCACATCGATCAGAAGGATGAAGGAGGAGACGCTTGACTGATGCCTCACTGGGGGAAACGTAGGTCATGTTAGCGTGTATGTCGCTCTGTTTGGTCACATACATCGCATCCATCTGAATCAGGATACTTGTTGTTGATTTGTCAAATGTCAACATGTAAAGCTTCCCAAGAGACTGTGTGAGCACCAAACTTGAACATCAGCAATTATTTCAGTCTAACTTCGATGGTCGCTGAATGACGTCTCGACAAATCTGAGGTGAAGACGGACACACACTGTGTGTTTTCTGACACTCGGAGACTTTCGGTGGGAGTCAAAGCACACCACACCAAATCCCTGCAAAGTGTTGCTTCAAAGATCGAAGATCAATTAAAGAGTCCCTGATTCTCATTTACCTCTTTTTTTTTTTTTTTTTTAAATATTTATTTTCGGGCTTTTATGCCTTTATTTGGAGAGAGGGAGAGAAGGTGGATAGCGTTGGAGATCGGGGGAGAGAGATGGGCCATGGGCCGGGGTCGAGCCCGGGCCGCCCGCGTGAGGACTGAAGCCTCTTTACATGGTGACCCCCTCAAAACCTTTTTTTATCAAACTTAAGTACCAATGTTTTGTCTGTTTGAAAGTTCGGGCTGCCAAATGACTTTTAAAATGTTGGTTTTTTGTTTTAATAAAGTTTGAATTGTTGAGTCTCAGGATGTTCTGTGTGAATGAGCTTTGCTTTTGGTATGACTTCACCGTTATACTATATTTCAGAATACTGAATTAACATTTCTAGCTCTTGATTGGGAACTCTTGAACGTGTGTATGGTCACAGTCTATCTAAAAGCAATGATTGCAGTTCTTTTTGGAGCCAGACAGCCCGGTGACCCTTGACCTCTGTGAGGACTCCGTCTGAATGATCAGGAGTCAGGCAGGAGGAAGAGCTTCTTATCACGTGGAGGCTTGTCGAACTACTTGGCTGTGATAGTGTCGTCAGTCTGTTTCACTGCTGCTTGTGAATCACAAACAAGGTCATGCAAAGATCTCAGGCTCGGTGATACAGTTCTAGGACAGCGCGCACGCAGGGAGGGCTGTGATGTCATGCACACGGAACAGCTGCTGCGTGTGCGCCGCTGTCATGGACCAGTGGGGGATGCATTCAGAGGCCAGAGGTTGACGAGTGTGTGAAAATAGACACTATTAAAGAAGGCCAGACCAAACTAATCACTCTGATGAGAGGGAAATCTGTTCACCTCTATTCATCGACTTTCTGCTCACGCTGCTCACCAGCAGGATCATTTGTCCATGTTGTCAGTCACCTGATGATTGTCAGGCACATCAGGTGAGGAAAGGTGTCCGCTGAATTTTTCCATCGAGATGTTTTTCATGTTCACACACTCCAGTCTTGGCTGCAGTGTGCGAGGTAGCAAGTGGATGATATTGTCTCTCGAGTTTCTTGGAGGACTGACAGACGGTTGAGTCATTGCCCAGCGTCTTGCTAGCACAGAGACTGGATGGATAACGAGGTTGTCGTATGATGTTGCTGAGACCAGGCGTGTTGATTGCAAACAGGACAGACAACGGTCTCACTTAAATCTGATCAAATCTAAGACAAAGTAACCTGCGCCTCAAACACTACTCAAAGTATCGACTTCATAATTTCAGGAGGATTGTTCCAGAACATGTGTGAACAAGCTGTTCACACATGCACCTCTTTGTCAGACGTAGCTGAGCTTCGTAATAATATATCTAAGCTTCCTGTCGTTCAACAGAATCACAGTCTCGACAAACAAAATGGAGAACAACCATACAGACAGACAGAAAGCCTAATGCAGTGCACCGTGATGTTAGCTGTCTTGTGCTCTGACTCCGGTCACGTGGTATAATACCTGCCTCCCATTGGCTGCATGTCCCACTGTGTTCTAACATCAGCTCAGTCGGACTTGCTCCAGAAGTTCGGTGTCTGGCAGGTGAAACTCCGGGTGAAAAAAACGGGCTCGACTAACAGACTTCAATGCTTTGCTGACCTGTGCTCTCCACACTGGAGGGAACTGATCTGACCAAGATCATCACATGACTTGCAGATGGTACATCAGTGAGGAAACTGTGCCTGCTGAACAGGAAGTAAGCCAACTCAAAGAGGAAGTAAAACTGCTAAAGGGAAAACATCCAGAAGTGTAAGTTTAATTTTCTCAATCACAGACACGGAGCAGCCAGGGGTGCACTTATCTATCTTTTTGACTGTATTCATTTTCTTTGATGTTTCAAGACAAGTATTTTATTGCAGTGATTTTTTCTTTTCAGAGACAGTTAAAGTAGGTCACACTGCTGGGAAGGAAACCCATGACTGGCTGATTATAAGAACCCGTTTAACTACAAACACAAAATCATTTAAAAAGAGATGTTTGCTTCCCAATCAGGACTTTTGTAAAATCATGATTTGACTGTATAAAACCATGGACGTGGTCCCAGTGACGTCACACATTAGTTTCTGAAGCACATGTTTGAAGCCCATTGATGGAGGTCACCATATTGGAAATGTTGCCTCAAACCAACTTTTGGTGAAAGAGGTGGAGCTGAGGCGGGCCTTAAGTCTCCTGACAAGTCAGCTCAGCCACGGCCCTCGTTATGAACACCAGGTTGCAGATAGGTTTTTTTTTTATCATGTAAAAATAGTTATGATGTGACTTCCAGGGTAGTTCCAGTCAGCCTTTTTTTTTTTTTTTTTTTGCAGTTCTGCTTTGGCTTCATTTTTTGACACTGCAGGTGACAGCTCGGCACTCACAAAAAGGAACTGTCCCACATTGATGGTAACGACAGCAAGCAGCCACCTGCTGCAACACACAGACATAATGTCACTAATCATATTCACACTAATCACACACCCACCCACCCATGCCATTAAGGGAAAGATGTCGTGCCCGAGAACACTGCAGACTGTAGGAGCTAAAGGCCCTCTATTTGAGAGAACCACAGAAATGATCTTATATTGAACCTGACCGATCGATCAGCCAGCCAATATCGGCCGATATTAGCATATCCACTGACTATTGGTGTTGGCTGATTTTATCACACATATGCACTGATGTTACTGGATTTATTCACCAGTCTAATAGCTTTTAATTTAAGTATGTTTGTGTAAGACTGGCAGATGTCTTTGTGGCTGTCACCAGCAGAGTGTGCTTTATTGATTACAACAAGCGTTATCATCCTCCAGGGTGTCAAGTGGTAATGCACGTACATGCACAGATACTTTCCAGACGAGTGAGGGAACAAAGCAATGAATGTGTATCTGAATCTATCTCTACAGATGGAATATAGAGCTCAGAAAGTTTTTAGGTCATTGGTCGGTTCCTCATTTTTTACACAGTAAAAATATTAGCTGGACTGTCTGATAAAGATATCACTATCAGGCTCAGAACCAGCGGCCATATACTTTTATCACCTTTAATGACTGACCAGCAAGTTCAAACTCAGCAGTGAGTCAAAGGTTCAATAAAAGCAGACTGTTTCCTGCTGCCTGTGACTTCAATGTTAGGATCATTCAGTGACCTTTACAAACCTGATGCACTGCCCATATTTAGGTTGGGCCTCAGGGGCAAAGGGCAAATACTCCATTCAAGAATTATGAGTTAGATAAGCCACTGTTGTGGCCACAGTAAATAGAAATGAATAGGGATGTAACGATTCACTCATCTCACGATAGGATTCAAAATACTGGGTTCACGATATATTCTTTCACGATTTAAAAAAAAAAAAAAAAAAAAAAAGCAGACAAAATTTTAATTTTTCATGAAAACGCCTATACACCTCACAATCTCTTAGGCTCTTAAAAAAAGATAGCTCTGATAATGAACTCACCAAAAGGAAGATCTACCCGTATTTGGCGCTCGGCTGGTGTCGATTTTGGACGCTGGTACTGCGATTCATTTTTTAAAGAATCGATGTGAACCGTGACAACTTTGAATCGATTTTTAACAACCTGTACATCCCTAGAAATGAATAAAACAGATGAATGATGAATAAAAGAAGAAGCAGCCTGCAGGCATCCTCGGTGTTAGTCTCCAGTTTTGGAAACATTACAGGAAGATTACACAAGATTTCACAGGGAAGCAGACTGCAAACAGAGGCTCAAGTTACATAAGCAGAAAGCTGTGATTGTCTCGTTTTATGAGAGTGTTAGTCATTTATTGAATGCAAAAGTGATGATCATTTCTAAGATTATTATGGGACGGTTAGAGGATAGATGGTA
Organism: Symphodus melops; assembly: GCF_947650265.1. NCBI lineage: Eukaryota > Metazoa > Chordata > Actinopteri > Labriformes > Labridae > Symphodus > Symphodus melops. The sequence goes on from NC_136695.1 coordinate 4,631,057, forward strand.
ATATGCAGCACATTACTGCATTGAACAATGGTCATTTAGTGCATTACATAAAAGAGATTTAGTTTTCACTACGGCTATCAAACAATTACATATTTTACACTTTATTAAAGACTTAAATTCAATTATTATTTCCTTTTGATCATATTTTACTTAGATGTGTGAAATTCAATCAAATATGTCTCTTTTAGCTTTTTTTTTACTTTACTTGTTACTTTCTGTTTGGATACAAACCTGCTTTTATTTTGAAAGAATATTAGGAAGTTGTGATAGGTGAAAATATTAGATTAACAACAGTAAATGAAAAGAGTTTAAAGTTTGATGTCAGGGGGTTAACGCTAGGTCTGGGTGTTGTTTCACAGAGAGGTGTTTCTCTTCCATCACTGTGCCCACAGTTTGTGTGGTGACTTAGCTACAATGCACCTTAAGGGACAAAATAGCAAGCAATCAATGCATTTTACAAAAATGACTGCATTATCATTATGAATATAGCGTTAGTGGATTTTAGTCTTTTACTTATTTCATAACATGTCTGCTACATGAAAGCTTCACCCTCCCAAAAACAAACATGACAATAACACAAAAGCCAAAATTGAGACTTCATAACTTTTAGTCCACAGACCAACATTTGAGTTGACAGTAGCTGCATCCACATCTTATACAGAGTCTGCGATTCGTAAAATTCTTGCCTACCGTTGTATGTGACTCTAGGTTTGGTTAAACACAAGACCAGGTGAAGATCCATCTCATCCGAGGACACAAACTTGGAGCACACGGGGCACTTGAAGCCTAGAAAAAGAGACGAGAAACACAAATGAGAATTAAAGACATATTCATGGGACGGATTTTGAAAATACCCTGAAACAGCACAATTTGTGGACACTTCAGCAGTTCTCTTTAGCCCACACAAGATGTAAAAAAAAAAATGTCACACAAGTTGGCTTCAAGACAGTTTAACAATGAGCAGAAGCAGAGAGAACTTCCGTGATTCCCCTCAAGCCTCAACGCCATCTTGTTTTGTTTTGACTGAAAGCCCCCTGGTGGCAAAACTTACAAACTGTGCCTTTAACGAAGAAAGAGTTTTTATCAAATGACACCACTATTTCATAAACATCATCTCAATCGGTGGTGTGTACGTAAGCAGACTTGAATTTATATGAAAAGTAACAAATAATTATCTCTGTTGCTCAGACATGGCACCGACCTGGCAGTTTCCACTGACATCATCAATGTGCCCTGTGTCCCAGATTACCTTCATAATAACCCTCATCCATTAGCCGTCATCTGTTAGCATGCAGCTCTGCAGCCGGGGGCAGGAAGTCACACATCTCTGACAGGTGACAAACATCAGACAGAGGAGGGAAAATATGTGCACTGTACGACTGACTGTATGATATGCTTTTTTTCTATTTGGAAATCCGTCCGCATGCTGTAATACTGATGGGATGAATAGATTAGTGCAGCCAAAAGCAGGCTGTCCACTGCTCGTCTGACCTATTTAAGTGAATCACAACACACACATATGCACGCACACATGCACAAACACACACACACACACACACACACACACACACACACACACACACACACACACAAATGCAGGATGACATCTCTCAAGATCTGTCAGCCATCTGCTGACAATTAGCGATGCGTACTCGTAGGTGTATCCAGTTGAGAGATGGATGAGGGGGAATTCCAGCCGTGCACATCTCAAGTCATTCTGAAAAATACTGATAGTCAAAGCTCAGCACTACCTGAGAGGCTGTGATGACTCATGCAGCGCAGCATGCTCTATCCAGGAAATTAAATTGCAATATGTGTGTGTGTGTGTGTGTGTGTGTGTGTGTGTGTGTGTGTGTGTGTGTGTGTGTGTGTGCCCTCGTGCAAGTGTGAGGTCATCCACATAGTATATTTGTCAACTGAAAAAGCTGGAAGACGTCAACATGAACACGTTTGGTTGATAACCTTCGAGCAGTGTACATCGTTTAGTGTCTGTTTGTTTCTGTGCAGAACAGTAAAGTGAGCTCTGAAGGAAGAACCACAGAAGAAACCAAAACGAGGCCCGATCTGAGCGTACGTGCTCTCTGAAGTTTGATTCACCACAATAAAACCCCGAAGCAACATGGAAACGGTTGGATGATGAAGCAGCGAGGGCGGTGTCTCCTGGGAAGTGCTCATTTTAGTCCACCTAACAGATAAACGTCCTCGTCCTCGTCCGGCGGCACCAGAAATACAAGTCAGTTAACCCTTTATCGATCAAGTGACTACTTTTGGTTATTTCCACAAACATTACATATGGCCACCCTTCTGCACCCGAGTATGGTCGAGAAGCACGTGATCCTGACTCAGCCAATCAGAAGAGATCACCCCACCGTCCTACTATTGTGGCATTTGAACCAAATATGGTAACTTCGTCAATGTTTATTTTTCTAAATGAAATTAAAACATTTTGATTTTTTATTTTTTTAAACAAAAACAAAATTTCTGTTTTGCCCCCCCAACAACACTCTGAGGTTACGCTCTTGAATTTCAAAGTATTTCAGTGAGTGCCCTATAAAGGGTTAAATGATTCACATTTCTTCATTCCAGTTAAATATGAATTTCAAATTCAAACTCATAGATCCAGTTAACTGAGCTGCTCTATGTGAGCACAGTGAACAGATCACATCTCGTGTACTGTACCAACCAGAGCACCTGTGACCACGTTCAGCACACACCTGTAACCTGTGGGACGGACTCGGCTTCTGGCACTAGCACTGCAACCATTAGCCACACTCAGCTAACTAAATGACATGGTTTAGCTGACTCCTTCCCTGTCATCTCTCTGTCTGTGTGAGGAAGAAAGGTGACTTCAGCTACTTCATAAGACGTCAAACGGACTTGAGAGAAGTCCATCTATTCGGTCACCTTTGATTGTAAGTGAACCAAAGCTGCTCTCTCTCTTCATTGCCGTAGCTTGAGGTCAACCTTTTTAAAACTACAGTACTTTTCCTGGCTCCTGTACAGATCGTTGATGTATTTAAAACACATGGGATCAAAAACGTATTGAAGTATTGGAGAAGTTGAAAACCTTGGAAGCAAATAACATCTTCAGATTTTCCTTCTCATCATGAAACAAACAAAAAGACAGGAACTAATGAAGCTGTTAAAATGGTCTGTTTAAAGCATTCGATCATCACTCAGTCTTTGGTTTGCTTTTCAGAGAAGAAGAGTAAGACACTGTGGATATGAAAAGCAGTCAAAAATGGGTTGGATGCTTTCATTTCAGGTTTTGGCTGCAGACTCTGCAGCAATGACTCGCAGCTCATCTCATCTCACACTGTGCAGTATTGTTGCACATAATAGAAACACTGCTGTGTGTGTGTGTGTGTGTGCAGGTTCATGTAAATGCAGGAAAAACATGGGACTCTGACACGCTCTGATGGAGGGAGGCCTTCATGCTTGTGCTAATATATCTAATATAACACCTGAACGTGTGCACGTTTATGGTGAATGACTATGTCTGACACTAAACACTGTTCACAAATCAACACGGACTCTGGAGTCACACCAGAGAACAAATCATCAGGGATGCATGCAATTGGTGCAAATGTTTCTTTTTTTTTAGGTTTGTAATAGTAGAAGAACGAGTGTGCAGAAAAGAGAGCCGAGTGCAGTGGAGCCGTGCGACGGGCCTTTAAGGGTTCGAGCAGCACTGACGATGACACCATGGGAAACTTGAATTACCAGTAAACTTAAAATATTTGAAGGAGCACAGCAACACTAATCAAAGGCATGAATCGGTCTACAATTAGAAGGAGTGGTCACAACACAATCATTTACAGGCCTGACATGTCCTTTTACATGGAGTGCTTGGCAGGACTGTGGAGGGTTATTAACAGAGGAAAAAAACTGGTGCATGAGCGGAAGAGCGAGAGAGTCGTTTTCCACTAAATGAGACGAGACTAAACAACATGGCTGATACAATTCTGTAAGTTTGAAAGTTTGACTCATGTTTCCATTTCAAAGACACTGACGTTCAGGTGCCTTTGACTTTTTTTAACCACTAGAATCCATTCAATTCACCCTGGAGCTGAAGTCGACACTGGTGCTACATGTTGAAGGTTTTCCCTTGATGAGAGAAAATCTCATCAATAAGGAGATGGACAGACAGATGGACCAGAGCTCCGCCCCTCTGGCCACAAGGAGGAAATCCCAGCATTCCCTGTAAGGACACACTGGGTGGACTCTGTTACAGAGTGTACCTGGGAGTGCCGGGGAATCCCGAGCCGTCTATGATTAACTATCTACAAAAGCCCCATGAGTCAAACCAAAGCTGTGTGACATGTTCAGAAAGCTCTGATTGATCTCAGGATGTTTCTTCAGCAGTCCAGGCAGAACCCTGTGAAACCTCATCCAGGTCACTTCTGACTCCAAACAAACAAGACCTCCAGGGGTTTATCAAACGACAACCTCGAAACCCGAAGCCAACGAGCAAGTGCATGAACGAGGTGTGAATAAAAACGTAAAGTAGGATTTATTAGACACCAGGAAACTTCACTTTGATGGTTTTATAACATCAACATCACGTTCAGAGTTCAGCTCAGGGTTTAAGATTGTTCAAAGTTCTTGAAGGTAAATTATTGCAACTTCCATGATCTGTGTCCCTTTTCTTTTTTTTATTAACAAAGTTTTATATTTCAATTTCTCATATGAAATCATCATCAAATAACAGCAAGCAAGCAATCTCCACAAACATGATAGAAGCCTTTATAAAAGCTATGTTCACCTACAATAAAAAGAAGTTCAATAAATACAACAGAAACTGATTATAAGTCAAGTTAGTTTTCGTGAACGCTCGGATATGGGTCAAGTCGCTTTAAAAGTTGCTGCTGCAATGAATTGTGGGGCGGCACTTTCTTACCTCCTTTAGTAAAGGACGCTCCAGTGTTTCCTGTGCTAAAGGAGGTTAGAAAGGAAGCACTGAGCCACCTTTCCTTAACTCGTAGAGAATTCGAACGGCTCTTATCATGGCCGCCACTTAACTGTTTTCCGGGGTTAAGGAAAAAATGCGAGTGAAAGTGGATAGGAGGGACAGTCCGAACGTACGCCATGTTTTCTACATTTTTTGTTAAAAATGTTCGGGGTTCGAATCCAGCCTGGGGCTACTTCCGCACATGTCAATCCCCACTCTTTATCCTTGATTTCTGTCTCTGTCCACTGTCCTTTCTCTCCAATAAAAGGCACAAAAAGCCCAAAAATAAATCTTAAGTGTCTTTATTTTTAAATGGCAAAGTGGAGGCTTTGGGCCAAACCAAAGCCAAAGCTATATGTAGCTATATCCAGGTAAGTTATCTTCACATAAAGCTGAGAAGCTACAAGTTTGGAAACTCAACTCAGTCAAAAATGAATCATATTTTGTGTGCTGACTGAGACGAATGTGACGCACAGTTAAACTTAAACTTTGAAACTTCACACTCTGTTAACCCAACGTCTTCACGGTTCTGACTGAATAAGCACCAGCTCCCATCTAATCTGCTGTTTGGACCGTATCCCAGCGAACCATGTTCATTAGCCTCAGTCCTCAACTCAGCCCTGATTCAGCACATCCTGCACTCTGTGCAGTTAAACAGGATTTATAATCATCCTTTTATTGATCGCTTCAGTGTTCATTGTACAGCGTGGCTGCACCAGCCGCTCCAGCACAGAAGATCAAACACAAACACCTGCAGGCTTGTGCTCCTACGTTTAGAAACCTGTTCATTCTCACTTTACATCTGAACAAAGCAGGCAGAAAAAAGTCGAGTTGAAAAGTGCCTAACGGGTAAGTAGGTCTTTCCTAGGACAGACATCAATCATGACTGGCCGATAAACCTCTCATCTTTCTCTCTCTCTCTGAAGCGCTGCTTCTTCCTGCCACGTTTGCAGGAAAACGAGGCCATCACTCAGAGCCCTCGATCAAAAGAATAAAAAAAAACATATGCATCATGAAGGACTGATAAAAGTCAACACCAGGACTAGTTTTAGTTCAGTTCCTGCAGCCGTCTGAAGGTAGACACAGATATAGGCTGATTATAGTGCCATCCCATACAAACAGTGACTGGCCTGTGTGCACCAGGAGGAGCTGTGCAAACAAATCAAGTTATCATTTTGTGTCACAAACTTCATCTGTCATACTGTAAGTCATACGCTGTGATAATCTGAATGTCATGTTTCAGTTTGCTGCTCCTCTTCTCCTGGTTGGTGTTTACGCCAGCCGTGGAGTCAGTGAAGGGGCCGTCCAGGTCCAGCCCCTCCCTCTTTAAGAAAAACAGACTCTCATACATCGAGAACAGCATTTACACCAGAAGACCCAAGATGATCACAGATTAAATACCTTTAACTTTCTTCAGATAAAATAAATGAATCCCTTGGCCCACGACTTTGCCTAAACGTGTGTTGATCGGTGTTTTGCGTTGTGTTGAGTAAATGACAGAAAACTCTGAAGCCTTTATCCCCATTAACACCTTAACGGTCACATTTACTGCAACAAATAAGGGATTCACGTTTTTTTTGTTTGTTGTCATCTACTGTTGCCTAGCAACATGGCTATGTCTGAACTCATTTCATGCCCGAGCGTACATTTTGTGAGAGAAAACAAATGATAATGGAAAATAACTGAGGAGACAATAGAGAGTGGCAACGCTGAAAGATGAAGTTGCTTTAAATCTACGATTCATTTAGCAGATGCTGTTTTTCAAAAACGACAAACATCAGTGAGTGAGTACAACACCAGCAAGGATCTAAAAAAAGGAAAGGGAACAACAAAGTGCAAATGGTCATCTTTGAGTCCGATCAGACACGCAGCTGCTGACAGGAAGTGAGCAGAGGCAGAGCGCTCTTCAACAACCCTGACAGAGTTCTAAACATCATCATCATCATCACTAAGCTGTTAGGATGTATTAGAGGATTTAGAAAGGCCTGCTACATACTTGACACTGTAAGAATGATGACTCTCTGACGCCTGACAGATAAACTCTGGTTCACATACACATTCATGAACATGATGTCGTGTTTCTTTGAAAGTGAAAGTAAAGGCTCCAGCAGGTGGCGTCGTGTTCATCGTCTGCCATCTGAATCTCAGCAGATGGACAACACTTAAGGAAAACAGCAAGGGGGGGTTAAAAAAAATAAATAACAGTGGGCTGGCAAAACTAAGTGCAGGGCCTTAAGTACCTACTGACTGACGCTCCATGCTGTGCACGAGGACACAGTGTGTTGCCACAACAAGCACTGAATACACACACAAAGTCAACAGAGCCAAGTTAGTATGAAAATACTCTTGGATTTTAAACCGAGCGTGTGTGTGTGTGTGTGTGTGTGTGTGTGTTAGATCTGCTCTTATCAGCAGGGCGGTTGTGCTGGAACACAATGAGACAGTTGCAGGCTGCAGATTCTATGATATTTAAAAAGTAAGGTGGTGTGGAGGATAAACGATGAGAGCGTATCGAGGACTCTCATGGAGCTTTATAACTGAGGACGTTCAGTTAAGTAGTAAACAGTCTAAAGGTAAGACCACACTCAGAAAACTGTCAAAGATTAACACCAGTTATTGAACATCATCTGCAGGTTAACAGTGTGCCGAGTGCGGCTAACATTAGCAGTGTTAGCTCGACCACGTGCCTGTCCTGGCTGCGGTTGCTCTGCAGGTAAAGAGAGAAAACACGGCGGTCATGTGACATCACTGTCTCTCCCCTGTGTTCTCTGCGTCTTGATGAGACGCCTGAAGGACTTCACAAACGTTGCTTCTTGCACTGCGTGTCTGATCCTTGGCGCAGGTTTTCTGCAGAGCTGTCCATGTGTCCAACGACTTCTTCAGGAGGAGTGCTTCATAAGTCGTGCGCCAGGATGAAAAAAGTTCAACACATTCTCTTCACTCAGCCTCTTTTGTTCTGTCCGGGTTCAACACTGCACAATGAAAACAATCAGAGTGGTTGAAAATCTCAGAGATTTTTCCGGAAGGATTCGGAGGAGGGTCCTGAGCATCTGCTGTGAACCAACAATGAAATGACGTCTTATTTCTGTTGGCGTCACCTTTAAATGAAGCTTAGCGTAAGTGCTGTAAGGAAGACTTTAAGTGATCCACAATTCAGGTCTTTCTCATTCACCCTATCTCACGCTGTCATTCTGGAGCTGTCAGTTTGGACCGTCTGTCCCGTCAGCGGACGTCATCTAACCAATGGCACGGCGTTCCTCCCTCGTTTTCAGCCTATCATCGTTCAGCTCTCCTTTTAAATATGAGTCTTTCTCTTCCTTAGTTCTTTCATGCTGGCGTTCGTGCGCCCCTCCATCTCCCCGTCACCGCCATCTTCCATCAATTCTTCTCCCACTCGGTCTCATCTAATCATCAGTCCTCCACCTCCAGGGTCTGGACTCCATGGGGGGGGGGGGGGGGGGATCTTTCCTAATGACGAGCAGAACTTTATCTCTAAACGCATCATCCACCCCATGGAGTCCAAGCGCCAACATTTCTGTCAAATCACATCATCGTTGTAATAAATCATTTTCTTCAGATCGCTCGTCTCTCCTCATTGAACGAGCCACGGTGGCTCTGCGTTATTCCCATCTCACCCGACCACTGCTGCTCTCTCATCTGTTCGCCGCAGCGTTTTGACTGAACAGTGACGTTTACAGTCCCAGAGGTCGACGGCATCACTCTACGTAAAGGGAAATGGTGCTCCTCACCATATCAATGTGAGGAGCAGGAAAAGTAACACAGCACAGTGGAAAAGAAACTTTTTTTCTTACTTTGCTGTGTAAAATATTTGAACAGCCCCTTCTTCAAGTAGCAACATAAACAGCTTACAGCTCACTAATCAATGTTTTTACATAGAACATAGATCAAGTGACTTTGTGTACTTGGATGTGTTTGAGGTCCGACCACTCAACATCTTCCCCCAGCTTCACGGAGCACGTTAGCATCGTTGAGCTCGTTCTTCGGGTTTCACGCGTGCTACCATTCTGCTCGTCTCAGTTTCACCACTTTGTCCAAGAGAAGCTTCGAAACATTGTCTGAGCCTGTGGATGACATCACAGATGATGCAGACGGCGAGCATTCAAGTGAAGAGACTGAGCAGAGATTAGGAGAGCGGGTAAGGCAGCCGCTGGCTTATCTCATCAAGGTAGATTTCACCTAATCTGGAGCGACTCGGCCACAAACAGCAGCACGATCTCCTCAAACATTAGCCTGACCTGTGAGACACCATAATGAATGATGATACCAGTCTGTGTCCTCAGCGGCCTCATGGCTGCAGCAGATGGACTGAATCCTCGACCTTCGTATGGAGCAAATGCAGCCTGTTGTTCCAAGTGAAATACTTCAGCTCCATGAACAGACAGTTTCCTTGGCTGGGGAAATGTGCACGTTGTCTCTCAACATACACGTAATTAAAAAGAGTAATGAAGGGGACGCCTTCGATAATAACACAAAGCTCTCGTCTTAATTTTAGAGACGCACTTTTTTATATACATACAGTATGTACCGACACTGATGTTGATTCTGGCGTTTGTTAAATCCTAATTAATGGCGTTGTTTTTGTTGGCGTAATGCGTAAAGGCGACACAAAGCGTGAGTAAACCCAGCACTGCATTGGGTTTGTTTTCACTGACAAACAGGAAGCAGAAACAACTCTCACATTTCAAACTGAGGTGTCAGAATATAGAAGGAGCTGCTCCATCTCTTCTGAACGTCGTCATGGAGACGATTTGTGGGCACTCCTTATAGTTCAGTCTGAAAGTCTTCAAAGCGGGAAGATGAGATCACAGACGTGGATCGACGCCATCAGTCCGATATCTGATATGTAATTCAATTTAATTAATGCAAACATTATTTGTCCCCAGGGGGAATTCAAAAAATTAAAATGTATTTATTTATTTTTGAAACTCTATTTATCCCCGTGGGGCAGATAGCGTACCAAGTGGTCGACCACATGAGCAGCGACCCGCCTGACGGAGCAATTCAGGGTAAGGTGTCTTGCCCAAGGACACATCGGACGTGTTGCTCACAGGAGCTGGGGCTCGAACCCTCGACCTTCCGGTTTGAGAGGCGACGACTATACCCACTGAACCACAGCGGCCCCAATCAATATCTGCCCCCATACCGATATTAGATCAGATCTGTCCCATACTTTAAACTATGAAACTTCTGTTCCTGCACAAACCAATGAAAGACAGAAACATATGAGCGATGACGTGCCCTGCAATCTGTTCCCCGAGGCATATGAGCAGCTATGTCTGTGTATGTGTGTGTACAGTGCATATGAACAGCTATGTCTGTGTATGTGTGTGTACAGTGCATATGAACAGCTATGTCTGTGTATGTGTGTGTACAGTGCATATGAACAGCTATGTCTGTGTATGTGTGTGTACAGTACATATGAACAGCTATGTCTGTGTATGTGTGTGTACAGTACATATGAACAGCTATGTCTGTGTATGTGTGTGTACAGTACATATGAACAGCTATGTCTGTGTATGTGTGTGTACAGTGCATATGAACAGCTATGTCTGTGTATGTGTGTGTACAGTACATATGAACAGCTATGTCTGTGTATGTGTGTGTACAGTACATATGAACAGCTATGTCTGTGTATGTGTGTGTACAGTGCATATGAGCAGCTATGTCTGTGTATGTGTGTGTACAGTGCATATGAACAGCTATGTCTGTGTATGTGTGTGTACAGTGCATATGAACAGCTATGTCTGTGTATGTGTGTGTACAGTACATATGAACAGCTATGTCTGTGTATGTGTGTGTACAGTGCATATGAACAGCTATGTCTGTGTATGTGTGTGTACAGTGCATATGAACAGCTATGTTTGTGTATGTGTGTGTACAGTGCATATGAACAGCTATGTCTGTGTATGTGTGTGTACAGTACATATGAACAGCTATGTCTGTGTATGTGTGTGTACAGTACATATGAACAGCTATGTCTGTGTATGTGTGTGTACAGTGCATATGAACAGCTATGTCTGTGTATGTGTGTGTACAGTGCATATGAACAGCTATGTCTGTGTATGTGTGTGTACAGTACATATGAACAGCTATGTCTGTGTATGTGTGTGTACAGTGTGCTCTGTACATAAAATTGCTAATACTTATAATATGCTGTTTGGTGTTTTCGAAAGATACTACCAAGGCTACTCTAGATTTTTACATTTCTATTTTGACCCAGGCCACCCTCTCCCTGCAGTCTTTGTGTTGTTTTGGTCATCACTGTTTTGGAGTAGATTTTGCACACTTGAAACTATAATGGCCACAACTTAATCCCAGGAGACAAAGTACATGCAGTAGAAGTGCTTTAAACAAGTTTAAGAGAACTGTGAAATCCTCCCACTTCCCTGAAGTCACTGCTGATGCAACATTTCAGCCTTCCTCATGAGACTCATCGACTTACAGTATGTTAATGTTTACATGCACTAAATGTTCCCCTTTTGGCCCTGGCTCCAAAAGAGAAAAATGTTCTGCATAAGCTGTTAACATGATGAACTGAATTATCCCCCGCTGTGACTAAACAGCCCTGATAAGTGCTGGCCGGCTGGTTGGTTTACAAAACAGAGCAGACAGGAAACAAGCAACAGGTCATGTAACTGCTACACACGTTCTGAATGTACACACTTGATACCACCTATCAGAAAATGTATTCAGGACAGCTGAGGACATTCAGAAGGAATCTTCAAACACACAAAAGTTTGAAGGTACTAAACCGCTCTACTGTCTCCCACACAGTCCTTTCTTCTCAGTCTGATTGAATCCCTGAAAGCATATACAACTGTAATCAAAAGTGACACTTACAGGAGTTGAGCCCTTTACAACAGACTGAGGCCGCCCTAATGCCTGCCGTTGATTGATATTCAGTGATGTCGTAGCAAAGCAGCCGACCTTGTCTGAGGTGGCTCTCTCAGTATTCTACGCGAGCAGACAGCTGCTATTGTTTAGCCACAGGTCAAACAGGGACAAATGCCTCATATGCTGTCTGCAGTCCGGCCTTGGTGTAATAATATGCACGTGTCTGTTTGGAAGCTCTCAGATATTCAGTCCTAAGAGGGAGGCTTTAGGTATGTGGAGGTATGACACGAGGCTTCAAACTGAGCTTCTCTCTTCTTTAAAGTTATACTATTGATGCCATAGGACTGCTGAAGAGAGAACGGAAACGTTGAGAGGAGAGAGCAGGGGATGGATGACGTGAAGCAAAAGGCTGTGGACAGATTCAAACCAGACTGTAATTATTAATGAACGTATTCAGAGTGACGTCACCCATCTGTTCCTACAGGGGGCTCCAGAGGCTCATCGGCAGCAGCCGCCATGCTGGAAATCCTGTCTCAGAGCTGAGGCAGCTTTGAAGCCCCTTGATGCACCCTCACATCATGCCCAGCTGTCAATCATGTCAGCTACACGTTGAATTACGGATCTGCAGCAGTGTGCCAACGGCTGCCCAAGTGGTCCTGTACTGCACCCTACATGCTGCAGAATGGACAGATCTGCAGTGAGCAAGATAGGCTCAGGTCATTTCAGCTGAATGGCAGGGGCGGATACGGAGAGTTTTGAAGCTGTTTTGCTACAAGTTTTCCATACGTGTCAATGTGGAAAAAGTACTTTTGAACGTCAATTACGAGTACTTAAACATTTAAACAGCAGGATATTCTCCGGAGAATTCACCAGAAAAAATTATCTTAGATGTTTTTAGGAGCATATCTGAGACTTTATTGAGCCGGAGGAAACTACTACTACTATAGTGGAGAAGCTATAGCAATACATTTCTGATATAGCTATTGTGGACAATGCTAGCTTGTCATGCTAAAGGATCTACATCTCAGAATACATTCCCTGCCGTCTCTGCTGTATGGGATGGAAAACATCCCATTTAAAGGCATATTACTGAGGACAATCACAGCTGCTGTTGTGATTGTTACAGACTCATATTACTGTGGAGAAAATCACTGAGGCTTTGGAGAATCCACTGCTCTGTTTAACTTGTAAAGACTGATGTATTAAACTTTTGACCCAGCTATAATTACTTTTTGCAGGTAAACAGGATGCACCAACTAAAGTCCTTAAATCCAATTTATCTATTTTGGCCCCGCTCACAATGAACACCTCTGTGAAATAAGAAGTTTTCTTCGATTTAGAACTGCATCCATTTAGCAAAGTCAGACTGCTGAGCTGTTATCACAGACTCAAAGGAAAGGATATGCATTCAGCTCACTGACAACAGGAGAGCATGTCCATCAATGGTTGAATGTAACATTTCAACGATAAAAGAGAGTAGCTTGTGAACACATTTCATAAAGTTTGATTTGGCCACATCTATACTGATGATCAATATATTATCCTAAAATGATATGAGCTGACATGAGATGTTTTATAGATCAGTGTGTTTGTTTTATTAGACCAGATAACAGTTCCATCTTTGCTTATCTCCTCTGTTTCAGACATCTGAGAAGTTGTTTAAGACGCCCTGATATTGCTGCTTCATTATAAATCCATTTTCAGGCTGCTGGTTAGTCTAACAGTTGAGACACGCGCCCCCATGTACTGAGGCTGTAGTCTTCTTCACAGCGATCGTGAGTCTGACCTTGCCCTCTCTGCTGCCTGTCACCCCCCCCCCCACTCTGTCCTCCCAATGTTACCCATCTCTCTTCAGCTGTCTCCTATCTAAGACAGGCAAAACCTGATTACTTACAATGATACTTAAAATCTTGGACTAGACACAGCCTCTCTCTCTCTCTCTCTCTCTCTCTCTCTCTCTCTCTCTCTCTCTCTCTCTCTCAGCTTTCTGCGCATTGAGGTAAAATGTTTCTTGGCAGAGACATTATTTCTTGTTGCGCCTGCGTCCTATATGTCATCCGGTACAGTTAGTATAGATATGAGCCAGTACGTATTAATTAGGTAGACACATTCTATTGTGATCGTGCAGCATGTTGTTATCTCCAAATGATCATGTATTTTTTTATTTATTTGGATCTTCATTAGCCACTACCTTATTAGTGGTCCACTCATACAAACATGAAAGAAGATTGATCAAAGCCTCTTCAAAATAAAAGCCTGTTGGTCCCATTAGCTCATTTTTTTAAAGCTGTGATCAATCTTGTCATTACTTTGTTAGGCCACTGAAGTCAGAAGACCTAATGTAAAGAGAATCGATGTTACTGTATGAAGAGGATATACGCACAGAGTGGACACCAACTACTCAGTTATTTGGATGTATCCCGCAGTTCACCATTAATGACTTTTTCATCATTTTCAAATTGAAATACTTCCATTAATCTCTGAATGTTAACACTCTGTTATTCACACACACAGGCCTGAATCACACACATGCACAAACAGGACCTGTGGACCTGCATTGGTGGAGAGATGTCAAGGCTACATGCTACTAAGCAGGGAGCGCACCAGAGCGAGGGGGTTCAGCAGTGCTCAGACCTCCAGCACCTGACCCTCCGGCTCCCAACCCAAGTCCTTACGGACTGAGCTACTGCCGACCCCACTTCTCATTCCATGTGCTGCATTGTTTACAGTCCAATTTAGCAACTTGAGAGGGGACCTAGTTCACACATAATACTCACCCATCCCTATGTATTTTCTAACTAACAGAAGACAGTGTTGGTTTCTTTTTCAGCTTCATACTGCTGTAAAGCAGAATGAAGCTGAAAAAGAAACCAATATTCTGTTGATTCACGTGGAGCTAACAGGTCCTGACTTTGCTAAAAATCCATTGAAATGCAGTTATGAAAAAGTAAAAATGCAAGCTGTGTCAGATCCGTCCTCAAAAGGAGAATAAAACTATTTGTGAAACACTTGAACGTTTACAGAAAGGGATTGTAGGAGAGGACACGATCTAAAAACCGATGTGCAATCTAGAGAAGAGTTTGCTTGCAAGTTTACAGAAACAGGACATGATCCAACATTGGGGGCTTCCGACTGATCATTATTATCTTGAATTACCCTTGCGATCAATAAAGTCCATGGGATCTATCTATCTATCTATCTATCTATCTATCTATTGTTGTGGCATCAAAACAGGGTTGGATACCACTAGATTTTATAGGAGCACAGTTTTCAAGTGTAATATCCTGGTACCATGGCAACCTTACTCCTTCATCTGCTTCACTTTTGAAACCAAGACCTACAACCCCTAGCTTTAGTTCAGTCCTGATTAGTAACGAAAACAAAGTTTTCTTCCATCTGGAGAACAAGATTTTAAGGTCACTCTGCAGTAACTTCGTTACGATGTTCCCATGTCTGCTTTGGATAATCCACTTGGCCATATTGTGGTTGCGATAACGTTTTGATTTATTGTGCAGCCTTATCTTCTTTCCTCGCACGCAGACACAAAAGCTCACACAGACAGGGAAATCAAGGCATTGTTGTACCATTCATCAGCCTGAATGAAGGATCGATTTGTTTTTGATTGCCCTTAAATCTTGATTTCTCACAGCCATTCATGCTCAGTAAGCGTTCAGCGAGAAATGAACTGCCAATTCCGTTATTTGTGGGGTTAATGTTGACACTTCTTCAATGTGAAGGTGCTCACCGTCATCCAACTGCTGATGCTGTTAAATCTGGGGGAGTCTTTAAAAAAAGATTCAACACCTTTGACTGAGACACCTCGCCACCTGCTGACACAGACTGCCGACACATGTACGTATGTTTGTGTGCGAGTCTGTGTCACTTCCATTGATTTCTCCATGCACCATTGTATAGGAAGGACACTTGACAAGTTGAGTTAATTATTAGGCGCCTGCCTGCTGACTCATCCTCACATTAACAACCTCTGTACACAATCCGCCCCATGTGTGTGCACAGTGCATTCATGTGTGTTTGTTTTATAAAACACACTCGCCTGCATCAACACTAATGTGAAGCTAAGCTGTTTAATGTAAGCCTGAAAAAGTCATAAACTAAGACAAATGGCACTGTAGGGAGAGTGGGAGGGTCATAATTGAATCATCCTCTTTGTTTAGAAACAACACGTTTTGTGGACGAGCGCTCCCAATATCTCACGATATGTTGTGATTATTATCAGTTTAGTCATCTCAGTCTAAACACTGCAGATACATTCGTATGCAGCACTTTTTTCAGCTCTGACTGTTTTGCATGACACACAAAAGTTGTGAAATTAAAAGGGAAAACCAAGACTTTACACAAAGTTAACAAAACACGCCCCGCCCTTTATATAAGTAAAGTTAGCATAAATAAATATCTATGTGTATGTTAGCATTAAATTCCTGCTGTTTGACTTCTACACTAAGCCATAGCTCAGATACTATCTGACGTTTGTATAAAAAACAGAACGTTTGTAACACCCCTACTATTTGTGATTACCCGTTGGGTATTTAGTTACTTTTCAACTTTAATAACCATCACTGACATTTAAAAGCATGTGTTACTCTTTTAGGTGAAACAGCCAACTAACACACAAGATAATTAAGGTTTTGGCGGCGAGGTAAGGTCGACGACAGTATTGTAGAATCCTGGGAGAAAAAATATCTTGCCAATAAACACACAGGTAGATGAGAAGTCATATCAGGTTTTTCCCAGCTTGAGTTCAATAGCAAGAATAAAGCTAGGAGTTGCAGACTCCTGACATATTACAATAGTTATTTTCAATGAAATGGCCATCATCACTATCATCTCATGGGATCCAACAAAAGCAGAAACTTTAAATGGAAAGACAAGACATTTTAAGAACAATCAATCAATGATCAATGACAGTCTAATCATTAATAACATGGAAATGTGCTTTGTGTTTTGCCTTTTTTTCTCCAAACATAAATGTTCTTTCAGGGTCTTTTGAAAATAATTAATTGTTTTATGTCTGTATTTTAGGATAGATGGGTTAAAGGTAATAAGAAAACTGGACACTAAATAACACGGTATAAACCTATTAACAGTATACCGGACACATTAATAATTGCAGATATTTGTTTCTTTAATAATGTTCTGTGTAAAGGCCCAAAACAACTACTTGTGACTCCTCACAACACCATTTGTCTTGGCCATGAAGTTAGAATAGAACACATCACACAGACTACAGCAGGCAGCCGACCAACATGCATGTCCTGCGCATGTGTGAGGAAATAACTCTTCAGTCCAGCAGGTGGCGGTATCATCAATCTAAAGGAGGACGGAGTAGAATGCGGATATATAAACCTTCGTTACGATACGAGGAAACCATTTTCACACTGCTGTCACTCACCACTAGTTAAAGTTGTTTACTTGCTTTCATTACGTCCGTTTTTTTGTTTTTGTGCACTGATTCGCTGAGCTGAACAGCCAATCAGAGTGTTTCCTCTCCCCAACTGTGCCAACGCTGACCGACAGGGCAGACGGGTAGCGACGGATCTGGACACACAAATCTAGGGCACTGATTGCTCACCGTCAGTCCAACGAGGACCGACAGCCAACGATCTTGATGTGTCAGAGCATTAAAAGGCCGACAGCTTGGTTCAAAACCAACCATCTCCTTTTATCGTGATCTGATAAATATTATTAGAACTTCCCGTTTATTCTTTATTCAGTAGGAAATAGTCCAAACTGTCTGCAGCTTTTTGTCTCTTCTCCAGCTGAAGCCACCTGCTCTCAAGCGCTCTCCAGGCGACAAGAAATTCATCTCAAGCGAGCCTATTGTCTTCTTCCCGTGCTTTGTTGGGATTCAGGGAGCTTTTTCTTTCTCCTCTGTGGGTAAAAACTTTCTACAACTTGATTGGTTTGACATGAAACAAAGGACATCTGCAGTTCTATCCAGAAATGACGGGCATCCTCCCCCCGTTCTAATTTAATAACCCCAGCATGAGATCCTGGAGAGCTATGACTCACCTGTGGATGCTGTTGTCGAGATTGTAATGACATCAGAGCGGCTGATTATTGAGTGATCGATAAATCGATAAATCTTAGAAACTGAATTACAGGGAATGCTCAGGGACCAGACAACGAGTCAATGAAACTAACGAGACAACATGCATGGGCAGCTTCACACTGTTTATCTTCAGTGTTCGGTCCAACTAACACATCGTCATCGCACCTGAATTCTATTGAAAGCAGCAGGAGCCCATCACTCCTCAGGAAGCATCTCCTTCAGTCTCTGGAGGTCAAATCAACACAGCCTGGCAGGTCTGATATGGGCCAATCACAGATTCATCACAAATATAGCTGTATGAGTGTTTATGGTTCATATGGAAACAGAACGTAAAAAGCAGAGATTGAAGCTGTGGTTGATTAAGCATCGATGCCACCTCGCAGTCTTTTAGGGGAGGGGGGCATGAACAGTGGTGCGTGCTAAGACTCTATAGTGTATAGACTATACACTATAGACTATATAGACTCCTAGTCTGCAGACATGCAGACATCATTGGTGGCGTGAAACTCGTGTCTAGCCTGACAAATTTCACAGGACTAGCAGCGCACTGGTGACATTGTTGTAGTATGTAAATAAACTAGACGTGAACACAGAACAGCGTAAAAATGAATTGTAAAGGAAGGGATGGATCGACACATTGTCACAAGTGATCTACGCTAGTACTGAACCGATATCAAACACCAGGAGGGAATCTGTAATAAAACAGTGAACACCCACTTTTTCGATGGCCCTGGTTTCCCCATTCAAATCCTCAATCCTTCATTTTTCACAAAATCCATAAAGAGATTGACACCTGGAACCAAGACAGCCAGCTCCCTCAATACTTGTGACTATAGTATAACACATTTCATTTGAAGCCAATATGGCATAACAAAATGGTAAAAAAGGATTAAGTGTCATTTTCACCTGGAGTCAAGAAACTACCCATCCCACAATCCATAGCAAATTATATAATTTCTCTTAAAAAGTAACTTTTGTCATTGGTATAGTGTTTAAACTGTTAATGTGAGTGGTGTACTATCTTTTAGTGTGTTTTGTGGAAAATATAAAATACATTCACCGCAGCATGACAAGGTTAGTACATCGTGTTAGCTAACTAACTTGCGAAAACTTCTCTGTTCACATTGCTTTGCCTGAAATGTGTTCCTCCCTAAAATAGATACAAGTCATGCTTGTCAATGCTGGGGAGGTGTCTAAGGTTTGTCAACATAATTTTCATTTCCTGTTTTTAAAAAAAAATAAAATTAGAGACTTGTTTTGAATCATTGTGCAAAGGGTGGTGCATTTTTTAAAACAAAACAAGTTACACATATTTCTAAAAATACAAAATACAATGTCTCCAAGCCTAAAGTGATGTGTTCAAGGAACCCAAAACCTCAGTATAATCTATTTAATAATTGGTAGTAAAGACAAACGCAGCCACCTGCCTGAACCTCCACAAAAAAAGATATTCTTGAAAACAAATATTTCACCATTTTATCAAAGTTGGTTTTTTTTCGATTTCGAAAAAAATTAATCTGTCAGTAGTTTAGCAGTGACTTTGTTTTAGTGTAAATTGATAAATCAGTTGTCAATTGTGAGCCAGTTTATCATATCTTGCCAAAAAAGCACAAACTGGAGGACTTCGTGTTCTCATTTTCTGCATAACATTTTGGTAACATTGCCCCCCCTGAACCCCCCCCCCCCCCCCCATGTGATCCTGGACGACCCGCCAAGCCCTGCTATAAACAAACACGTGTCAGTGTCACTACAGTTCAGGGAGTCTCCTCCTCTCCTTACCTCCAAACAGATGAGGCGAGAGGTGTGCTGGTAACGATCCGATCATGAGCCGGGGACCTTCGTGCGCTCCGCCTGACTGCTCCCTGTCCCCCACATCCTCCGGGCTGCTGCCGCCGGACTCCGGGGAGCTGTAGGCTCCGATGCTGTTCGGAATGTTAATGCCAGACTGAGGTCTGGTCCCGGAGCCTCCTCCAGAGCCCCCAGAAGACCTGGCTCTTGCTCCAGGGTGCTGGCTGGTGCTGGCCCCGGAGGCTCCGGACGCACTGTACGCATGGTACCTCACACCCCCGGCGCTCGTCCTGCTGACATTATTGCCATTGCTGCTGGCCGTGCTGGAGGGCAGGTCAGAGCCGGAGTAGGCTCTGGTCCGTCCGTTAGCAGCCGGGTTAGCTGTCGGGCTGCTCTGCTTTGCCCCCATGTTAACCCCCGACTGATTGGGCTTTAAAATATTAAAGAGGCGCTCTATGAGCCACTGCGGGACAGTGCGCCAGATTTACGCCTGAGGCAGACGCTTCACAGGACAGACGACTGGGGGGGGGGGAGAAGAAAAGCAGAACTAATTCTGCGTCGCTACGGTCCCATCGACATGACGGAAATGTCAGTCAATGAAAAGTTGAACATGCCATCCGTGACAAGAGCCGACGACGTGCGTAAAAGTTTAGAAGGCGTCACCATTGTATTCAGTCAGTGATAGTTGTTGCTCGTGTTGCAGGTTAACGTAACGTCCCTCCTCATCGGATCCGCCGTGCACCCCGCTGTCCTCCGGTCTCTGGGTCCTCCGGTCTGTGGGTCCTCCTCAGGCTCCGCTCCGCCATGGCCCCTGAGCAGCGTGAAGGAGTGAAGAGCCCGGCTCCTCACGCCTCCCTGCCTCACAGCACATTGCTCAACAGAAGGAAGTGATGGAGGAGAAAGCCCTGCAAAAAAAAAAGCGTTTAATCAGTGGCAGCGAGGAGACCGCACAGGCTAGCTGACAAGTTCTTTGAACTCACCGTAGCTTCCGCTCAGAAGTTTCAAAATAAAGTAAAACGTCAACGCTCCGGCATGAGTTAAAACTATCCTAAATGTCTTCCAGAAAGTCCAATTGTAATTTCATTTAAAGATTGATTGTTTTTACCGTTACTGAGAGGTGTTTCTAAGGTCATAATCAGATATACCAACAGTAGGCCATGTTTGATATCAATATGCATGAATTAATTAATAATCATTGATTTTATTCATAATAATAATAGCTTGAATTTGTATAGCGTTTTTCAAAGGACCTCAGGACACATTACATGAGGGCAAAACAAGTAAGCTTATACACAAGACAAAACAGAATAAGTTGATGAGAAAAGGTTTGTTTTTTTAATGTCGTAGGGTCAAGCATTGCAGATCTCTTTTTGGAGACAGCTCCAGATTCCAAACTGAAAGCTCTGTCCCTGAAAGTCTGCAAGTTTTAGTTTTTGGGAGAGGAGGAGGTCTGAAAGGTACTGGGTGTTAGGGTCGGGCAGGGTTTTGACCAGGAGTCATTGAAGATAAATGAGGGGTGACAAGAGTCCAATGCTATGACCCAGATGGGAAGCGATGTTAAAA
This sequence comes from Symphodus melops, assembly GCF_947650265.1. Lineage (NCBI taxonomy): Eukaryota > Metazoa > Chordata > Actinopteri > Labriformes > Labridae > Symphodus > Symphodus melops. The sequence goes on from NC_136695.1 coordinate 4,652,284, forward strand.
TGTATTATTTGTTCTACTACAGAATCTGAGTGGTGGCCGAAGTCTGGAAATATTTATAATTTGTATAGAAAGCAGATTTAGTGATGGATTTAATGAGTGAATGCAGTCCAGAATAACACCTATAATGCAGATTTACAGAGACGGGCAGATGGAGCAACATGAAGGGAAGATAAATGAAAAATTGAAAGATGACAGCAGTGATGTTGCCAAAAAGTTCAAAGGAGATACAAAGGCACAGACGCATTTCTGTTTGAAGTACCCAAGTTGTAACCAGACTGTTAAGATGGACAGAGCAACAGCTGACTGTCAGTAAAGCCAAAAGATTTACAGCTCCCCCTGCTGACTGACTGCAGTAGCCTATAGTTCATAGTTCATAGAGCCCTTCTCAATGTTACATGGGTCAAACTATAAATGAAAACACACATCAGAACATTCTTTATGAGCACAGTGTTACAGTTCCTGCAACGCTGTGTCATCAGATTAACCGAGTAGAGTAGAAAAGGGGAGAGTTAACGGAATAACCACCAACATGACAGTCATTGAATTTCCATAACCATGAGTGTTTGCTTTAATTGATTATATAATTACCACATGTATCTGTTCTGCATTGTACTGTTTTCAACATTTTATCGCTAAGTAAAATTTGTGTTTTTGTTGGTGGAAGAGGGGTGATGTCAACGTACTGCAGACTTTCAAGTCAGTCCCTACTGTGCAGCATCTGGTTTAAGTCTGTCTTGTCTGTCAACTGTCATAGGGATATTGGCATCCTGTTCAAGGATGAAGCCCAACATTTTCTAAATACACTCAATTTGATCAAAACTATTGTTATGAAATAGGATGAAATAAGATAGGACTACTGAAATAGGATCTTTATATATCTGCATCAAAATCATTACGTCTATGTTTAAATACAACTATATTCAGCGACGTTATTAGCGATTCAGCGCTGAAGTCGTGCTCTTATTTTGAAATCCAGTGGGCGTTATTTTGGTGGCGTGTGTTTATTTATGGAAACTTGATGAGCTTTGGTCCTGTATGTGGCGTGACGTCAGCAGCAGCGCAAGGACGTAAACAACAACTAGAGTCTGGCGCTTCTTTTATGGTCTTCCTCTTAAATGTTCTCCTGTTAAAGACACACATAAACAACGTGCAAGACATTCACTGTTTATTATTTACGCCTTAAGGGATGTGCGCTCATCTTTATTTGAGCCATGTTATCTGCCGTTTATGCCCTTCATTCTGGACTGATTTCAGTTCATCTAAACTTCAGTATTGTTTCAGGTTTATTTACATATCACAAACCTGTTGCATATGGGAGATAACGTAGGCTAATCTTCCTGCAAATGTTCGCTCTATTCCTCAGATTTGTCTCTGCTACAAATTCTAAAAGAAATCATTTAACAGCCGATTTTGTCCAGAATTACGTTCATCAGAGAGAGAGAGAGAGAGAGAGAGATAGTATAAACACAATGAAGCAACATCTGTAAGTGCCAACAAACAGCTTTTGGACTGATTGGACACAAGTGCTGAGAGGAAGTGCACAGAGCACATGCTGTAGAAAATACATTATTGTAACATAATCATCAATAGCCTTCATCATCATGAATATTCTGATCAACACTTAATTTCTGTCATTAAGTGCATAAGTGTTTGTGAAACCTTTTCCTTAAACAATGACAGGGACTCTGCAGGTCCAATTGACTTTGTTAAGTCATTTCACCACCAGGAACAACATAGGAGAGGAGTCAAGTAGACACTTGAGGCCCTGTTGTGAATGTGGCAGAGTGCAGCATTCACCTGAATAAGGAAGTTCAGGTATGGAGTACATATTTGAGTTGCTGTTTTGTAGATAAGGCATTCCTTTTCAGTTCTGTCTGTTTCTTAACCAGCTGAGAACTCCTCACAGGATGTGTTATAAAGATCAAGCTGGAGTACTATTTGTGAAGAAAGTCCTGCTAGAGCTGCACAACGACGAAGAGTAGGAATCTGACTGGGAATGAAACCCGGACGTGCAACAACAAAAATAATTCCCACAGGTGCCGTGGATGGATGGATGGCAACGCTGCTTTTTGTATAACTCAGATATCGATGCAGGTTATGTTTACAGGGAAAACAGCAGGAGAGAAAGTACTCAGTTGGAAAGTGTTGTTCACTCCCACTGAGATAATCTAAGGAAATACCACCAGAAAGAAAGTCACCTCCACACGGAAAACTCTCCCTGTAGTGTGCTTACTTTGCAGAGGAGTTCAGTAAAGCGCAGAGCGACTGTCTGTCAGAGACAGCAGGCACGTTGTGGAGACAGCAGAGTTCACAGAGCCTGCGAGGAAGGTGAGTGGTTTTCTCACCCTAGACTCCTGTAATCCTTCTAATCTCCTCTGTCTGGAAATAGCTCGGGTTATCTGTCGATCGATTGACCACAACATCCATCACCAGCTACATAATGAAGAGCAGGGACACACAGCCACACCATTACTTTAGCCCTAATGGGTTTTGTTTGGATGAATTGACAGTGTGGTAGCATTATTTACATGTCATGTGAATGGCTGGAATATGAAGCAAATATAATAAAAAAAAACATCATAGAATATCAACAACATGAACGGAGGATTGAAACCAAGAGGACCAGAGATAAGATGATGTAAGCCTTTAAGAGAGGTGGGAAAAAAGTACAAAGAGATAATAGAAATAAAAAAGAGGTCAAAGCAGTAAAAAAGAGAAACCATAAAAAGAGACGGAAACAATACAATGAGTTATAGGTGGTCAAATACAGCAATGGTTAAGAAGAGCAATAAACATAATGAAAGGCATAAATCAACCCAAGGAAATCAAATCAGTAAACAAGATTAAAGCATTAAGCACTAAAAGAAATGAAAGCTCAAGCCCCCCGGTCAGGTCAGGGTCTCCCAGGCTTCCAAAGTCGAGGCTCAGATCCAGAGGTGATCATGCTTTTGTAGTCAGGGCCCATGACGACTTCTAAATGATCTGCCTGAGGAGATAAGAGGTGCACGATTATCACTCTAAAGAGACTCGCTGACACATGATTCCATCTTCCTCTTATTGTACATTTCCATTTTTCTGTTTGTTGAATTTACTTTATATTCAACACACAGTAACTGTGTATTTAAACACAGTGTATGTTTCCAACTACTGACTAAAACCAATGGTTAACACCAACCCCTTATCCTTATAAACATTCATTAAGCACAAGGAGGAGTGCACATCTTTTACTTCACAAAAGATGATGACGTTACCGTTTGAATCTTCTACATTAGTGGTACCCAACCTTTTTGCCTGGAGACCCCCTGCTTGAACGTATCTGAGAAAAACTGAGTGCCCCAGGAAAAAAAAAAAAATATCAATCAATATTTGGTTTGGACTTACTCTCACAGTTCTATTTGTTTTTTGGCTGCATACTTTAATTTTAATTTACAACCAAACAATTAACTAACTGCCTTCATTTCATATCCTTCTCCTACAACATACACTCATCGACCACTTTATTAGGTACACTTTGCCAGTACCTGCTGGAACCGAATGTCCATGGTCAGCAACAATGGTCAGGTAGGCTGTGGCGTTTAAATGACACAGAGACCTCGGGGTGTAACGAGGGGTTATTTGAGTTACTGTTGCCTTTCTTTCTATCAGCTTGAACAGGCTGTTCTCCTCTGATCCCCGACCTCTGGCATCAACAAGGCTTTTTCGCCAGGATATCTGCCGTTCACTGGATATTTTCTTCTTTTTTTTTTCGATCGTTCTCTGTAAACCAGTGGTGTCCAAACTTTTTTCCTTGCGGGCCAAAATTGTCACGTTAGAATCGCTCACGGGCCACAGGGGTTTTTTTTGTTTGTTTTTTTAAATATTGGAAGGAACTTTTTGTATTTTGACCTCTTCAAAAAATAATGTAAATACACAATAACTAATTGCAGTGGGAAACTGTTGTGTTCTAATTTTTTGTAAAGAATTGTCAGGCTTTTATAGGTCTCCCTCGCTAACATGAAAAAGAAAAAAAGAACGAAATATGCCATCTGATGAGGCCTGGGGCCAAAATCTTCTGATTCTTCGATTTGAAGTCAAGGGCCACAAAAAATCCACTCAAGGGCCACAAATGGCCCCCGGGCCGCACTTTGGACACCCCTGCTGTAAACCCTTGAGATGGCTGTGCATGAAAAACCAAGTAAGTCTGGCACCAACAACCATGCCCCGTTCAAAGTCACTAAATAAACTCTTTTCCCCATTCTGGTGCTCGGTCTGAACTTCAGAAGATCGTCTTGACCATGTCTACATGACCTAATGCATTATGTTATTGCCATGTGATTGGCTGATAGATATTTGCAATAATAAGCAGTTGAATAGCTGAACCGTGAGTGACAGTGAGTGAATTTTTACAGCCAATAACAAAAATAAAAAGTTCAAAGTCTATTCATTTTATGAAATGCATCAACTGATCAGTATTCAAACACTCAAACCTCAACAAAAGTCACAAAAGTTGGATTTGATTAAATGTCCTGCATGTGTACAGTTTGGGAATCGCTACAAGATGATGTAAATCGTGGTTTTATAATGCACACATTCTGTGTTTGCTCTTAGCACTTGCTCTTCTTAAAGAAGGTAAATATACAGTAGGTTTAGGAGCAGCCATAATGGAGGCTGAAGCCATAGATTATTGTGAGGGTGACGTATATACTCCTGATCATTGTTAACAGGGGACACTTAAACCGCCTGACTAACGGTAACTGAACATTTAGTCTTTTTAATTAGATTTATTGCTAATGAGGGATAAATGTATTTAACCTGAGAAAACCAGTGTGTTTGTTTATTGTTTGCAAATTTGGTTTTCTCCTAAAAACTTTCTCTCATCTGCTGTTTTACATACTGACAGAACTGTCAGATTGATGAATGGAAAACGATCAGGAGAGAACAAGGCCATAGCCCAGAATATTCATATTCATATTTATAAAGTTTATACTCTCCCATTACTTGTATTTAATCTGTTTTCTTTTGTTATGTTTTATCGTGAATTATTCTCTGTTGGAGAGAGAAAAACAGCTTGCAAGCATCAAGGAGACAGTAAACAAGGCAACATTTCATCATGTGCAGGGATGTGGAGTCTTTGTGGATCCCACTGATCCCACCCTCTCTTTGACCACTCGGAGCTGTCAGACTTCAAGGTGTAGCCCATAAATCCAGCACAGACACCTTTTCAACCCCCCCACCTCATTAGACAGCAGATCACATACATCATAGGTTCACTTTGAGGAAGACCACAGGTTACATCATGGATGGCCTGCACAGCCTGAGTCAACATTACATCATTCAGCCATCATAATTATGACACTCTTCGGTTTGCGTTTCTTACAGGATCAAATTCTCCAAAATGTTTTTATGTTTTACTGATTTTGTGGCACAATGTCTATCATGTTGCTCTGACAGCCCCTGAATGAAGACAGCAAGGCTAGAGTTGTGCTTTGGGTGATAATTGAAATAAACTTCACAGAATTCATCAAGGTAAATGTAGAACAGTGCTTCCCCCTGCTGGCCAGTGAAAGAAACTACAGCTTTAAAAAGACCAAAGATGCTGCAACAACAGACTCAGGTGGGGTTTAAAGACATCACAATAAACAATCAAAAGTGCAATTTCATATTAAATCTCAGTGGAACCCCTTTTTGTTAACTGGTAGGATGTTGTTGTAGAAGCTTAAATCTTGTTTTGTCTCAGACATGTTAATTAGTGAATTAAAAATAACACATAAAGCCAACTGTCGTGGTTGATCTATATTAGCTGTCAGCTGGGGGGCATTTCCAGGGTTTACTTGAATCATTTTGCTTTCACAACACATGTACAAAAGAGAAGATAAAATATACTGGAAATTAACTTTTTTTTCTCTCTCACTCTTATCTGACACTAGAAAGACAAAGATGAATTCTGTGAAAATCGAAAAGAAATACTAGCTGTTGTGAAGATTATAACTCTTTGAACTCTTAGCTGAAGGCGATGTAATTGGTCTCCTACTTATACATGATAGATTGCTTTTTTAATAGGAAGATTCCTACTTTTGCACATCAATGATGAATGTATTTATGTTTTCAGGAGGCAATGATTTCTTAGAAATAGGACGACATTTTTATCAGTGGTTTGATTAAAAGCTGTGGGATTCCTCAGCCAGTGGGCTCTCAATCATTACAAAAACAAAAGGCGACGTCGAGGCTGGCGGGGAATCATGGGAGTGCTCTCAGGCAAAACCAACCTGAGGAGGAGAATATGTTCACAGACGATGTATCCAGGTATAATTTACCTGTAGTTTTGATCACAGCAGCGCGTAAAGCAACAGTACGGCAGCTTTGAAGAGCAATTCCCACTTCCTTGTGTAGCTGTCTTTGACGTAGGACTTGTGTCAAACGATAAAGTCGGTTTTATTTGTGACACAGATTCCTTCATGATATTCATATTATGATGATGTCGACCTGTTAATTTTTCTAAATATTCTTTTTGAATTAGTTGATGCAAAAAAGAGCAGAGCGTTCAGAGCAGGAAAGGGAAGAGAACATGCTACGAAAGCTAAAAGTGCACTCATTGAACTATATTCTGCTTCTGTTTCTAGAAGGTCAGCACTTTGTTTCTAAGGCTCTTTAACTGTTTACAGGTCCCTTTTAACCAACACATGTTTTTCTCTCCTCACAGGTTATGTACATTATGCTATATAAGTTTTAAGTCTAACTGCTAATGCTAACTGCACAGGTTTAACATATAATTATGTTTATTCTTAGTCACATAGGGGCTGCTATATCTTGTTTGGGGGATTTTGTATACAGAGGGGGGGGGGGGACAGCGGGTGTGTATTGTAACTAATGTCTTGTGTCCTGCCTGTCTGTATACTGCTACTGGATGCCTTGAATTTCCCTCGGGATCAATAAAGTATCTATCTATCTATCTATCTATCTATCTCTGACCAACACAGGAATCTGTTCTGCTGTGTGGACTGTACTGACCTGAGAGATCAATGACGTTTTATCTGTAAGTTAAATGAGGATCCACTAACGAGAGCCCCCCTGAAAAATCACATCCCAAATGTTTATGGATATTTAAAAAAAAAACAACAACCCACACACATGAGTTTAATGAAAAATTGTGCAGTTCAGAGCTCAACATGTGACAGAACAATGAAACAGAACAAAACAAACTTATCTTTAGTTCTACAGGCACACCTTCAGGACCCACAAAAAAACGGTAAACCACTGGTGGGTCTAAACCTACAAAATACCTCGACCATTACTAAGCGGCGTTAACTGCAGGCAAAAGAATGTTGAGGGGGAAACAAAAAGCCTTCAAAGCTTTATATTTAGAGGCCTGAGTGTCTTTTTCCTCTTTATTTTAGCACTGTGCACCTCTTGACTCCAGCCAGCTGTCTCCTCTTCAACCAGCCTGAGGGGGAAGTCCCAGACAGAAAGAAAACAGCTGAGAGGAACATCCATCAAACTATGCCGTCAATAATCCCGATGACAATACCACAGAGAGCCGAATACACCCAGCTGAAACCGAGCAATGAACCATGTAGTTCATGTGCAGATATGTCCTCAAGGCCTCCTCATCATATAGCACAGTGAACTCTCACCAGAGTAAATCTGCATATTTTACTCCTGCACACCACATGGTGGCAGTGTTGCTTTGATAAAATCAGCTGAGGCGCTCATCACAGAAGTCTTTTCCTGAAAACAACACAGACTGGAGCAAATTGTCCCAGGTGACTAAAGGTTGGAACAGACCCAAAATAGCGAGGCTCAGACTCAAACACACGTTCTTATTTAACTCTTTAACCAGCAGCAGTCTGTGGTCAGATTTACACACAGATGAAGAGACAATGGCTTGGACTTTTTCCCGAATTCTCAAACACAAAACAAACCAAACATTTCGCCTAATTCACACAAATCTGTGGATTTGAACTGCTCGTACGAACCTCTGCCACACAGATCTGAGATTCATCGATATGTTCTTACTTGAATTTTTTTTTTATATAATAAGGATGAATGGCGTCAATTTCCTGTTTTTTAATTATTTCTGTCTATTTAAATTCTTTCATCTTAAATGAAAGACTCAGTTAATAATTATGAATATGTACACATTGAAATGTCACAGTGATGACTTTTATTAAAATCTTAACCACTCCCTCCTGTAGTGCCATGAAATTGTGCATGAATTGACAGTACCTAATGATTACTCAGTTATCTATTTAAGGGCATGCAGGCTATGATTCCAAGTAATGATTTTCTTCACCTCACCATTATGACCTTGAAACACCATTCTGACGTCCTTATGTTGAGAGATGGGAGCGTGGATTGATTGCAGGTTGCGGGCCCGCTTCTGATTCACTAACATGAATGTAAGGTGACGACTTGCTGATGACTGATCAACATGATGACTTACAAATGACATTCTTCTGTCAGTGTTTAAAAAAAAAAAAAAAAAGTAATAGAAACACTTTTTATGTATCTGTATTGATCAGTCTTTGCTGTTGGAGGGGCAGAACAGCACTGGTGTGTGTGTGTGTGTGTGTGTGTGTGTGTGTGTGTGTGTGTGTGTGTGTGTGTGTCTTCAGCTTTTTGATAAGTTTTTGCGAGCTTATCAAAACGTTAGGAGACAGCCTGCTGAGATCAAATGACAACAACGACGCATGTCTCTAACTGTTTTCAGATATTGACTCTAAAATCTCCCTCGGTTTGTATTCACACATGTCCCTCAGCTTAAAGTTGGACAGAGGAAACTGTTTTGCCTCTCCATACGTTTAGCTCCATATTTATGTCAATGAAGAATGAAAAAGGGCGGAAAAGCCCACACTGGTGAGATGTTGTAACAGTTTAATTACATGCATGAGGATCGTGCACTGAATGCAGGATATGCATGTCATCAACGCCTCCCACTTGCAGGAGTTAAAACCATCAGTGGGAGAAAGGATGTAAGGCACAGATACAATGTGAAAAGCCTTGTTTTTAACGAGATAAGATATCTTTATTGTCATTGTACAGGTACAACAAAATACTGTTAGAGCAATCCAATTAACGAGTAGTAGTTGATGACTTTGCTCGTTGTCAATTTGGGTCCAAAGAAGAAGAAGGAAATCATGTTACTTTAACCCTTGATGCTCCCAAACAGATCCACACACCCGAGGGTAACATCTGAATCCAAAAGAGCCTTCCAATACCAGCAACCACAATGTTTGTGTGATGATGTGTTTTGAGTGCTTCTGTAAATATGACTGCAGAAAGGAGAATATAGATGATCTGTCTCCAGACTCGAGCAGAAATATGAACCTTTCTTTCCAGCTCCGTGGTTTTACATCTTCGCGGGGTTAATGTGAATTCGGATCATGTGTAGCTCCGGTTTACAGCTGCACATTATCCGATTACACAAGTGACCATTGACTGACCTCAGTAATACACCAACACAGCCTCCGTGTGTTCTGACTCCGGCTGAGCAAATCTGCATTCCAGACAAAAACTTGAAAAGAAGAATAAAGCGTATAATTAATTGCCTGACATATTCTCCAGTCCCTCTCCCAGCGTATTTAGTGGTTGGTGTCAATCAGCTGGATTAGGCCTGTTTTTCTGTTAGCCCTGTGCTGACAGTGGGAAATGATTAAAAGGGGAGATTATGTGGCAGCAAATTTGTGTTGATATCATTAAACTTTCATCACGGGCTGGGTTTAAAGCTCTAAATTGCTTATTAACTCGGCTTTTTGTGGCTGTTCGCCTATCAACACTTCAAATGAGCCAGATATCAGAGCAGCACCCCCCAATGCTCCTCATTCTGTGCTCTTATTGTGTGTGGAAACATCCTTTGTATGACTGGGATAAAACATGCAAGAACATACCGTGCATGGATTTTCCCTCATTTCGTGTCTCTCTTCGGTGTATCCAAAGTCACTTAAGGATTTATGGTTTTACAGAATTCAACCACAGAAATGGTCAATCATTTTTTTCCTGTTAAGATAGGTAGATTATGGAGTTGACAGGCCATGGAGCAACTGTACCCTTTTTGTATGATGTAGAAACATGCTGTGAGTATGTTAAGGTAAACTCAACACATCACTCACTTGTCATAAAATGTACAGATACAGAGGCATGGGAGGCTTCAGCAGACACTCCTGGAAACCTTTTTTTTCCGTTGGTGGTGATGCAACTCTCTATCAATATCACACTCAGCACCCTATATTAAAGAGCTTTAGTGCAAGATTTAATATTTGTAGATTTGGTTGCAGGTAGAGTCACATCACACAACACAGACGACACATAAACACACAAAGTGCAAATTTAAATAGGTGAGTCTGTGTGTTTGTTTTTAGAGATTCAAGTCTTCGGCAAAAGCTAAAACAATTTACATAAAAATGTGCAGTAAATTCAGAAGGAAAGCGACAAAAGTGCTGCAAAAAAAGGTAGAAAGAACTGCATTGACATCAAATGTGTCCCTTTTGGCCATCGTAGTTTTGTTCTTAAAATGAGTCAAACTAATCAAAAGGTGTTTTCTATGGAAGCCCATAGAAGGCAAAATATCATGTAAAAACGACACTACAAAAAATTCAAATAAAGCCACTGATTTGGACACTTTGATTATAGGTCTTTGCCTCAACATGGTGTAATCAGAGACGTATCAGAGAGCAACAAACAGGAGGACAAGGACTAGGTTAGGTGGGGGTGTTTCTTATGTAAATGTTGAATGATGAAATCGTGTGACAGACTGTGGATTATTTTAGGATTTATTCGGCCGAGGTCAGACAAAACATGGCGTATAGCGTGAACGGCTGACAGACTTTCTATGTTAACAGAAACCTCTTTCCATTTGGATGCACTTCTGATAAGCTACAACAAACACATTACCTTTACTTGAAACTGTCAGACATACATTTCTTCTCCCTCAGCAAATCATATTTCCTTTTCCAGCTCACAACATACACTTGGCTCCTATCTAAACATAGATCTGCTGCTACAGTCTGAGGTGTCTTAAACATATGTGTTACAGCTACATAGACCAAACTGTTTGAGAATCCACAAAAGTTATCAAGTTAAATAAACTCTTCAAAATTCAGTCGAACCAGGACATTTAAAGGAGCAGAAAACACTATTTAGCAGCTTCTTTGCGTGCATGCTGATCACAACTGTGGCTTGGTGTGAACCTCATCATCCACACTCACTCACTCGCTGGTGGATGGGCTTGAGCTGCTGCAGGGTCCTGAGATGTCCCTTGTGGGCTGGAAGGATGGAGGTAAAGTTAGTGGGAAAAATTCGGCCATTTGCGTTCACACGTGCAGCTCAACCTGAAAATTCCTCAAAATGTGAAGGAACCTCGACTTCTCCGAGTGGTGAATGTGTGAAAACAGCAACAGTGTCATCTCTCACCCCTTTAAAAATACAAAAAGGCATACTGGCTGTTTTTGAGTAACAACATCTCAGGCTCTCCTTATTCTTTTGCCATATAGGGCCCATTTAATCACACAGAGCACGCACAGTTCACTACGTGAAACACTGGGATGCATTGATTATATCCGCCCACGTGATCCCATTGCAGCAGAAACTACGAGAAGTGCTCCTTCAGATTAAAAAAGACACTTGGCGCATTTACGCTCGAGGCACAGCAGATGAACTTCTTTGATTATCGGCTGGGATCTAATGTTAAATAACACTGTGTGTGTTCATCTTCATGGGACTGCTCTTAATATTCACTCACTTGGAGTTTGTCATCTTTAATGGATGCACAATGGACACTTAATACTCAATGTGACTGAATCCAAAACTGCATATGAAGATGGACAGAGTAACAGCTGACTGTGAGTGAATGTTAAAATGTAAAAAATTAAAGCACAGAGAAATGTTTTAAACTCTCCTATAAGCTCACATGTTACTCTTTAAGTTATGTGGCATTTAAGTAGCATCATTCAATAAAGGGGCATTTTTTTGTCACTGCCTCTGATTTATCATGATAGCAATGAACAAACAAAACAAAGTGTCTGACATCTCATCTTAAGCCCTTCAGCTCAAAGGACGTAATACTTCCCCGTCTTGAGGTTCTTGGCATGAAGATGACACAACAGTGACAAGCTGTTCACCACTTCACGCCAATTGTAAGAAAGGGCAGTATGTCTTTCCTTGTATTACTTTTATCTCCTGTTCATGTCGTCATTCATTGCTGCACTGTTGCAACATTATCTCTCTGAAGGTCAGAGAGCTGCTGCCGGTTGATATTTCAGAAATCACAGCAGAGACATTTTTCTTTACTCATGAGAGGAAGCAAACTGTGAAAACAAATTGTGAATAAATCCAATTAAGTCGTCATCATTTTGATCCAACATGTGCATAGTAAGATGTCATTGATTTTAAATGTTTTGTTGATATACTTCATTAAGAGTAAGAGAAAAACGTCTTCAGCGATGAAACAGAAATGCTCCTTGTTAATTGGTTTCTGAGGCGGACTGAGCCAATCAATGGCCGCCTTGAGCCTACTGACAAACACGTGTTACGAAGGCGGGCCTTACTGACACACAGGTCCAGCCTTAGTTATGCTCTCACCATACACAAAATGAAAACAGAAACAATTCACCATCCGTTCTCTGTTTGCAGATAAAAACACGAGATATTCAGATAAACAACAGATTTTGTACCAGAGTGAAAACATGCTTACATTTGTCTCCATTTCTATTTTTGATGTGGGGTGCAACTGGGTCTTCGAGGTCTTTGGAAGCCCCAAGTGGAAAGTTGGGGAACTTAATTCTTTCAGAAGTTGACCCTAACATTATAAGTTTGCAGATGCTTTGCACATCAACACCTGCTGCGACAGGTGCTGCAGCAGACTAACAAGATGATTTAGGCGTTGAACTTCACACAGCTGATCTTTTGTACCAACAGTTTTCCCTGAAAGATTAATCAGCGTAAACATTTTACTAAAAACAGAGTTAAAAAAAAATGCGTTTAAAAAACCAAATTAGAACTTTTGAAAATACAAACTGTTTAAAAAATAATAATAAAAATAATTCATATTTATCGGATGAAAAGTTTCAACTTCATACACTATTTTTTTTTGGTATAATAAAAATGTCTTTCTAAAATTGTTAATCTAAGCGGGGCAGGGCGGGGCGGGGGGAGGGTCTCCTGAGGTAAGGCCTGACATTAAAAAAAAAGAAAAAAAGAGATGAAGAAACAGAGTCCACTATATGATGCTTTAATATTTATATCAAAGCTACCTGTATAGTTCAACAGAATCACACTATGAATAAATCATGATTTAATTTGGATAAATATTTATTATATAACCATTTAAACTGTTATATGTTTAAAATCAACAATTAAAACAGAACCAAAACTTAGAACAGCCTGTAGAAAGATGTTTTTGTATTCACGTTTATTTCTCAGATTTTTCTTCCTCAGACTGACTTCAGCTGGTCAGCGGTTGAAGCAGTTCATTTAGGGCAACAAAGCTGCCAGAGGAAGGGAGTCTGCTTCTTTCATTACGTGTAGAGACCGATGTATCTATGACACCCCAGAGGTGACATGGATATGTGGGGAAAAAAAGGCATAAACACTATTATGCACATCCATTTTAAAAAGAACATGAACATATTAGTGACTTTTATGCATATAAAACATGCTAGCAAATGATTAAAACTCATTGATAAAGATGAGTTCCTAAAATGCATGTGCAATTTATAATTGGTGTGCACCAATAGAAGGGTGTGTACGTACAAAACAAAACACTATTCATGCCACCTCCTGAGTTTCGAAATGAATGAGTCCAGGTCCTGAAAGCCCCCCCGCCCCCCCCCCCAAAAAAAACAAAAAAAAACAAAAAGAAAATAGTTTTGAACTTAACAGAGATTAAAGAAGGAAAAGGGAAAAGAAGAAAGACACATCTAACTCACTCAGCCAGTCTGAAAAGAGTCTGATACAGGCCTTACTGACTCACTGTGACAGCACAAAGTATTTAAATTATCCCAATGTTTAAAAAAACAATTAGGTTTATGAAAAATCTCTCACTACATCACTGAACAAGTACAACATGTATTTAAGAGAGCAAATTACAGGTAAGATAAACTTCCACACTGAGCCAAAGAAAACAGCGTTTACTTTCATTATGTAATCCTAACTTGGCTAACTTGCAATTAGCTCTGGCCTGTCACTATGGCAACACAGTGTGTGGCGTGTTCAGCCTGGAGGCCAGGCATCCTACACCATGGGAATGACTCTGTACCATTGTTTGCTCTGTCAACACATCATGTCATAATTTACTTAAGACAAGAGAGCCTGAGACAGCAGCCGGCCCGACCTCTGCAGAGGAGTTTCCCCAGCTCAGCTTCCCACCTGTTCCAGCGAACACGCACACACACACACACACACACTCTCACACAGTGTTCATCCTCAGGAGGTACACAGATAAAATGTTACACCAGAGACATGATCTGAGACTATACACCTGCTGTTAAAGAGCCATTATATGTCTGTGAAACATAAAAACAAGCAACAAAGATTCTTTGTGACTCGACACCAAGGTGAACATAGGAACAATAAAATGCTCTGGGGTTAACAAGTGAACAACTGATCACATTTCTACATGTGCAATATGATCGTCTGAATAGAACTGATAAGACTTCTGATAGGATTTCTTTTCATTCTCTGTAAATTTTAAGTCAAATCTTTACGTTTACTCCTCTTCGTTTTGTTCGTGAAAAGTCAAGACCTTTTAACAAATGAACCCATGACTGGACTGGACTAAGAACTGCACTGATGGACAGACATGCCCTTTTCGACCCTAACACACAGAGGGGGATTCTGTTGTAAGAAACTCCCACTTCTTTAATGCAGTTACTCGCTGCTCCCGGGGTTGCTGAGGTCACTCCTGTCCTCAGGTGATTGTTCACGTGGGCCCGAACGATGCAGCCCACCGACACTCTGAGCTGACCACAGTAAACTTTAATGCCTTTTTTTTATCCTTTTAAAGAGTTGTGGCAAGTGTTTGTGTCCGGTCCCATCCCCACACCGACCCGTTGATCCGTGCGTTTTAGTAGGACTCTGAGCAGTCATGGCTCCAGTCCGCCTGCGGGAACCATAGCATAGGTTTTATTGACAATTTGAATCTGTTTAATCTGAAATGCTTCTCTCTCTTCAGGCCTGACAGACTGCATCCAAATAGACTGGGTAGCCGCATGCTAGCAGCCAAAAATTTAGCACGCTGTGCAGTCTGTTCCACGAGACTGACTGTTTACCCACCTGACTCAAACTCCACCCCTTAATGCTTTGCTACCTGCGTCGGCTCCTCAGTCTACTGCTCCCACCAGTGGCTTCCCCTGTCGGCATCAATTCTCCTAAATCCTCCACACAATGCACGACGTGCCGACCGCAGTGTTCTCATTCCAGCATAAATCCCTTCTAACCTCGTCCCAGCCTCCACTTTCTTTAAAATGTGACTTGCTGGATGTTAGATCCATGTCAAACAAACCTTGTGACATAATCTACACTGCTTCCTGATCACCATGTCATGGCTCACCCCAGGAGACATTTCCCCTCTCATTGAAGCAACGCCTCCTGGCTACTTCCATTTCCATCAGCCCAGGCTACGTGCACAAGGAGGTGGGGTTGTTGTAATCCACAATAATGCCATTAAGTGCCTATCAATTAATCGCAAAATGGTTGACACTGAGGTTACCTGTGCAGCTCGTCTGAGCTGCTTCATCTGTTTGTACTAAAGTTTGGAATTCAAAAGTACATCTTTCACATTATTTTTTTAAAATAAAGAGATGGATGAAATGAAGCGATCTCTGAGCATGGTACAACTGGAGATGCCATGCAGCAAACTCAGACACTCAAGCTGATTGAACAGGTGGACGGCCTCCAAAAACAAGTGGACAGTCTCAATATCACGAACAAAGAAAAAGATCTGGAAACAATACTCAGGAATTGATGATGTGATAATCACCGGCTTTAAGACCTGACATCGCTCCGATGCAAACGTCACAGTCTCGGCTGAAACTGGCGGGGAGTCCCCGCAGGCCTCGACCCAGGTCATTCAGTTTCTCAGTGGTAGGGACTTGCTCATTCAAAGCCAACACAACGCGGCCTATCATACACTCCCCCGGAAGCAAACCAACGCGCAGCAGCCTCCAGCTATCCTAATACGGTTTGTCAGTAGAAAGCACAAATCCGAGCTTTTGAAGCAGGGATGCAAGCTTAAGGGGACCGGAGTTTACCTGAACGAGCACCTCACCATAAAAAACACTGACATCGCAAGAGAAGCCTGCAGACTCAGAAAAGGTCAAGACAACATGGACGAGCAATTGTAAAGTTTTCATAAGGCTTAATGGAGCGTCTCCGGAGGAAGAAAAAGGTGTTCGCTATAAGAGAGATCAAGGATGTGAAGCAGTATGAGGACCTTCAAAAGTCATTATTTCTTTGTTATGGTCTGTGACTTTGCCAGGATTAACATCACGGAGGTAACCTGCTCCACAGGTATGGAACTGTGTTTTCTCTGTTATATCCTCCACAGACTTTTTCCCCTTAAACTCAGGGGTGACTGCCGCCACAGCCTCTCACACATTCAGCATTCAGTCCCTTTGAGCTCAATAATGATAATGATGAGGATCTTTAATCCTGACATGAATTATGACACTTTATTGGAAATAACATCTTATATGCTCATCAGTACGGTTTTCGTAAAAAAAAAACATTAGACAGAGCTTGCATTGCTCCAGCTCACTAACATCATTTTAACTGCCATGGACAAAGGAACATTTTACAATGATCATCTCGTTCCCATTGCCTTCAACTTAATGATTATCTTGTGCTTTGACTTCTCTGCACTTTTTTTCCCTCCATGTATCATTGATTATGTTAGCACTTTATTGCCTTACTTTTCAAATGTTTATTTGTTGGCCTTGTAAATACAAAGTGTTTGTAATTATTGACAGGGGTGGAACTCCTGTACAAGTCCGCTGGGCTTCTTTCCCTCCTTGCACCATTTTATTTTCTTTGGAACGTGTGCTAAAAAAATAAAATAAAATGGTTTTCCTATCGGGCCTTTTTTTTTCTTCCTATTGTCATTTGTAATAAACCCCTTTCCTCTGTATGCTTGTGTACAGACCTCTGAAACCCAATCCTGATTTCATGAATTCTCTGATCTACTTTCTTAAATTACTCCTAAATTGTGTTTTAAAACATACTTGCTGTCCCTGTGAAGCTATGAGCCATGATTTTATAAATGTACTTGATTCCCTTGGTCTCCAAACAGACACGACTGACCCAACCCATGTCAAAGGTCACACTGTAGACTAAGTTCTGTTATTAGGCCTTTTGATCCCTGACACCTTACTACAGGACTTTCACTTATCTGATCACAAGGCAGATGTTTTTGCTCTGAACCTGCCATGTGTTTCTCCTCTCCGTCCTGCTCATCTTCTTTCGTGGTCCATAAATGACTCCACTGCCATCGAGTTTTCTGAAGCCTTTAAAGAGGCTCCTGTCATGATGGGCATAGAGGCCTCTCCATCTTCTGTTAGCACTGAAAAAAAGGTCTCGTTAAAGAGTGCTGCCTTGGCTAGCCTTGATCAAATCACGCCACTCACCTTTAAAAACCGTAAACATTCTGTCTCACCATTGCCTAATGATTGTACACGGGAAATAAGGAGAGCAGGCCGGAAAGCAGAGCGAAGTGGAAACAAGATAAGTTGCAAATTTCATTTTAAATGTTGAATCTTAATTCAATACAAACAATCATCTCAAACGTTTGAGTATTTTGAACCTGGCCAGCTCTAACCCCTCCTCCTCCTCCTCCTCCTCCTCCTCTTGCTTTAATGCTTCTGGGTCCAAATGAAAAGTTTTGGGTGGCTACAAACTTCCTCCATCACAACAATGATAAAACAGAAGTTTTTTTTGGTCCACAGACTCAATTTCACGTCATCACAGTCCACTGTCCCAGTCCGCTAAAACTAAGGCAAAACAAATCTTGGCATCACATTTGGCTCAGCATTTAAATCTAATAAATCAGGTTGTAAAATTAATCTTCACGCAGCTCTGTTATGTCTCCAAATTCAGACCAATCCTGTTTTTCTGACCTGATAAAGTTATTCATGCATTTATATCATCGACTTCAGTGTATCACTTTATTTTGGTTTATCTTCCTCGTGTCTATCTCGTCTTCAGCTCAGACAAAATTCAGCAGCCAGAGTCCTCACATGGTCAAAAAGAAGAAACCACATTACTCCAGTTCTTGACTCTTTACACTGACGATGAATTGATTTTAATACTGTGTTTAAGGCTTTAAATGGACTTGCCCCCGCTTACCTCTCAGAACTCCTGTCTCCATATCAGCCAGGAAGAGATCTTAGATCAACTTCACGAAACCTTCTGTCTTTCTCCATCGCAGGACCAAAACTATGGAGCTCTCTACCTCCAATCATCCGTCTCTCCCCCACTGTTGATGTTTTCAAAACTCACCTGTAAACATACTTACACTCAATTTCCTTTAACTTTCAATAATCCATCAAGCCAACACAAATCTATTGCTCTGTTAGTTTTGTGTTACACTGGACTTAAGTTGTTTCTAATGCTTTGTTTTATGTTTTTATCTGCGCTGTTCAGCACTTTGGATCAGCTGTGTTGTGTTTAAAGTGCTATATAAATAAAGTTGAGTTGTTTTTGACCCTGCCTTTCTTCTTCTCCTCTCGATCTGTTTGCAGATTGTTTCTCTTACTGTGCACCGAACCTTTCACTGCATGAAACCCCCCCGAGGCCCCATGTGTACTGTATCCATCGAGTGCCCATCTTTGTGTCGGTTGTATTTGTTAAAAGTGGCACTGGGACCCCCAATAGAGCGCAGAGTCCTTTTTAACTGGATGATCATTTCTGCAGCGGTTGAAGGAGTTGCTTTCCTTCCTGCTTTTGGAAAGGGCAAAAGATGCAGGAACTTTGCTGCGAGTTCTTTTGTAGACTCCATTAAAGGCTCTCCCTCACAGAGTGCTCTGCCCATATGGTAATATTTTTATTGGTATAGATCTATGTGTATAAAATTATATTGCTTTTAAAAGTAAACACAGAATCACCTTGTGTGGTGTCAGGACTTTTTATTTTCATTTTATGTCTGATATTTATTTATTGTTCTATCTGTGAGCTTTTTTTTGGGGGGGGGGGGGGGGTTTACTCCATCGTTTCTCATCTGTCCTATGGTTGTTTGTATGCTGTGTATTTCTGTTCATGAATGTAAAATAAAGTAAAATATGAAAATAAAGTATACAAACAAGTGGCGCTGCTCTTTATAACAGTAAAGAGAAATATAGTTGCAAATCTGATGTTTTGTTCTCACTCTTCAAATCTAACCGAAAAGAAACATTGTGGATGTAAGAATTCAACATGCAGCTCTTGCATCAAAAACTGCTAAAAGTCCATTGTTGTTATTGCACTGGGTGATAAAAGATTGCATTAATAATCCAAAATATTCTTATACAATACAAATGTGTTTTTGAACGTGTAAACACACATTAAGTCGTGTGCCTGTTGAACCCACCAAGGCTCTAATGCAGCGCATCACAAACATGTATGTTTTAAGGCTTCAAAACACATGTGATTGACAGTTCAACAACATGTAACAGAAACTGTGAAAACACTTGCTCAGGGTAATGTGTACATGTTTGTGTTTTTTTTTGTGTGTGTCAGCTTTAGACGGAGAAAAAGTGAGCGTTCCCCGCGACAGAGACCAGCTGAGGGCAGGAACTCTGCCAAGTGCACCCTGTCTCATTTGCATGCATGGATGGCATAGCATTAGCATAGTAATAGGGGGGGGGAAAGCGCAGAGAACTAACAGGAGATATTTGGCAGCTGATACTCAGGGCCCAATTACAAGCGTTCGCCTGCATTCTCCTTTACTCAGGGGCTTTCTCATCTCACAGCCCTCTGCTCTGCTCTGCTCGGCACAGTGGGCCTATCTTCAAACTGTCAGCCTGTTTAGAGCTGGAGATAACTCTATGTGTGTGTGTGTGTGTGTGTGTGTGTGTGTGTGTGTGTGTGTGTGTGTGTGTGTGTGTGTGTGTGTGTGAAGGAGAGGAAACAGACCAGCTCTGCACTAATGAGGACAGGGACAGAGACAGCTAGAATCCTCTCCACTCTCTCGCCTCTGCAGCTCCTCGTGCAGGAAGGAGGGATGTAAATAAGCTTTCATTTCTGACTGAAAGGACAGGTTGGAGACCTGAGCTGTGTTCAAAAAGGAGGCCAACCAAAGCTGAAAAACCAGACTTAACTTAACCTAAATCGAGGACGCTGATGTAGATGGGGACAAATGCAGCTACGGTAATTTGATGACCTTTCAAGCTTCTCTAATGCTGTCTAATTCATGTGCTGTTGTAGGCTAATCATCCCTGGTCAGGGGCTTGCTGCAGAAACTATAAAGTTCTGTGTTTTGCTTTAAAGGGCTTCTTCGAAGACAGTATTGTGTAGACATGGACATTTTTCCCTCATGCAGGAAAACTCCAAATGTAAGACTTCATCAAGCATCCAGTTATTTAAAGAAAAGCTCTCCTCCACTCCATCTCCCTGCCACCTGGCTGTAGGTGGGTCTACATGAGAAGAACCAAAGCAGCAGGGTGGTCTCTTTCAACATCCTGCTATGCTGTAGGCTGAGTCTGAATTAACTTTTGTGGGCCGAGTCACATGCAGCATCTTCTCCGTCTCCAGTTGAACAACAAGAGCAGGCCCTGCAGCTCCAGAGGGGAGAGAGATGATTGAGTCACCTGGGATCTGAGTAAAGAACAGAGAGAGAGAGAGACGCTCCCACAGGGCTGCAGGTCAATATCAAAACAGACAACTGCTCCTATTTACCCACCAACACCTGAAGGCAGCATCAAACTGACCTAGAAAGAGAGCGCTGGAACAAAAGACTGGAGAAAGAAAGACATTGAGTGGTATTCAGACTTACGGCTTAGTTTTAATGAAACTGGGAGCAAGGCAAGTGCGAGCTCGTGGCACAATTAATGTTCACTATTTTGATGGCCAGAGGCAGCAAAGCTGAAACAATGTGATAGAAGAGCTGCTTAACCATTCTGTCTCTTGGAGATCACTCGCTCTCTTATTTTTCTGCTCAGTGTTAGAATATGTTTACAATGTGTTTAGGAGTGGAATCATTTAATCTAGCGCTTCTATGCAAGCCCCCATGTACAGAATAAATAGTCCTCTACACGCTCGGCCGTGGGTTAGAATCCGACTTTTGCTGCTCTTCCTTCTCCAAAAATGTCCTCTCTTCGTCTGTCTTGTCCAATAAAAGCGAAAATGGCCCCACAAAGTACATTTTTAAAATCTGTTGAGGAATGTAATCTTTATGAGCATCATATTGTTGCTGGTTTACAATAAGATGTTGTGTGTACATTTGTCGGGATATTATTGTGAATTAATTGTGAATGGCTTAGTTTGCCATCTCTAAAACAATAACTGGATTTCTTTTGGTAATGCTTGTTTCTGTCAGAACCCAAGTGGACCAGTACACATTTAATTTATTTTAACTAATATGAAATTATGTAGGAAGTAGGACTTCTAGAGGTCAGCTCATATATGTAGATATACGAAAGCTGGGGGGGAAAAATCGATTCATTAAAATCTAAAAAAAATGTATTGGGCTTGTTTTTTCGAAACATTATTCATGAGAATATATTGTCTTTCATATTTAATAATTTCACTTAATTTTTGTTTAAATTTAAAACAAAAAGAGGCAATAAAAATCGAATCCACAACCAATAACCGTGATAAAATGAAATCGCCACAAAGGCATGTCGTCTCAGCCCTAATCCGTGCTATGATGATTTGAATAATGTTCCTTTATTGTCACCATATTGAGTGAAATGTCACAACTTTTTCTTGGATTGACTTTGTGTTTCCCCTCAGATAAACTTGTATAAAATAGATGATTCATTCCCTTTCACTTTGTGTCTTTATCAAATTTGAATTTGTCATTAATGACCAAAATATCTGCAGAACTAAGGGCATGCTAATTAGAAAATGCTAATATGATTGGTCATCCAGTCAATGTGTCTGAATATTTCCATGTGGGGTGGGTCATGTAAATGACCAGACATGAAATTAAACATTTATTCATTCAATCTTTTTACATCAACCACAAACTGTCTTCACACTGTTTTCCAGTGCAGCGCGAAGCTTGCACTTAGATTAGGAACAGATAATATGGAATATATTGCTGGGCTTGGGCCTCTGACTGTCACATATGTTCACAATTAGCCGGGAGACGAAGGTCCGGCTGCGGTTGGCCTGTGGGGAAGGAAATCATGAGTTCATGATCTTTAAGGAATAAAAGCTGCATTTTAGGAGACGGGTGTGTATGTTTGTGTAAGACAGAGAGAGACAAAGGAAGATCCCATCTGGTACTCAAAAGCATTTTCTTCTTTTCCTGAATTCTTCCAGGCTATGTTACAACTGTTGACAGCATTTACAGTACATACCCTAAAGAATATATACTGTGTGTATGGAGCTACTTTAAAAGGCCCAACAAACTTTAACTGTGAAGAAAGACAGGGAGAGACACTGAACGAGAGCGAGCAGCAATCGCGAGCATCATAATCAGGTATGAGCTGCATGTGATCATTGCAGACCAAGCAGCAACGTCTGGTGTTGAAAAATGAGGCCGTGCAAAAAAAACCTGTAGTCCCTCAAGTGTCCACTTGAAAACCTGGAAGTCCCATACATTAAAATAAAATATAGAAATAAACATACTTACATGCAAGTACAAAAAAAAAAGAATTTGATCTGAAAAAAATAATCTTTTCAGCAGCCCTTAAACACTGTTTGGGGTGATTTTTTAAAACTCATTCTTTTCTAATTGTATAAGGGATAGGAGTTTATTTTTTTAGCTCGGTGGCTGATCTGACTGCAAGTAAGCGAGTTGTATCTGTTAGTCCGGAGGTTTAAGGCCCGCCTTATTTTTTACTAAGCTGACTGAAAGTTTGGTTGAGATAGCATCTTCAGTATGGCACCGCCATCGACGGGCTTTAGAAGTGAGCTTTTGAAACCAATGGGTGACATAACTGAGACGAGGTCTTTGTATTACACAGCTGGTGGTGATTCCTTATTCTGCTCTTCCTGTTAATCTGCCTTGAATAATATCTTAATTCTAGATAAAATCACGTGATCTATCTGTTAAACTAATTATAGTAATAACTTAACGTAAACGAAAAGTAAAAACAAGGATCCATCAGAGAGCAGTCAACCTTTAACATTTATCATTTACAAAACTAAATTTGGTTTCTTAAATGGAGCCCTGCTGTAACCCTGTTTCTGCAGATCCTATTTCATTGTGTCAGGACTTGTGTGAACAGTACTACACAAACACAAAGAATAATTACAGTGTAGTGTTTGCTTTACACAAGCTACTTTTATTTAAATACCCAATGAAGATATCCAATTTCCCACAACATTCAAAAACATTCTTCTTACAGTATTTCTAGGACACGGAGCAGCTATCCACTGAAGAGGCCAAGCAGAACGAACAAATTTAACTTTGTTCTGAGTGCCTTCACTGCCAACCGAGGTTGGTTTGTGTTGCATCCCTGCAGGTCCAGAGTTACACAAAACCAGAGCAGAAAGTGAGTCTTTGTCGGAGAACAGCCCAAAGGGGTTCAGTCATCTCAGATTACTGGGCGGGAGAGTCATCGAATCATATTCGTATTTCCTTGTCTTGTCCAAGAGCTGCTTCAGCTGGATGTGCTGAGGCTACTAACTCATATCTATTTCAACTCAACTGGTGGAGACTGAAACTGTCATGAGAAATATGATTCATTGCTTTTGGTAGTATGCATTTTGTTCCCTATAGAGCGACTCCCCTCATTAGAGTGATTAGAGGATGTTCAACACTTTTTATGTAACTAATAAAAACAAAAGTCCTGATGTCCTCCGAGCGTATTTTTGAAAAGCGCTGGCTGTGCGCTCGGGAGTGTTTGCATCAAGCGTTTGTTAGTGGAGGAGAAAAGCGCCGCGTGGCCATCCTGTCTGTTGACAAAAGCAGCTGTATAACCGACACGGCTCTGTTGCTTTTTGCTGCATGTTTTATATTTGAGATTGTTTTTTTCACCCCAGCTGACACGGAGCAGGCAGATACAAGACACGCTAAAATACGATGAGTATCATACATTTTGAAAAGAGCACCAGTGACGTCAACATCACCTTTCCGAAAAGTTTAAAGATTGTCCACTTAAGCGCTTTCTCGGGTTTATTGGGGCCCTATAGGCAAACAGTCATTGAAAAAACAATAATCTGTGCAACAATTCGCAGGTCACTAACAGTGAGGGCTGTCAGATGGGGCCCCTTTAGGGAGGTTTTCTAATGTCAATGCAAAATGTGCACATTTCGAGGCAATGCTTTGGTTTAAGCATGATTGAAGCAGAATTCACCAAGCGTTGGATTGTTCACTAATAGGGAACGTGAGCTGAGATAAGACCAAGTGGCAGGTTACTTTAAGGCCGTTGGGGGCCCCCTATTGGCCTGGGCCCCAAGCAGTTGCCTGCCTTGCCTACTGAGAAGCAGCTCCTCTTTTCTCAGCAGCAGGGACACAAGACCTGCCTGTCGCCGGCGGAGCTGGGGCGGACTGGTGGTGTCAGTGCTCTAACTGTTTACCTATAGACACAGACATAGAGTCCACTTTCAGCTAGGATTTTCTTAGATGCCAATTCCTTCAGGCACTGAGACACTAAAGACTCTGAGGACTTTGCTTCCATCACCATTCACAGCATTTCTTGGAAAGTATTGGTTTGGAAAGAATATACAGGTTTTTTTTGGAGTACATGCAACACATCTCTAAAATCTTGAGATAAGGCAGTAAGGCCAAACATTCACATTCACTCAGGCAGTGTAGAAAATGATCTCACATTTCAGTGTCTCGCTCAACATGTAATTACACACTTCTCCAAACACTCCAACTTTGTTTATATGTGGACTGGCTGAGCGCTCCCACAGCCTGCTAATGAGCAGACATGGGGATGTGGTGCTAATACTGATGTATAAAGGGTGACACACACACACACACACACACACACACACACACACACACTGTCTCCTCTACCTATCAGCATGAACGCAAAAAGAAACGGAAGTTGCTGAAACATGCTGTTTTACTGCTCGTCTGTGATGTCTCATGCAGACTGGGGAGAGTTCGGCCACAGCTAATTATCACACAGCAGCTGAGCAAAGGTAGTTATGGTATCATTATAATAAGACACATACTTTTTGGTTTCAGAGGAATCTGTGTGTGAGGGGTGTAAACGTGCAAACGTTTGCTATGAAATCTTTTCTGATTATCACGCCATGATTGCTTATAGAGGCCTCAGGGGAGAATGCAGAGAGAAGCTAGCAGATGACACTTGATGGCTGCAGGGCAATGAGCACTTGACAAAGTCAGTAAAAAAAGGGCGTTATGTGAAAGTACATTCAATCAAAGTTAATGGAAGTTCAACATGGGGTTTAAATGTTTTATTTCAGTCATGGTTGCAGTATGATTTGATGTGTGATGTGGCCGCACTGTTATGGAAAAACTGCTGATCTCTGTTAGGATCAACCCCCCCGCATGTGATCCACAGGCTGTTGAGCTGTACAAATCCTATCTGTTTATTAAGATACATTCTCCATGAGTTTTTGGGCGAACTTTCACTCGGCGCGTCAGGTTACTGCGTTTCTAATGCCGTCTCGTTTCTCCTCCGTTTCATGTCGCCGTGTCTGCAGGAAGCTGGTGGTGAACAATCAATGGCTTTACAGGAGTGACGGTACAGCCTGCAAACTTGGACAAACACAATCTACAACACTGCACAGTGTAAAATGTAGTAGAGTCTTGTAAGTGCTTCTTGCTTCTTTACAAAGTAGTTCATTTCTGTGACAACTTTACGAAACGTAAAGGAGGACTTCTCTTTCAATGATCATGTTTTTTTTAACACTGCTGGCTGTGCCTGCTGTGTTCAGTAAGTTCCCAGCTCTCGTATAGGCCGAAAAACAAACAGATCTCGGGCTCAGTTCACCTTGACAGGCCAGCCCCAGAGAGCGGATCTAGGTTCAGAGAGCTGGAGAGGCAAACGCTTCAGAGATGAGGACGACACGGGGCCAACTGGGTGAGAGAGCTGGAGAGAGGAGGGGTGAAATAAAGAGGTGGAGAGAAGCTTTGGCTTGCATTTGACAGCTGGCAAGCATGAGAGAAACACAATACGCCAATGGGAGGACCGCAGAGGGAAAGAAATATATGAATGTATGGGTGTGAAATGCACTTTAATGAGTGTTTGTGTTTGGGGGTAAAGGTTTTGGGTTTTTTTAAGACTAGCCCTTAGAGCAAGAGTAAAAAAATGATGCAAATGCAAGAAGCTAGATTGATAAGCAGATATACTCGGTGGATGGATGTCATGAAATTTACATGGCCACACAGAGATGGCATCAATGCCAGGCTGCGGGAGCACTGCATGCCCTGACACACCTTTGAAGTCTGAGCTCAGCTTTTTCCTCACAACTGGAAAATCTCCCAGTCTCTCTTACACATCACATCTCATCTGTGCACAGCAGAACGCAGCAGCAATCATCGCTCTGCCTCCCCGTGCAGGCCTCACACAGCCCTACAGTGGGAAGTGAAACAGTGATGAGTTTTACTCTGCACTTGTGAGACGTCAAAAGCATTAATCCTGCAGCAGCTCGCTCTGCCATGCATCGGTAATCACTGCATATTATTATCCATTTACATAGCTGCCTCCAGTCACAGCGTCAGCTATGAAACATTAATCTGGCCACTGTAGTCATTTTTATAGCATCTGTCTGCTCCAGAATCACGAGTCACAGTGTGGGGTGATTAAAATGCAACTCTGTGCTCACATAAGGAAACCTGGATTCATTTCAGACTAACTTAGGAAACACAGAATTTTAAAAAAAGGAAAAAAAAAATAGAATTAAAAAAAAAAAAGTCTCTGCTTTGCTTCTATAAAGTTGCCCATACTTGTATTACATTTAAAAAGCTCCACAATAATTAGCAACAGAAAACCATCACAAGACTGCGGCCTGTACGTTGTGGTGCATTGTTGTTATAACCGTGTTTGGTAATCTCTCAATAGGAGACAAAAACAGCTTGCAACACATAAAGGTTAAATGATCTATTCTGTCTCTCACCTCCAGAGAGAGCGCTGCAGCGAAGGGTCGAGACATCTGACAGTGTCCTTGACATCCTCCGTTTGATGAGTTTAAGTTTCTGTCCTCAGGCAGGAGATACAGATTACCAAAAGCCAAGTCCAAGACTTGAAAATATTTTCAATTACTCACGCCATCCAGCTTCTGAACTCTACGATGAACCTGATGACTAATTACAGGTTTTTATTATGGTTTTATAAATTCACTTTCCTGTTCTTACCTGATGAACTCTGCATTTAATGTCAGTGATGTTGTTTCCATATTGTCTGAGTGTATAAGCCTGGCCGCAAAGCCACTTCCCCCTTAGGGACAAAAAAGTTGAAGTCGAAGCTCCATTTAACTCAGACGTTCTTCAACCCTACACTGATGCTGTCCTCAGAGCAAGCGGAAACATCCGGTCTTAAAAAATAATGCCAACACAGAAATTGTAGTTAGTGGAGTGTCCTGCTTGAGGCTGACTCCAGGAACACCAGAAGTCATAGACAGTACACATAAACACTTAAAAATCAATGTTTAAAGCACAAATAAACATGTTAACAGCCTAGTAGAAAAATAGGTCTGATTAGTTCTTGTTATCATAGACACACACTGTGCAGGGGGGTGAATTTTTAATTTTCAAAAACAATGTGTTATCCATAATTCGGCGTGTAGCTATCATAATTGACAGGTGGGTGCGATGCACTGGAGGTGTTTATCAACACAGTTAAGGAGAAGGCACATGTTAATCATCCTGAACCAAGACCTGCTCATCTACCCAAAGTGCTACCACCTGTAACACATGTTCTGCAGTGATGAATGGAGAGGGCCCGAAGCTGATTTCATCCAAAAAGCACCAAGCTCCCTGCAACGTTTACAGAACGATCGTTTGGTCTTCACCAGGGTTCAACTGAAAGCTTTTACACCAGCACTAACATGACAAACCGACTCTGAGCTTGTTTGAAGCAAACCAAACAGGTGAGGTGTGAAACATCTTTAAATACCATCAAACTAGTGTTCTGAATATAAATAACAGCAGTGATACTGATTGAGATGCTCGGCATGTCTTCACAGTGAGAAGTGAAAGGAGGGCTCAATAATACAAACTGTCTTCTTACTATTCAAATGTTTGTTTGCATTGTTTCTGTGGTTAAGTTTTCAAAGATAGTATACAAAATGCATTAATCAGAGTTTAAATATTGAGAATCACTTTCTCTTCAAGGTGCCCAGTTTTACCATCAAACAAGGTACACTCTGTTCTTTGCACTTAGGGTTGCTATGCAACTGTTTGCTAACATGAAGAAACAGTCTGACATCGTTAACTGGGAGAACAAATCTGCTCCTCCAGGTGAAGCTTTTGTTTTTCTGTGTGTGTGTGTGTGTGTGTGTGTGTGTGTGTGTGTGTGTGTGTGTGTGTGTGTGTGTGGCACAGCATGCAAAGACAAACTCACAGCGTGTGAAGAAACTTGGCTAATGCAGAGATGTCATGCAGCTGGTGTGGGGGCACAAGTGTTTTAATACAACTTAATTTAATGTTAGTGAGGTAATAAGTTCTGTAACTCAATGGAGAGAAGAGGACTCCTGACGTCACCGGTGCTGTATGATATTCCCTTTCCCCCCCCTGCGGATCGTGTCTCGTTCCCACATCCTCTTTGCTCCGTCTCTGATCGTGAAATAAACAAGCTAAAATTAAAATAAAAAAACAGTAAAAAGCAACAGAGCTGTGTCAGTCACACCACAGCTGATGTCAACAGACTGTTGTCATAGAGACAGGAGGTCAGTGTCAAGTTATGAGCAACATGGTATGAACATTAGCCTGCTAACACAACGATGCAGGCCACAGGAAAGTACAGCTTGAGCAAAGGGATATTTTTCCCCCCACTTTCACTTAGTGGAGCTTCTATGGTTTGTGTTAAGTGATAACACCTTCGTGAGAACACGAGTGGAGAGGGGTGGAGGAGAGTGAGGTGTCACCAGACAGCAGTTTGTTTTGTGTTAATGCTGGTGCTCAATACTGGATGATAGAGTTCCTTTATTGGGTGCATCTGAGTTTGGACTATTTAACAATAAAGACTGAAATTCACCGAATAAATAGCAATGTGCCAGACTGCAGATGTGCCTGACTGTTAAAAGGATTGAGAGCTGGCAACGTGGTTTGATTCATGTTACGCCCCTAATGCACCAATGTATAATCTCATGACGGAGTCAAATGTCTTTGTGTCCTGCACCTCGCTTTGAGTCGCCTACATGTCAAAATGGAGTTGGACAGCACAGAATCATTTCATGCCGCTTGCTTTAGACGGTGCACTTTACAGCAAACTGGGGATTTATGTGAATCCCACCAGGGAAGGTGACATGAAGACTCAAAGCCACACAAGGAATTATCTTGACGTATAGAAATGACTCAAATTTACAAAGAACACCAAGAAGAGGCAAGAAAACAGTAATCGGTGATAAAGTAAGTTGAGTCCCCATCGTATCTGGATAATCCATCTGTCCACCTGTTTGTCCATCCACTGGCAGCATTATGAGGAAGCTATTCCAGTTTTGCTTCTTCCAAGCATGCTTTCTACCTGAGGTATTCCCAGACTTGATGAGATAAATAATCCCTCAAGGAAGTTCTATGCCGACCCCAGGGTCTCTTACTGGTGGACGTGCCTGGAAACTGGAAACACCTAAAGCCACACACTGAGCTCCTTACAGCTTTCAGACTCGATTTAATAAGTCTAGTGCAATAACTCGTGTGGGTCTTCCAAACAAAACAATTCATTTCTACATATATATGAATTGAGGTATTTATACTTTGGAAAAGAGGTCAGCTTTAGTTCTTTATTAAGACCTTTAATTTTAAAACCCTTCAAGTGATACGAATGTACACTCAACAAAAATATAAACGCAACACTTTTGTTTTTGCTCCCATTTGTCATGAGATGGACTCAAAGATCTAAAATTCATTCCAGATACACAATATTACCATTTCTCTCAAACATTGTTCATAAATCTGTCTAAATGTGTGATAGTGAGCACTTTTGCTTTGCTGAGACAATCCATCCCACCTCACAGGTGTGCCACATCAAGATGCTCATCAGACACCATGATTAGTGCATAGGTGTACCTTAGACTGTCCACAATAAAAGGCCACCCTGAAATGTGCAGTTTTTGCTTTATTGAGGGTCTGGGGACTCAGAACCAGTCAGTATCTGGTGTGACCACCATTTGCCTCATGCAGTGCAACACATCTTCTTCGCATAGAGTTTATCAGATTGTCAATTGTGGCCTGTGGAATGTTGGTCCACTCCTCTTCAATGGCTGTGCGAAGTTGCTGGATATTAGTGGGAACTGGTACGCGCTGTCGTATACGCCGGTCAAGCACATCCCAAACATGCTCAATGGGTGACATGTCCGGTGAGTATGCTGGCCATGCAAGAACTGGGACATTTTCAGCTTCCAAGAATTGTGTACAGATCCTTGCAACATGGGGCCGTGCATTATCTTGCTGAAACATGAGGTGATGTTCATGGATGTATGGCACAACAATGGGCCTCAGGATCTCATCACGGTATCTCTGTGCATTCAAAATGCCATCAATAAAATGCACCTGTGTTCTTCGTCCATAACAGATGCCTGCCCATACCATAACCCCACCACCACCATGGGCCACTCGATCCACAACATTGACATCAGCAAAGCGCTCACCCACACGACGCCACACACGCTGTCTGCCATCTGCCCTGAACAATGTAAACCGAGATTCATCCGTGAAGAGAACACCTCTCCAACGTGCCAGACGCCATCGAATGTGAGCATTTGCCCACTCAAGTCTGTTACGGCGACGATCTGGAGTCAGGTTAAGACCCCGATGAGGACGACGAGCATGCAGTTGAGCTTCCCTGAGACGGTTTCTGACAGTTTGTGCAGAAATTCTTTGGTTATGCAAACCAATTGTTTCAGCAGCTGTCTGAGTAGCTGGTCTCAGACGATCTTGGAGGTGAACCTGCTGGATGTGGAGGTCCTGGGCTGGTGTGGTTACACGTGGTCTGCGGTTGTGAGGCCGGTTGGATGTACTGCCATATTCTCTGAAACGCCTTTGGAGACGGCTTATGGTGGAGAAATGAACATTCAATGCCCGAGCAACAGATCTGGTTGACATTCCTGCTGTCAGCATGCCAATTGCACGCTCCCTCAATGCTTGCGCCATCTGTGGCATTTTGCTGTGAGACAAAACTGCACATTTCAGAGTGGCCTTTTATTGTGGGCAGTATAAGGTACACCTGTGCACTAATCATGGTGTCTGATGAGCATCTTGATGTGGCACACCTGTGAGGTGGGATGGATTGTCTCAGCAAAGCAAAAGTGCTCACTATCACACATTTAGACAGATTTATGAACAATGTTTGAGAGAAATGGTAATATTGTGTATCTGGAATGAATTTTAGATCTTTGAGTCCATCTCATGACAAATGGGAGCAAAAACAAAAGTGTTGCGTTTATATTTTTGTTGAGTATATGTTGAAGATGAAAAATACTGTTATAAACATTTAAATTAGCTGAAATATTTTGACATAAAATGTAATACCTTACAAAATCGGAATAAAAGAATGCTGATGATTTTCACTTAAACCCACAATATGTTTCATCAGTCCCTTCAGGATTCTGTGAACTTTTTGGGGGGATTGTTGTGGCTTTAAAAGCCTCACAGCAGCCTTTCAAAAAAAAAAAAAAATTTGCAATGATTTTTTTGCAATTCAATAAAATTGAATTCTTATACGAGGCTATTTACTTAAACTTACTTTGATGTGACTGATGCCTTAATTTTTAACTTGAGCAGAGCCTTTAGTTTAGTCTGCTTCACTCAGTGACGTCTCTCTCTCTCTCTCACACACTCTTCATCTGATTTCTTAACATGTACACATTTTGTATCAAGCTTTTAAACCAATTTATACATTATACGACTTTTTATCCTTAATTATTAACACACTGTTTGTTTCACAATCAAACAAGCTCTATCAATACTTTTTTTTAACTCTTCTTGATTCTTTCAGCACTTGCAATCGATCTGGATGCAGCAGCCTCTGTCCCTGAGATTTGTCTTGTATGTGGTCCGAACGTTTTAGTCATTCTCCGGTGTGTTTTGCGATAGATCGCTGACTATCGTTTTTGTTACACCAGAAAGTTGCAAGGGTACAAAAATGTACCGTGCAGACCATCAGGGATTTACATCTCATGTTCCTTAGCTGTCATTTTTGCAGGTTTATGTGCAATGTTTGCGAAGGAAGTGATCAATGGTGACCAAACTTTTGTGTCATGTGGCTCACCATTTTCACAGGGGACTGCTGTGATTGGTGAAACACACAGGGGAAACTATTTTGATGCCAATAATTCACTGATGGGGATGGGTTGAATTTGAGGTTTATTTCTACGATAGCAACATTGCAAATCCCTGGAGGGCCTGTTTTATTAGAATTTTACACTAAAATATCTGAATCTAAAAAAAAATCAATAGGTTGACGAAAGCACATGTTATATATAGTTTATTGAGTACTGACATTATCTGAAATATTCCCTAAAGTTATCAAGGGTAGAGAAATCTATCAAATTGTAACGGGAAGTGCCTTGTGGCGGTGGCCGCCATGACAGACACGACATGTGGCGTTGCCGTAGAAACACTGGTTGTTACATCAAAGACAGCTGCATGATGAAGGGGGAGTTGCAACTGAAAGCCTCCGTACTGTTGTATGTGCTGCTGTGATAAAGTCGAGATGGAAATGACACTTTGGATGCATTGTCAGTGAACGTATTCTCTTCCCAAGATCTGTTTCAACTTTTAGCCTTGGCTATACGGTCAGAGTTTATTTTCATCTGGTTGGAGTAGGAGAGAGACTCCCATGATTCCCTTCTGGCCTCAATGTCATCTTTTGATATTGTTTTGATTTCGAGCCTCCTGGCAGCAGGATCTACATACAGTACCGTGCGTTTAAGATCCGTCTCTGTGAGGCCACAAAAAAAAAAAATCAAAGACTCGAAGAGAATCTATGGAAGCTCACTGAAACTCATGTCATTCTAATCACTGGTACTGTACACATGAAAAACTTTTGCACAGCTGCAGTTTTAGAGTTGGAGCCCGCACATCGTGCTGAAATGACGTGCCCGTCACTCTCTAAGGTATTGCTATGTGTTTGAAGTTGAGCTGTTCCAAATTGTAATTCTGTTCTAGCGGAGAAAATCCTTGTCCCTGACACATCTTTAACAGTCTCTTGAACCATTTTCTTTAAAATTCACAGCATGTTAGGTGAACCATGTGCCTGCATCTCTAGCTCTTACCTACAAAATACATCCCATAATATATCATCTTTCAACACATATGCCTACTTCTTCGCCTTTTCCAGCTCTACCACTGAGAGACATTTCTCAAGACGTGCACTGCTTTCCCCCAAACCCCCATCCCCCTCAAACCCAGCTCCACGTTTGGCCCTGGGGCTGGATATCTATAATTCATCTTTTATCTGGCACTCACAGTCCTGCTTGCTGTTCCACACAGCCGTTGCCCACTTCACAGGGTAAAGCCGCCTGCTGTAGCTCGCTTTAATACAAATCTCACAGGGCACCTTGATATTGATTGTAATCCAAGGTAAACAGCCTGGTTTGCATAATCATGCGTTTCACAAGTGAGCATCGAGGCAGCCGACGCTGCAGCGCTCTGGCTTCGGTTTCAGGGGGATATGGCGTGCCAAACTGGCACCAGCACCACTGCTTTATAGGGTCTTAATAGCATCAGGAGGCCTGACCCCCGGATCATATCAAAGGAAAAAATGTTGTTAAAGGAAAAACTGTGGAAACGTGTGTTTGTGTGTAGAAGTTGAAGCTGGAACAAGAAAAAGCACAAAGCTTGACCTCCCTGTGTGGAGGAGTTTATGACTTTTTTCCAGCCCAGGGTTCATGCGGTGTGCTGAACGCAGCAGGCCAACCAAGAAAAGCTCATATATGAGGTGGATTCTGTGGGCACTGTGTATCCATGCGGTGTTATTTTTACTCCATAATAATGCAGAGCAAGAGAAAGTACCAAATGTTAAGAAAAACTCTGCAGCAGTAACACACTTGCAAGAAAGAATAGTTTGAAATCAATTACTTTGAATTTGGAACGTCAGACATAAGCAAACCTTTAAATGCTGGTTCGAATGGCTGCATGGATTTCTTTAAAGACAAAGATCCATGCATTCTTACTTTTAATTTCCATTTAACCCTAAAACATAAATTAAAAAAAATAAAAAATCAGCCTGTTTACCGTCAACTGTCAACCATTTATCTGAGTATCCCACTCGAGAAGGCAGAATGCTTTCGTAGGATTGCCCTTAATCCTAATTAATTCCCCTTTTTTTTGGATTTCAAACCACTCAAAGAGTAAAGTACAAAAGACTTGCTCAAATGTCAAGCTTGAGGCTGACTCCAAGAGACCCGGAAGTTACATAAACACCCCAGTTAAGACTCTTTTTTTTAAAGATAGTTTGGGGTCTTTTTGCCTTCATGAAATAGGACAAAGAGAGGAAATGTTGGGAGCATAAAATCAGGGATGCAGCAAAGGGCCAAGGTCAGATTCAAACCCACGGTGGATTAGTTATTGTCTTCATTGGCACACACTGAATTTTTTTACAACCTGTCAGTTCTGATTTGATGAAGGATATGCGTCATGTATAGTTAAATGCTTGACTGACCTCATTGATGGTTGGGCATAATGTAGCAGTTTGTCAAGAGGCTTTAAACCCGCCTCAGCTCCAGCTTTTAGCCATCGTTAGGTTGACTGAAAGTTATGTCGAGACATCATTTCCAGAACTAAGACCTCCACCAACTAGCTATCCACTATGTCCACTCCAGGAACAGATCAGTGATGTCACTCAGGCTTTGTCCATTAATATTTACAGTCTATGAGCCTCCAAGATGCAGTGCATTTAGCACAGTTGTCCGGCTACCTTTAAAATGGTAAATGGATTTGCGATAAAGGAGATTCAACATGTGACTGCAGGAGCTGGGGATTGGACCTGACCTTCCTGGTTGAGAGAGAAATGACTTAAGCAATGATTGAAGCTCTTATTCCTTTCTACACACGCAAGAAATAAATTGAGATGATCTCTTTAGTTAGTATATTAAGCTCAGAAAGTACCTGGATAGGTCTGAGAAACATAACCAAACTAGTGTCTATAATGTTTATATAGGTCATCTCCTCCTGCCTCACATCAAACCACCACATGTTTTCATGGTTACATGGATTATAAATAAATAGCAGTGCATTCTTGTCTGTAGTTAGATGTACACACAGCCAGTGAGCCAGCCTGACCAAGTAATTAATCTAAGCTTGAGGTATTTGCTACTCTCCAGGTGGAAGAGCATGTTTATGACCCTTAACAATGGACTGTAACCATCTGGGGATGAGTCTGTATAACTGTTTCCTGTTTAACCTGTAATGTCACCTGTTTCCTATTTAGGCGTTTGTATTTAGCTGGCAGGGATTATAATGAAAACCTGTGCTCAATAGCTGCTCTGCGTGGGTAGAAGCCTGATGTGAGATTTTAAAGGGCATTTTAAACAGAATACTTGTCTATTAGCCTGTTCAGTTCTGGATTAGAGAGCGTGGAGCTGGGAGTGATTCTGTGTTATTGTTCTTTTTCTCCAGTCTAGTTTGACTAAAACAGCTGTATTGTGCCGTCCTATAAATGTAAACATGATGTAAATACGACTCTGACAACAGTACAGCTGGCGGGACTCACACTTCGTCTCACATCGTAGACAGTCATCACTCAGAGAGACATTTACAGAGGACAGACTTCATATCTGCTGCATGTGTAAAATGTTACATATTCTTCCTTTAAGCGTAGACGCACTTATCCAAAAACTTCACTGCTGGCGAGAGGGATACCCAAAGCTTCATAGAATAACTTCACTTTTTTAGGAACAATTATCAATTCCTTGGAAAATGTTAAACCTTAGTATGGAAATTCTTGTGCTCTCCTTGGAGGGATAATGGTTTGAGAGGGCATGAGAAGGTCCATCAGTCGTGTGTCACCCTGCTGTCTGCTAATGCTCACTTGTTTCTTGTGGTGTGTGTGTGCGCGCGTGTGTGTTTGTGTGTGTCATAGAAACTGCTGCTTCACTGTTCATCTCACATCATCAGGCAGAAACCACAGGGAACATAAAAGACAAATGTCACTGACCGAGAGATCTACTGCCCAGAAACCTCAACACTAATAACAAACTGTGTTCATGCAGGTTCACTCTCCCAAATTACATGAAGGAGTGAATGATGGTTGGATTTCAGCAACAGGAAGTATACATATTTTGTATTTACCTGATTTAAGAAATATATATTCAAAAACCCTTTTCATAAATTGTACAACTGGCAGACAAAAGTACACTATTGGGCATGTGTCGGAGTGTGATGGCAGAGCTAAGCTCCAGTGCTCTCTTTGCTCCAGCTGGCTGGAAGCCGTGACCTTAGATGGGCTAAATTGCTTTCCGTTGGTTTGCTTTGTAGCAGAGATTGAGTCTCTCTGAACTTGTGCCAGATCAGTTTGGCACCCTAACCCCTTCAGTGACTCTGTGTTTGTCCTTCTGCTGTTCTGCGAAGGTCAGATGAATTAGCACATACCTTTCAACTGAACAAGGCTACATGTCATGGCCCCCGTGCTATTTCTAGTACCGTGCATTGCTGCCATTGTCACAAGGACACTTGTAAAAACAGGAGCTCACACTGGGACAAGTTCACATGGAAATATTGGAACAGGACACAATAGTTCATAAGACATCTACTGAAATATTATACTGGGCAATTATGTGAAGATTATGTTCATCCACAACTCTACAAAGCATGAACACAAATGTGAAAGTTTGACAAATTAAAATAGTTAAAGTTTGGAACTGCTTTGGATAAAGATTGATATATTTAAGGTGGAATATTTTGGCACTCAATTATTGATCCTGGGAGGATCAAGCAAGTTCAACATTAAATCAAAGCTGTACTCACCAGCAGCAACACCAAACAAATGCCAGACAGGAGCAAGAGCACGAGCCATCCAGGTGCTTTAAATAAGCTCACCTGATTAGTGAGCAGGGGGGAGGGGGCAGGTGAGAGGCTGCATTCAAGGGCTTAATGTTTGGGGTTGTCTACCACACTTACACCTAATATTTATAACCTTTCACTACACCAGGCTTCCTCAACCTTTGGGTCCAGATCCCATATGGACTGTTACGGCCCACCTCCGCTCCACCTCTTTGCATGTATCGAGGTTGACTAAAAGTTAGGTTGAGATACAATCTTTAATAATGCAACTTCCATCATTATGCTTCATAGCTCCACTTCTGAGATGACAAAGTCTTTACTCTAAGGCTTTTCTAACTTTGAGGGACTTTTTGGTGATTTTTTTAACACCACAAATGGCCTCGGTTGGACTTAAACTTTGAGCAAATACTCGATGCTTCACCAGGTGGACGCCATTGTTTAAAAATAACCGTGACAGTTGATCTCAATGTTGAAAGACAATACAGGTTACAACAATGTGTTCATAAGAAGGTTCACCATTTGGGCTAAATGTGGCTGTAATTTACTTAAAACATGTTTGTAAAAAAAAAAAAAAGTCAGAGAGCAGCGAAGACGTGACTTGTACCAGGCAGAAGATATTCAGCTGGAGATGTTTTTCATGTCCAGCCACCCGACTAACAGCTGGTTCTTATAGAAAACTCTGGAGATGAATTCTTAAATCAACAAATGAAACATCCATCCATGAATAATTGCTCTGTCTACATTTTAGTTGCATGACAGAGAACTTCTGAGTTCACCTTAACTTAATAGTTCACGTTCTCAGCTAGCTAAACAGACACAGAAAGTATTGGCTGCAGCATGTCTTACAGAACATCGAAATAGAATACAACAAAAAGCACAAGCGTTTTGTGCATTTCTCCTTTAAGAGATAAATGCAGAGTCTTATGCAACTCTGCAGGATCAGACGAGTTGCAATGCTAGCTGATCTGCTTCAGTTCCTCCTCAAAGCACATGAACCTCTTGGTGACTGACAAGTTGAATAACACTAATGAGACCTGAGCTGAGCTATTGTAAATAAATCATGGTGCTCAGGCGTATCGCACAGAATTTGAAATGTCCAAGCTGCTGCATAAAATCTTTTTTTAATTTCATAAAGACTTCTGTGTGAATTTACAACGACCTCTGGTTCAGACACTTGTGACATCTTCTGTTGCATGGGCTCTGTCTATTGAGTTTAATTCTGTTTCATAACAGTGAAGAAAAGATCTGATTAGGAGAGGGCAGATTTAATTCATAGCATCACCAAATCAAATATCCGGAAGCGAGCTGATCTGTATCCTTTAAGTTCAAATGCCAAATGATTTTAGTCATTAAACATCATAGCTGATCTACACTGTGTGTACTTTGGTTACCCGAGGGAGTTTATTCTACCTGCCTGATAAAATCTCACGGGCATGTGACTCTTCTTAAAGTTGCTGATAAGGAAAGAGCTATAGAATGTCTCTTTGGGAAATTGATAGCAAGATATGTGCAGGTCATATAGAAGTCAAACAGATGGTGTACTGTCGAAAACACTGCTTGTGTTTATGTAAAGGAAGATAGGAAGGATATAAAGAAATATGACCTCATCTTACAAATTAAAGTCAAATTGATTTCTCCAACGCATCATACTACAAGCTCACATTTAAACATGTGTAAACATTTAAAGAATTTTGGCCCAAAACATGGAAAGTTTTACCAAAACCTTAATGGTAAATAACATGGTTAGTCTAGCTAAAAAAATATTTATGTATATGCACAATAGCTCATTTTAATTGGTAAAAGCTGAACAGAGAGTGGTTTTTCATTTTTTATAATGAATCGATTTTGATGCTATAAAAGAGAGTAGTTTCAATGTGTCTGTCCTGTACGAAGTTGAGGTTAAGTAATGGTGCTTAGGTCTATATTCAATGAAAAAAAACATGAAGGTGGTTAGGGACACCAGCATGTCATCTGTCCACGACAATAGCAGCTGAACTAATAGATCTGCTGCCAGATAGACAGGAAGTCCAGATCAGTCATTCAGCAGTCCTTTCACACGTGCAGCTGGGGCCAGGAGGATGGAGAAATGTTTGGACGCTGTGCAGAGGAGTAAATGTTTCCTTTGTCGGCCAGTTTTATCAAAGGGAGGCCTGGAGAAAAATGTTGGAGCGCTTACAAATCTCATCCACCAAACAATATTTCAAATGTTGCTTCATGTGCTCAGACTCTTTTCATTTGTCTTTCCAACATGGAGTCCATAAAAGGTAAACACACATTTAGCTGCTTGGAGATCAAAAGGATATTTGCCTGGGAAAAATGGAGGAGGTAATGAGGCTTTGTTTGTACAATAACATGGTGATGCGTGCACAAATGTAAGAGGTCATAGATTTAAGAGGGTCATTTAGAAAGATAATCATGTTCTCGAGACAAAGGAATCATTAGGGAGGATGTAACTTTCATTTTTTAATCTGCAGCCTTGACGGAAAACAAATAAATGTGCCTAACAAAAGGCTCTGTCTCAATATGGATGCTGTCACTTCATATGAATGTCTGAGCCTATCAATGGAAAAACGTTTGGGGGAACAACTTTTTTTTGTGGGTCCTTTCTCTGAAAGATTACAGATTTTCTGGAAGTTTCAGCCTGTTGAACAGCAAATTTGGTGTTTATTCATCATTTTGTTGTGAAAGCTTTGTCCTCTTTCTCAGTGACAAAGTGTTTGTTACTGCAAATTCTGTCTTTGTCGTCATTTCTTTATTTTGGATCCTCCCATATTCTGTCCTCTGTTACTCGAGGCCGTTTTGGTCACCACTTGCTTCTTATGTTTTTCATTCGCTACTCTGTTTTGTTTCTAGTGAGTTGTTGTTTGTGTATAATTACCATTTTTTTTGTTTTTTTTCTTGTTGTCTTGTCTTTTGTGTTTATTCTTACTCATTTTTTCTGTTCTTTTTTCTTTTTAACTGTTGTCAATTTTTCATAATTTTTTGTTATTTTGTAAATTTTCTCAAGGGGCTGATCCTGTACAGATACAATTTAAAACAAAAAATAAGTAAAAGGTCACAGTAATAATAATAATACTAATACTACTACTACTACTACTACTAATAATAATAATAATAATACAAAAAAGCCCTCTGAATTGAAAAACATCATGAATCACCTCTAAGTACGACCAACAAACTTTTGATTTCAGAATAAAAGGGGTGGTTATCACAAGCATTCATTGTTTCCCCATCCTCTGATCTGTTCACACATCAGATAGACTGGTGTGTGTGTTGCCACAGCAATGTGTGTGCACCTCAAAGACCTGCACATATGTCAAAATGTCAATGAATTATAGATCAGAAGCTTTAGCCTCCAACAGTGATTGATTGTTTTTCTGTAATTAATGGGAACACTGCAAACATACATGCGCACATACACCCCATCAATGTACATCCACGTATTCTACATTGACATCACAGCACACAGAACTTTAATTCAGTCTTTATTAAACCAAATTAAAACCTACATTCATTCAGAAAATAAAAGAAATTGGCAAAAGTTTACAGATGAAATGAGAGATGTTTAAAACTGTAGCAGACGGAACCGAACAGACTTCAGCTTTATGCCTAAAGTTTAAAGCGTTTTGATCTACTGTTGCAAAACAGTTTACAAAAAAAATCCAGCTTATATGGACAAAAGTAAACATTTGTATATATCTCATTAAAGAGTTAAAGTATGGCATTTTTAGAAAAGAAATACTTGCAGAATTATCATTAAAGGACTTTACAAAGAATTAGCAAAATGACTGAAGGGTGCAAAAACCTTATAGTCAAAATGTTCATATGCACTGTTAAGCTCAGCTGTGGTTACAGCTCAATTAGGCCATTCAGTTGGACTACTGTCCTTATTCCAGTATACAAGCACCTGGAGAAGAATTGATTTGTTGATGAAAGTATGTCTGACTGCAATGGTGGGTGACGCTATGCCACCTTTTAAGCTAGTTACTTTAGTTACTGATCTTCATGTGGTTGACCTTGCTAACAAGTTAGCAAACAACAAACTGGTTGTATGTTGAACTGAGAAAATGTGGACTTTACAGCTCTGTACATTTCATACTTACTCTCTGGTACAAATGTGGCACATGCTTTAACTACTACGCATTTATACTGTTGGACTTCCAGGTCAAAGCCAGGCGTGGTGGGCCTGTGGAGCGTGCTCAGAGCGTCACGTACAGTTTGCTTCAGACTGAGTCGTAAACATGCATGTAAATTGATCCCCAGTATTATCTAGATGTGTTGATCCAACTTTGAGCAATCACACTAAAAACAACTTAATTCTAGTTTTAGTGAATAAATCCACTTTTCAAACTGCATGGAAACATAATGCGTGTCAAAAAGGTGAATGGCAGAACAAGATATTTTTCTTCACATGAGGTTTGATGGCCAGCAGCCTGTCACTGGAACCATGCCACTATTTTAAAAACTGATAAGCTGTATTGGTACAGCTCTGTCTGAAGAACTCAACCTCAAACGTCTTGTGATCCTTTCATTTCTTCTTGTGATTCTTTTGGGCGACAGATGTCTGCTCTGAGCAGCAGCAGGATTAAGCCCCCCATGAAGACTTGCTGGGACCTGATGGATGATGTATTGATGGCTGATGATTCTGTGAAGTCTGGGAGTGACGGGGAGGTGGAGCAGTGTGTTTAAGCTGCACCAAAACACTAAAGACAGAAAAGATCAGATTTATAAAAACAGAGCAGTGATGAAAGCCAACACTCACCTAGCCAATCATCACTCAACACGTCGGTTTGAATTGTGTCCAATCACTGAATTGTATCCATTCTCAAACTCACCTGAGCACTGTCATTGGCTGAGGGAACAAACCAGGTCTACAAGCATACTGTTAAAGTTTCATAATTACAAAATGGGGCTTCTCTATTTCTCCATAGTTTATAACAATGATGGTTGGCAAAAAATTTTTTTTTTAATTATGACTGAAGACATTGTGTAATCAGAAAAAAGCTGACTGGTGTGAATGAACACTCATCACAACTGGCCAACAAAAACATTCCCTGGCTACTAAAACAAAGTGGAAAACTCCGAAGGCAGCCTAATTTCAAACATCTGAATCGCTGCACACACCTCAGATTTTTGCAGCCAAAGTTGTAAAGCAAAAGTTTGAATGTCACGTAACTGAATCAAAACGAATGTGCCAGCAAGTGTGGATGAAAGTGATCCACTTCATGTGAACTGTCAGACTGAGTTAAAACATGAAGCTGACGATGTTCTATATTTTTGTTAACGAATCCAAACTGTGCGAGTGTTCATTGCCTCTCAGTGGGTTAAAGATCTTTAGGCTCACAAACTGTATCACTGGGACTTTGTGAGTGGAGCTCTATGGGAAAGATATTTAAGTTTGATGAGGCTTTTGTTGCTGTAATACTTGTTATGGAATTTTGATTAAAGAAAATTCAAGCCAATCCCATTATGTATCATTTGACAGCTCATAAACACACGGCCCATGAGCTGATTTTAGGTATCGGTCCGAATGTAAGTATGTAATATAATGTATGCCTGTGACATAGGCCAGCCATCACTCAAAGCAGCATCACAATGGGGAGACAGTGATAATTATAGTGTAATTACAATGATATTATAAAGAGGAAACTGAATAGATGGCTAGGTATTAATGGAGAGGGGGCAGGATGTAACTAGGTGTTACTTCTTCCAACTACTTTTTTCAGGAATCAATTGAGGATAGTGTTTGACAATTTCTTTTTTGTTCACCTCTTTGTAATTATTTTTATTGTATTTTTTTTTTACATTCACCTTTTGTGGGAGATACAGAAATATGGCAATTTAATCTTAAAGATATATTTGAAATTTAAAACCAACTTTGCGTTATTCAATGTGGTTGGGACATGATTATTTTCAGGTAAGGTGAGGGGGATTTGGGGGGGGGTGGTCTTTAGAATATTTTTTCTAGAAAATTTGGGTGGTTTAACATTTGGATCAATACAGAGATTACAGGGAGTTTCCAGATCAAGATTTAACCTCCAACGGGCTGCCTTGTTCATTTCTAACATGTTTCATACAAACAACATGGATCCTTCCTAAAAAAAACAAACAAACTGGGGCCTGGCTTGTTCACCAAGCAATCTATCGGTGTACATTTAATCATAAATATAAAACTCACGCAGCCTGTGTCTTGCTTTAAACTACAGTACAAATGTTCGCAAATGAATCCAGTCACAACACAGGAAAGGTCTGCTGACTGAGAGAAGGTTTGAATATCCCAGTTCACTTCCTCATGGTTAATCCGAGTGGTCAATATGTGCAGAACACGCTAGCTGAATATGAATGCCACCCTCAGATCCAGCTGTCAAGGTTAAGAAAACACAGCTGAAGATGTTATTGTAGTTTAAATATTAATAATATTTCCTTTGGATTGCAAAGCTGTTGCATGTTGGATAACATCAAACATCCAGACAGTCTGCTTATGGTGAATGTCAAAAGACTGTAAATTAAAATAAATCATGACAATGCAAAATCAGTATATTGTGAAATTTGTGACTGATGCTTATAACCTAATACATCTCCAGTAGACAGTGTATCTTGCTCAGGGAGGACAAAACAATTTGGCTGAGCGGCGGGGTGTCTTCGGATCTGATAACAATCTAAGCCGGCTGGAATTCCCAGGAATTCCAGTTGAGGAGACACCGAGGAGCCACGTCTCACTGGGCAGGTTTCTCTGTCGCCCTGCCGGTGACTAGCTGCGCTGACAGGTCCCATCAACGCATTCAACGCTGCTCTGCTTTCCATATCCTCACAGACACACACACTGTGCATGTCCATACATACACTTACACTCAATCAGTCACCATGCTCTGACTACCATTTGGTCTGATCTCACACAGGTAGTCATTAGGAAAATCTGTATGAAGTATATGACAGACACTAGTAAAATATACACGTGTCAAAATCAAACATGTCAAAGATTGTTTTTGTAATGTGAGTAGCTTGTTTGTGTTGTTTTTGCCTCACATGACAGTCCTGTGGGTTTTCTCACCCTGGGCTTGGCCCTCGCAGTGTGCTGTATCTTTTTCTTCTTATCAGTGAATTCCTATCAGGTCAGCCAAACATGTCAGAGAACCGTGATCTAAGACATTTCTCTCTGCTATTCTGCTCAGCGAGGCTCAGCGGGGCTGGAAGAATGCAGCCCTGCCATCTCACTGTCTGCACTGATTACATGCCTGTGTGTGTGTGTGTGTGTGTGTGCACTGTTGGTTTGGAGAGCATACATTGTTGATGTCTGTTTATATGAGGAGCATAACTAAAATAAATAAGTGGATAACATTGTATGAGCAGTGGAATGCATTTGTTTGCTTTGAAACACAAAGAAAAAGAGAATATTTGATTCCATTGACATAGTTGACCAGCTCTTCTGTTTTTCTGATCAGTTGTTTG
The DNA here is from genome assembly GCF_947650265.1 of Symphodus melops. Lineage (NCBI taxonomy): Eukaryota > Metazoa > Chordata > Actinopteri > Labriformes > Labridae > Symphodus > Symphodus melops. The sequence continues at coordinate 4,696,922 of NC_136695.1, forward strand.
GAGAAGGTCACAGCAGAAGTTAGAGAGTAGAAAGTACTGCAAACATGTGATGTGCTGACTACAAAATAAAATGAATAATAATTCATAAAATAAATAATAATTGTGTAATGTGATAATATCATGTAATCCAATCCAGGTCTTTATCCATATAAAATGAGCAGTTTGTGTTTAAAACTTCTGACATTTGGCGTAACTTTGCTGGCGTCAGGATTAACTAGATTTTTTTTGGTCAGAGGACTGAACTCAGGATTGAATAACAGGAACACAATGGTAGCAAACTTTAACATTTCTTCAAACAATACAACATTTTTACAAGGTAGTTGATCAATTGTGATGAATCACATAAGGTAGACTTTCAGGTTGTAAAATTGAATGGTTTTGTCCCCTTTTTTTAAGTAGTTTAAATATCAGATATGAAATAACTTAGATGTGAGGATCTTAAAGTTTGTATGGATTTTAGCGCCCCCTGTAGACACACTCACACTGTTGTGTAAAACCATCTTTAAAACTAGATTTGGTAATCCATCTGTGTGCAGGATGGGCCAACCAAACCAAACCACATATTAAACACTCACACTTCTTGAAGTTGAATGACTCTTGTACAGGGTTGAGAGGGTTACTTAAAATGTATTACAGATTACATGACCTACAATGTAATCTGTGATGGATTCTGTTGGATTACTCAAGTGAGGTAATTTATTCTAAATAGTTTTTGATGACTTATTTCTAGTTTTATTTTTATGACTAGTTTGACCTAATGTCAGTGAATGTGTTAGATTGACAACAGTGTTCTCAGAGGTTGTAATCCTGTCATTTATTTCAACAGCCTATGACAGTGTTCTACGCAGGTTATCAAGTGTGTGATTGGTTGAAAGCTTGAGAGAAAGGTTGGACTGAGCGCTGTGTGTGTGTGTGTGTGTGTGTGTGTGTGTGTGTGTGTGTGTGTGTGTGTGTGTGTGTGTGTGTGTGTGTGTGTGTGTGCTGTAGCTGAGTTGGGGAGAGACTGTAGGTTTGTTGTTTTGGTGTTGGCTTTGGCCTACAGTAACCTGTATTATGTTTGGGAAATAAAACCCATGGAAACTAAACAACATCTCGTAACTTCATGAAGTACAACGTTACAGTATATTAAACAAAGAAGCTTTCGCTGCTCTGCATGTCAAAACAACAGCCACTGAGCCTCGAACAGTTATACAGAAAGCCCTGTTTGTGAGTGTTAGACAAGGAACATGCGAACTGCTGGACATTAATTAACCCTCCTTTTTTTCCCCACATGTGAGCACTCAGTCGTAGGAGCTGGATGAAGAGTTGGTCATTTCTCCGTTGACACTAATTGGCCAATTTACCTAAGGATGCTTCTTGAAATAAGACGTGGAGTCGCTCAATGTTGAAATTAGCTTCGTTGACAGTAAGCAAAGCTTGCACTGTGATTTCTTTTTGTCCTCTTCCTGTGCATTTTTATCATCCTCTGCAATTGTCATTCAGTTGTGTGAAAAGTGCTCTTGAGCATTGACTTGCAGCGTATTTGTGCATATACAGTAATGCCACTTGCATCTGCACAGTAGAAACCTTCATGTAGTGCTATAAAGTATTCCCTAGAAGTTGGCTTTTTTTTGAGAAAGTAACTGTATAAACCAATTTAAACTGTAATTATAACCAAATACAGTTACTCTTATTTTACATTTGAAATACATAACGCCGTTACATGTAATCTGTTGCTTCCATCTTAATTTACAGTCTGTATTTTGTATATTTCTAAGTTCTCCATTATCCATTTTCTCAATTAAAATATATATGTAAGTTGATCATTGGTTAGTTATGCATTTTGATCATTAAAATAAATATTAATTCAGCCTATCAGTATTATTCAACCGTGCATTATAACACTAACAGGCCCGTCTAACCATTCAAAATGTTACATGGTGTTGTTTGATTTTAATGCAGAGGTTAAGCGGAGTCATGTAGCTTCGTTTATTTTTTTTCAGCCTTCCGCCCAGACTCATTTAGTCAAACTAATTATAGGGTTCTGTCAGCAGCACTTTTAGATGGAGCAATATACTATAATTCTGGTCAGAGTTAATTTCTCTATATTCTCACATAACATTCGCCACACACAATGCCACGCTTTGAATACACAAGCACATCTCATAAGCACCCATACGCATACACACACATTGTGGTTAAGCCACCAGCAGTATATCTCCAGTTTGTTTCTGTCCACCAATGCCGTCAGGGTGTTGTTCATTGAAAGGATGCAGACTTTTTGGCTTGAAAGCAGGACAGCACACAGCCACATAAACACAGACAGTCATATCTGACTGGAACAACATGCACAGCACTCTGAATTCCTCCAAAAACACATGAAATGACGGTCCCAAAACTTTAAGCACTACACATGTAACAAGTAAAGTTTTTATTAGGTTCCGCATTAAAGTGAGAATGATACTGTTGGACACATAAAGAAGAAAAAGGACATGCTAGTCGAGGGAGTTGGGCCTTGGAAACAACTTTCATATTAGCTGTCTGTTTTGGTGCCTACCAAGTCAACAGAGTTTTTTAGCAGTAGATAAAAAGTACTGTAAAACCACAAAGAACTCATATGCTGGTTGTGACCAGACTGTATATACATACAGACGAAGCCTGAGTGACATCACTCATATATTACGTCAGGGGGCTCTGGAAGCTAATCAGCAGCAGCCACCAAGATGGAAATGCTGTCTCTGCCTAACTTTCAGTCAACCTAATGTCAGGCTGAGCTGGAGCTGAGGCGGGATTTAAGCTTCTTGAGCACAGATATGGACCTACTATACCTATAGGGATAACACTCATCGTTAATAAAATCAAATCTGATGTTTTATAAGAAAAGTCCTCCCCTGTTCAGTGTGTGCCCATTAGGACAATAACTAATCAGACTGTTTTGTTTTTTGTTTTTTTTTATACAAGGATGTAAACATGTTAATTCCAATTGTGAAAACAACCTTATTGGCTGTGGTGTGTATGACTTCCTCAAGCAGACAATTAAAGAACAGCAGGATTTTGTACTTCATTTTTCACCACTGTATGTCCGCTTGGATGTCACCCATTGGATTGTTGATGATTGACGGCTCTGTTGACAGATATGTCTCCTTGCAGCACTCTTAACCAGATTAGCCGAGTGAAGAAAGGGCAAGACGAATATTACAAATACAAACGATGGGCCTACAGTCCTTGAAGTTTCCATAACCTGTTTGTGTCTGATCCAAACCCACATGAGAATCTGTTCTGCTGTGGACTGTACCATCCTGACAGATCTTTAAGGTTTTATCTGAAAGGTAAATGTGTGCCTCATTTAGCAGCATGTCTTGGTTCCAAAGTATATATCACTAACGTAATATGGTGGTGTCCATTTGGCCTCACTTTTGTACAATAGCAGGAGCGAGAGTTGCATTGTCCATATTTATATACAGTTAGTGGTGATGACCAAGAAAGAGTTATGGAAGTATTAAATAGAATCATACACCTCAGATTGGGAGAAATACAACCCAAAGGAATCACGACTTATTCTGAATTATCTTAAAGCATAATGGAGTGACCTTTCACCAAACACAGGATGTGAGTCAATTACAAGGACTGAGGAGACTGAAGAGATGAGTTGCCCTTAGAAATAAAAAAAAACAACCTAATCCCTTACATTTTCTATAAGCTTCTCGAGGGAACAAAAGCCACTATTCATGCCGGTGGTGTCAATCATTACATTTACATTCCTGTGAAAGGCTTGTGACAAGAGGCGGAAACTCTCAAAGAAAGAAGAAGACAGGTCGACATAAACATGTGGGAACAAACAAGAGAAAAGAAGCCTTCCTGACAGTTAGCATTAACAAGAGCCAGTCCAATTCAGGAGAGCGAAATAAAGGATTAAAAAAATGAAAGGTTTAGTTTACTATGTGATATTGAGTGATTGTCAGAGAATCTTTGGCGCTTCAACTCTACAGGGGGACGGGGGTGATTGAAGAAGTCTGCCCTGAACGGCAACAAGATCTATCCCCCCCGTAAAGTCCAGACACCTGTGGTGGAAGTGTTAGCAGAAGATGTCTTCTAGGTTGATGCATTGAAGAAGCTGATTGAACTGTGAAGACTGGAGTTGATTAGAAGATGGGTAATGATGTCATTTGAGGCGATGTCTGATAATGTGATTGGAGGCTAATGGGACGAAGAATGTGATGAATTTGCGACGACTTGGTGGCGATGGGGAGGTGGAGGGTTGCCCCTAACGATGAATGAACTGGTGGAAGAGAAAGCCATTTTTAAACAAGACAGCAAAAATGTGAGAGGCTAACGGTGAGGGAGTGGAGCAGGGCTATGGGATAGATGTGACCAGGTGATGTGAACAACTGATTACAAGAAACTGAATGAGCATGTGTGAAGGAGCAATTTGACATGGAATGAGAATAAACAATAAAACAAGTGTGCAAAATATAGTCTTCCTGACTAACTTTCACCAGAGCTACATTAGAGGAAAACAGAATACATACATCTACATGCCAGTATAAAAACATTTAAATTAAAAGATGCCACCACAAGGCAGTAACATGTTTATGAAGTCAATGTCTGATGAGCTGTATCAACAAAAATCACTCTTACCGAAGCTTTCCTTTTTAATGAAAGTGTACCTCAGATGTTGATCTTCTGATTTATTCTTTGTGATTTATTATTCATGCTGAGTTATTTCAGGAAATAACCATGATGTGCCAAACTCTAGGTATGTATGAAATAAAGAATCAAAGAAAATAAAGTTGAGTGTAAACTTAAATAATGTATTCACTCATTAAGGATCACTTTTGACACTGACTAGACCTGGAATAAAATGTATGAAAGTGCAAGATTATTATACACCATTCCTGAAAATACAGAATCATCAGTGTTGCTCCATTCTACTGTCAAAGCAGACTACAAACCAGCCACCCTACAGAGGAAGCCCAATCCAGCCACTTGTCTCCGGGACCTCGTGATCTCGTGTCATGACCATAGGTGAGGCTAGGAACGAAGATCGACCGGTAAATCGAGAGCCTCGCCTTTCGGCTTAGCTCCTTCTTCATCACGACGGACTGATACAACGACCGCATGACTGAGGACGCTGCACCGCTCCATCTTCCCACACTTGTGAACAAGAGCCGTGGAGGTTAGCCCGGCTATATCTATTCGGTACCTCTCAACCTCCCGCACAAGCACAGGCTCCCTCCCCCTAGTGAGGTGACATTCCATGTCGCAACAGTCAGAAGCTGTGTCCGGGGATCAGGTTGCCGAGGCCCCTGTTGTTGACTGCCGCCCGATCTCCTCTGCACCCGACCCCTACAATCTCCTCTGTGGGTCGTGGGTCCACAGGAGGAGGACAGGTCCAGGTCGCCCGTTCAGGCTGAGCCCAGCCGAGTCCCACAAGGTGCTCTCCTATGTGCCTCAACCCCAGGCCTGGCTCCAGGGTGGGATCCCGGCTGTGCCGTGCCAAGCGTCGCATGCCGGATGGCGTCATGCCGGATGGCGTCATGCCGGATGGCGTCATGCCGGGCAGCACCACGGTCCTTGTTGCTGTTGTCTAAGTTTATTTTACATCCAAATTAAGGTCGGGGAAAAAAAACTGCAATGTTCCATGTAAGAGGAAGCTTGCCCTGGTCTATCCAATGCCTGCAAATTAGAAATACATCGGGAACAATTCAAATGTTCAAGCTTACATCATATGCCACTAACCAAAGGTGAAAAAAGGAGAACAACTGTCAAGACAGCTGAGCGATGCACATGGCATCATTGGTTTAAGATTATTCTTATATGTAAGGTTTGTCTTAGTTTTCCTCTTTTCCTGTATTTACAATATTGCACATGATAAAAAAAGTTGCATTATCATACTTGATGTGCTTTGTAATGTCCAATAATCATTTGCAGTGTCTAGACTGGAGTAGATCCTGAAATAAGAACCACTTTGTAACAAATACTGAAAGTATCATAAATCAGGCATTAGCTTGAATCCAACATTGATTTTAAATTGAATCAAATAGGACAGGATTTCCAAAAGTAAGCCAACATGACTTGTGATTACTGAGTTAAGGTGTTTTAACCACTTAAACAGTCCAAAATCCAAAGATGATGACTCATCAGGTACAACAAAACGAAATTTTACATTTCCATGTCGTAAATGCTTGACAATTTTGTATGGAAATTACTGAAATATTGAATGTATTGTTAGAATGATTTTTGAGCGAGGAAGAGACTAAACTAGAGCTTTGTATATTCGTAGAATCTCTGAATTTGTAAATCTGTTTTGTACCTTGGCCTTTTTATTTGGTTCTAGCGGTGCTCTCTCTTTGTTTCAGCAGAGTACTCTTTGTGCTCAGTTTGTCCCTCGTGATCACATGGAGAGGAAAGAAGTAGGAAGAGCAAACAAACATCTGAAAACACTCAGTTCTGCAGCTTTCCTCTCGTCATTACTCGAGTGTATACGTAGCTTTCAGCAGAGGTTTGATGTTGAGTTCCTGTCTTTGGGCTTTTAAAACTTCAGAAATTCTCTGAGCATATATTTTTGATGTAAAAGTATCACTTAAGCATGCATCAGGTGCATGCTGGATCAGGAATATGTGAGATCCAAAAAAACTGTGTTGACCCAGGAGAGCATGCAGCACAAGTTTTTCTACACAATCGCTCTTCTTCAAGGTGGTTCGAGGATTGACCTCATTTGGCTCATCTTGAGACACGCACAGACCTGAAGGAGAAAAAGTTAGACTTACTATAAAACAAACATTACTAGAAAACAGAGACAATTCAGAATGAGTAGTGATAACTTTGGGTTCCATTTCATTCAGTCTACGGTGTAAGATTCGATCTAATACTACCTTAACTTTGTGTAGGCCATCAACACTCACTGTATATAATATGCACTTCTCATCCCACAAGAGCAATTACCTTTGCTCTCTATACACACAAAGCAGCAACCTCATGTGTTCCTCTTCAACAGCCAATTTGTCATTTCAGTCACCTCTATTCCAGATCTAGCCTCAGAAACCCACTCCTCATCACATCCTGCTTTCTTTTATCACCCCCACCACCAGTGGGGCAAATCCTATCCTGCTCCTCTGAGTACATAAAGTCATCATGTAATCCCTAAAGACTTTGCACATTTATTTCCTGAATAAACAATTGATAATTCTTGATTAAGTCTCTCCAGATTGAACTCAGATTGGTTGTCACAAAATATTGCAATCATGTAAATGGTAAGTGTCCAGACACATTCAAGCAGTCATGATCAACAATTCATTACACTTAGGGCTGGTGTTTTTCATTTGGTACACGTGATGATTACGACAGTAATAACTATTTAAGGAATCTTGTAGTTCCTATTTATTTACTCACATTTTATAGACAGTATGTTTGTGTATATACTGGGATACAGTTAACTCAACACGCACACACACTCTAGTGCTGACCTTATGTTTGAGAGGCGTATCTGTACATGATGCTGCAGCTGCGGTCCATGGTGAATTGAGAGAGGACATAAGCAACATCAAGTGAAACAAAACGCCGGGCTAAATCTAGGACAAGCCTTTCCCACAGGAGCCTACTGTGAATGAAATCATTCAACAAAGTACAGACAACGCTCAACTGTACAACTCTACTTCCTCACATTGGTTCATTACACGGTGCTATCGTGGGTCGCTCAGTTTCTTCAGAGTTCCACATGAAATCTTGCTTCACAACCAAGGACGTTGCAATTACAACCATTTTTCTACATTTTACACAACATGTGAAATCTACATGTTTTGCTCTATACAATTTTATACCTTGTGTGACTACTGACATACCTCATCTTCTTCTAACTCAACTCACTCTTGTATAAAAACCATTATCAATCAGCACACCCTTTATCACACCCCTCTGCTGCCAACCATACAAACATAATTTATATTCCTCTCCAACCTCAGGTCTCCTCCAGTCTCAAGTGCACTCCAGCCAACTTTGGCCTTTTTGAAATATTAGATCTAAATAATACTTTTATCTCTTTTAATAATTTAGACTTTTAACAAAAACATGTCTGACTGAGGGAGACCATAGTCCACTCACAGAGGCAACCTCCCCACATTTTACCCATCTGCATCAACCCCATTTGTCAGGTAGGGGAGGGGGATTGTTGTTATTTACAAAAACGGAATTTAAATGCACACCCACTGGAGACAACATGTTTTCATCATTTGAACACTTTGGTTTTATTGTGCACTCTAAAGCCAACATTTGTTGGCTTCTTCTGATCATATTTCATGTCCAGGTTTGACAAGGTTCTTTTTTTAGCTGATAACATTCATGTTTACTCCTATTCAAACGTTTAGCACTGATTTTATGGACACCTTGGATCTTTTTAACATCACTCAGGAAATCCAAGTTTCTACACTCGAAAGGTCACGTTTCATGAAATCTGGAAAGACGCTATAAACAAATTATCAGTTAAAGAAGCAAGAGCAGTCTGAAGTCTGTTAAAGCATTGTGTAAACATTTGTGTGTAAACGTTTGTTTGTATTATCACTATTATATGTCACTTTGAAAATCCATTTAACACTCCTTTCAGTCTTTTGTGAGTTACAGAGAAGCTGTCAGGAGCCATGTGACGCTTCATAGCAGGGGTTCATGCACGCCTCATTATTCCTCTGTTGGAAACCTGAACCTGACTGCTCTGGTTTTAAAGGCACAAAGGGAAGAAGGAGGGAATCAGAGCATGTGTAGTGATATAATAATATAATTATGTAAAAAGGGGGGGGGGGGGGGGAGAAAGAAGCCAAGATCTGCTCTTTTTGTGCATTTTCTTGAGATGCCATTTGTTATGAATTGGAGCTCTATCAATACATATTGTTTGATTGATTGGGGTCCATCATATAGAGAATAGGTAACTGTGGAAGAGGGATTTTTGACTGGAAATGGTGATGATGATGCTTCTTTTCCTGATGTTGGCTCTTTGCCTTTGTGTTTTAGTACAGCTGAGGGACCAAAACGGGGCAAAGAGAAAGTGGCGATGACATGCACCAAATCCTCACTGATCAAAAGTTAAAGCGACAACAGTGCTCAGTGTATTTGAAGTTTGAAGCAACAAGTCCTCCAACCTATACAACCTATGAAGGTCATTTGTTCCAACCATAAAACAAGACCTACAGGAGTGTTTCCTAATTTGGTGCCCCTACCTGCAACCAAAAAAATGTTACAAACTTGTCACCATTGTGGCTTATCCTCTGGTCATACCTGCTTGGTATGCTCATCAAGGTAGCTGGTCAGTCAATATCAACATAATAATTGAGGACAGATATGTGGTGTGTTGGTTTTGTTTTTGTTGTTTTGCCGTCATGTACAGTAACAATGAATACTACTCAGAGGTGCTGCTTGTCAACAGGAACGGCAGGCAACTGCTTGCAGCCCCAGACCATTTGGGCCCCCTGATGGCTCACAAACTTTAAACCAAAATGGCCCAAAATTGGCACATTTTACAATGACTGTAGAATAATTGCTTAAAGGGACTCCATTTGACAGCACTCAGTCTAAAACCAAGGTTAGTTAATGCAAGTCAGCCAAAAAAAAATGAAGAGGAATTATCCATTTATAGAAGAGAAACACTAAATAAGAGGAAGAGGAGTAGGCGTCGGGACACTGGCAGACATAATTGTGATAAATGCGGGTTGGAGGGCTCCCAATTATTTCTTGCCTGAGGACCTGACAGACTCTAAAAACGCCACTGATAGTACTCGTAGCTTGTTTAACGAGGAAGAAAATACATCATAAAGACGGATCTTTGGAAAGAGTTAGCTTGCGTGGACTTACTGTCAACTGTGGGTCTTAATTCACTATTTGCACAGAAGACTTATGGTATTAATTGGTGGATACAAGGCTCGCCTGAACCACGGCCCAATTGTGATGTTACTCTATCAACCCATTTGAGTGTAAACAGAGGTCCTCTAACCTTTTCATTCCAACGCACTGAAATACTCAAATAAATTATAAATCCCTCCAAAAGAGCGAGGCCGACAGCTCAAGTGCAACAAAGAGTGCATGTCTGATAAACTCAAAAGAGCAGGTTTAGAAGTTGGTCATGGCAGCTAGAGGATATAGACTTTTGGTTCAGTCTTCTCTTTGACAGGATGATGGATTGTTCTGTTGTAACATGGGGAGTTGAGCCTCAGGGGTAAGCAGCACAACAGAGCTGGATAAATCACTGACAGGGAAGGATCACAGTTCCCTCAGATCTATGTCTATACAGGGAGGAAAAACTTCCTCCCTTCCAGTTTTCTTTCACTTTACTGTTGTATCTCCTCAAGGTCAGCTGCAGAGGCTCACACGTAAACAAATGAAGGGATACAAATATGTAATTACACATGTTAACACACACATTGAGTGCGGTGTAATTAGAGTGCAATTACAGCAGTGGAAGTCAGTTATCATCAGCCTACATCTATAAGCTCTTAACACAACATCCTGCCTGCGGTCTCATCTCCGGAGCGCTGAGGGTGTTGAGGGACATTCATGCCTTTACACACACCGACACACCGATGCCTTTCCCTCCTGTGCGCTGAAACATCCGGCGCTGTACTATGTGATAGGGATACTTGTCATTGCAGCGAGCCCAGAGCGGTAGGATGAAAGATAACCACATATCCAGAAGTCCTGGGGTTACTGCCAGAGGCCTGATCAGAGGAAAGAGAGGCGTGAGAAAAAGGGTGAGAGAGGGGCACAGGACAGGGAGCGGTGTGGGAGGACGAGGGCAGGGTGGTGACTTTGCTGCAGCATGCATAGCGCAGTCATGGTGTAACAGCTGTGAGCACACACACTGCCCTCTTTAAACGCAACTGGAAGGATTTAACCCTGACATGCCATTGATGGTCACTGCCCACCTGTTCACGCTCTTATACAAACATTCCTTTTGATCAGTCCTTCTCAAAGAGGGCAGCCAGGTCACACTGCAGGCCCTAAGGAGGGGGTTCAAGGGATTTTGACAGTTTTTAAAGTTCTTGGCGTAGCTTCAGACATTCCAGGAGTCCCAGTGGGGCCTGCAAAGATACAAATGGTTTCTATCAGGTTCCAGGTATTAATTTCATCATTTTTTTGTTGATTTTAATACATTTGCACGGGTTCAAACTTTTATCAGCCATGCATCCACATCTGGGAAAATACTTTAACTGACTGAAAGCAATATGAAAAATGTGTTTTTGGACATGTGCACAAATATGCTGCAAAGTCAAGGTCTGACGTTGGTCTGGGACCCATGTGAGCTGAGCTTAAAACATAAAGCTCAATAAAGGGACAGTCCACCTTTTTTATATAAACAATGGCCGACTGGTCAAGAGTTGTTAAACTATGTTGTGACCTTGGATTTGTTAAAGTGTTTCTAAATAATGATGCCTGCTCAATCATGATTGGTTCAGAGAAATTGTGCTTGCTCATTAAGCAAACTAGTGGGCTGAACTTAACCAAAACATGTTCAACTGTACCCATAATATCAAAACCTAAATTGAGCTGAAATTTGGCAGACTTCTGAAAATCAGTCAGAGCAGAAATAGCCTCAATGCACATATTTGTTCCTGTGTGACTGTCCATAGTCACAGCTCTGCATCCATCAGAAATGTTGCATAAATTATACGACAAGTTTTGCTCTGTTTAGAGACTGTAGTTTTGTTGGTGGTTTGTCCTTGTTTGCCATCTGATTAATCCCACACTATTTTCAGGCCTTAATATATCAAAGTTCTGCTTCAGAGCTTGGATCTCTGATGTGCAGTAAGGATCAATTGTTGAGTGTTGTTCAGGAAAATATTAAGGTCAATGAATCAGGAATGACTTAAGTGAGAGAGATGATGTGCAGCACCAGGGTCTTAATTTGGACACACAGGCCAACATGCTGGCGTCACTTTCATATGAGCACAGCTAGTAAGAAAGTTGTGTGTTAATAACAGACTCTTTTTAGAGCTGTACTGTACTCTATACTGCCCCCCTTTGGTGCACTACCAGTATATCTAAAACAAAAAAGCTTCAGGTGGCCTTTAATGATTGAGTCATGTTGAAGGTATGAAGATGGAGGATTGCAAGCAATTTGTTGTAAAAAGCATCCTAACCTATCTGTAGGGTGTCATCATAATGATTTATTTCAGACCACAGTAAGGGACCAAAGGTGTTTTCTTGTTTCTGGAAGCACCTGGAGAATATGTCTTTACGTGATTTCAAACAATCTACCTGTAAACGCAGATGTTTTTATCTCGTGTTGTGATTTCCCCCCTGTTAATCTGATCTTGTCTTGTCTTTTATCATACACAGCATGTTTGATCACGATGTGAACCTCTGCGTCAGAAACCAAATGCACGATGATTGTGCGAGGATGAAAGTCAACCACACCGTTGTGTTACAAAGTTGAGCTATATCAGCCCCCAAAACATTGAAAATACTGGTCTTATCAGCCAGCTCTAGCTGTACTCAGACTGCAGAACAGTGAAGCACTGTTGTCTCATTTCTCCTTTTATTCATCCCCTCCCGTATACCCACAATGAACAGGGGCAGTTATAGATCGGCTGTAACCTGAGTCTGGGCACCTGCATTGTGCTCTATAAAGTGAAAGTCTTTTATAACATTTCACTGTTGCAGTCTGAAAAAGAGAGAACAAAGAGTGAGGCAGAGGCTCACAGTGGTACATGAGGACAGTGGACACATCTGAAGGCCGGTTACACATTTTCAAAGGTATATATTTCAATTAGAAAACCTTTAACTTACCCGGTACTCTTTTTTTTTTTTTTACAGTTCAGTCATTTGTTACTCATGACAGCTCTATTTGTTTGGGATTATTTACATGGGGAACTTTATTTGTAACTATTGCAAAGTGTAACATATTCTGTTCCCATTGCAAATGAACAAAGTCTGTTATGTTTTAAGATGTTTTTTTCCATTTTCTTTTCATTTGAACTGTCGGGAAACTTCCCTGAACTTTCATTGATTCTCTACTCTTACAACAAGATAATGTAAGTATAAAATAAAAACAGTAATCAAATCCTTATCATTCTTGCCTTTCCTGTATTTTAACATGAAGTCAACTTTATTTCAGTTATAACAGCCAAGGTGGACCAAAGTGCTGTACATAAAGTTCAGTTAAATGCAATACATCCAAAATGTAAAAACAAGTCACTCATTTATGAACACACCAAGACAACCAAACAATGGGAGCTCAAATGTTGTGCTTCTAGCTACATTACAGAATGCAGACAAAGAAAGTCGATTATACTTACAGATGGTATCAATTAAAATCTAATCATATAGGTTTCACATACTCAGTCCATTAAGTTCAAATCTCAACTTTTCCTTTTGCATCCTGAGGGAGAAAGACAACATTTCCTTAATGTACACCTCATGTATGATGTCAGTCCATTCCTCAATGGATCAACTATTTCCTCCTGATAGATTTTTCACTTGTTGCCAATAGCAAGGCAAGTCGTTTTTTATCATTGCTATTCAGATTCTCCTGCATTATGTCACCAAGATAAATTGTTTCACATCAGAGAGGAATGTTTGCACCAACTACATTATTTATATGTGGACCTGTTAAAGTCTGTTGTTTTTAAAGTAAATCACTATATTGCCATCCAGGTGCCTTTAACGCAAGTGTATGAATTTATAGAAGTTGTCTCAGTGACACCCATAGGTTTCTGAAGAAGACTTTTAAAGCCCATCAACGCCGGTCGCCATGTTTAAAATACTGTCTCAGTCAGCCGAGCAACAGGCTGAGGCGGGCCTGAAGCCTCCTGGCAAACAGCAACTTATGTCAGTCTGATCAGTCACACGTCTTATCAATAACCTTTTGAGACCTTCATGAAAATAAAAATAAACAGGGCTTACAGCGTGTGCTGATAAACACGTGAGCTGATCAGGTCAACTTTGTGTTTTGTACCAGGCTGTAAACGTCTCGCTGTCAGAATGGGCTCTTTAATAGGAGATGTTAATGGGACTTTTGGAGCCAGCCTCAAGTGCATACAAGACGAGTATTGTCTGTAGTTTGTCTGCATTTTCATTTTTCACCATCAGAGGTTTGATGGATGCAAACACAGGACCCTTCACATTTGCACAATATTATCCAGACGTTGTCATGCTCTTAACTTGAGCATATGAGCGTATGTCTTAGGGCGTATGTCCATGAATCCATCAGGCAGTTACTTTTTTCATTTATCAAGGCACCAGATCATTTTCTCTTGATTTCTATCCCTTTATTCAAAAACAGAACATGTAAGCATCAGAAGGCTGTAAACAGACCCCTCAACTGTCTGCGTGTGACCTGAGCAGCTCAGCACCTCAGTCAGTGAAATTATAATCACTTGACACAACAAATTCATGATTAAATATGCTGTCAAAACTTTAATTGATCTTTTTCTACCCAGAGCTACATGCAGGTGCTTTATTTAATCTGGCTTTACTATTTTCTCAAGTGACAGTTTTGAAATGATATCGCCCCATAAGACAAACTTTGTCTCCACATGCTGAGAATTACTCGATCAGGAGATGCTGCCTGCGAGTTTTTGATAATGTAGTTGTTGTTGAATAATACGGTTTTTTTTGGTGAGTTGGTGTATGTACAGCAATCGTTTGGTCAGAGTGCTCTGTTCAATGGCAAGCGAGGCTCCTTTGTGGTAAGTAGAGAAAGGTAGGAGGGTGGAGGTTAGGGAGGAGCTGTGTGAAGGTATTATGAGCAGAGAAGGGAGGAGGACAGTGGGAGGGGAGGCTGAATAAAGGAGGGGTGAAGGAGAGGCTGGGATAGATCATATCAGATGACAGGGCTTCCTCCAGCAGGAGATGACCTGTCTGAGAAACCCCTCATTTCTGCTCAGACACCGGGCCCTTCTCTCTGCTGTGATAAGAGCCTGCTGGTGTCAGTGACTGACTCCAACACCTGTTCATTCAGGCAGCACGGAGGAAGACAGACATCAACAGACAAGCAGCGACTCGCACTGGCTGCTGTCAGGCTTCCCTCACTAATGTGAGGGTGAACTCCAGAGGTGGTCACGCTCTGTTTAACTGTACTCTGCTTCCTCTTTGTAATAATGCTTATTTTCTGTCTGCACAGCCACTAATGATAATGTAAATGCAAAGCAAGCAGGCACTCATGCTGTGTATGTATCTATCCTGCAAACAAAATATAGACAGTGGTATTTACTGTTCAGCAATCTGCTTCAAAAGGTGCATGCAGGGTGGAGGAAAAAAACAGGGAATAGAGAACTGCCTTTGTATTTGCCCCAGCACAAAAATACACCATTAGATATGTTGGAACAAAGTAAGGAAGGTGATTAAGAGATGTTCAACCTGAAATCAAAAGTTCGGTCTCAGCTGGGCCAGCTGTTGCTGAAGGCAAGAAATGAAAGCTTGTTGCAGTTAGAGGTCTTGTTTCATTTTGATTTTCAACAACAGAGATTTCACCACACACACCACTATAACAGCTTTAGCTTGCCCTCCAAGTGGATTCATGTCCAATGGAGAAAATGTCACCTTGCCGGATGTGTCCATTTTCTGTGATTTTGGTTTATTTGACCATGTTGAACGTGTTAAAATTGAGCCCGAGGAGGCGACAGGCCAAAGTTGTTGTTTGCTCACAATAAAATACAAGACTGTTATTTTCAGTGTGCCACGGATGATTGATTCATTTTCATGGTATGTTCCTGCAACCATGCACACCTGAGAACGTAGGCTGTTCAGTAATGTGATATACTTGGAGTCTTCCCAAAGCGCTTTATCCATTAATCACTCATTCACTGAGATTGTGAAATTGTGTAAGTACACGTAGCATTGCTAAAGTCAAAAGCTGTAGTGTGAAACCATCAACATAATTTTCTTTCAGTGTTAAATTTTTCCTGAGAAAATGAAGGCTGGAGAAGCAGATAGTGTTTCCTATAAAAGCTCGTCTTCAGTCTGGCTGTCAGATTGTCAGATATACTGCGTGACACTCAAGACAGTGACAGAGACTCACCCTCTTAAATTCCCAGTCCTTCGCTCCCCTGCAGGCACAATGAAAACAGTCCCATTAACCTCTGACAAAGACAAACAACCTCTGACATCCTCCTCCCACTGTGTGGAAGGAGGATGTCATCAGTTCACAAGGTAAACACACGCTAGCTGACGCTCATCGGGCATGTCTGTTTGCCGCCACACTTCTACAGCTTCTTTTAACTTCAGTTGACTTCAAAGACAGATTCTATTCCTTTGAGTCAAATATACCAAGAGGACAAATCCTCTTCTTTAATTGCTAGATTAATTGCAGTTAATTATACAAGGTGTTACATTTTCTCTGTAAAAAAAAAAAAAAAAAAAAGTTTCCTTTTGTTTTGTTATTGAGCATTACTTCCTCAGTGATTAATGGACATTTTCAACATGTTATCAAAGATCCTTCTTTGCTTGTTTTTTATTTTAACAAGTTCCTAACAAACGTTTATCCAACTCCTCAGCACTGGACGCTTCACTTATGGTTAGGGTTGCACTACAGGTATGTTATATTGGTGCCAAACCTGGCAACCTCGCTGTGACAGCACAAGTTTGGCTTTGCGACAACCAGTTTGGCAAGAAAGCATTGTCATAGAGTATTGTAAAAACTTCACAGTGAAAAGTTAGAGAAGTTTCCCTCCAGGCACACAGATAAACTATAGACTGTAAATATTGATGGACAAAGCCTTGAGTGACTTCACCTATCTGTTACTGCAGATCTGGCAATGCTGTCTCACCCCAACTTTCAGTCAACTCGACGACAATCTGTCAGGATGGGGGGAAGTGAGGCACAGGTGTGGACCCCGGAGTTTCTTAAAGTGACCCAAGAAAGATAACCACAGAAAAGCGATGAATTGGAGAGGAGGGAGGGAGCAAACAGAAGTAAAGAGCCAAAACACCCTTCTAACCTAAATAATCCTCTGAAAATGATTTTAAAAACCTTGACTCCAAACCTAATTGTCCAAGAGGTCTTAACACTCACACAAACTTCATTTCTTCAAATTTTTTTATTTGCCTCTCATCTTGATTCACATTCAAGATTCATGGCTGGAGTGAAAACAACATGTAAGAGTTAGTCGGAGATAGTAAGTCCATCCTGCTAACTGTGGAGTTTTGTTTTTTTGTTATTTCTGACACGCCAACAACATCCTTCTTCTTTATTCAACTTCTATCGTAGAGCTCAGAGGACAAAACGGGTGTGTGCGACGCAGATATGATATGATGCACAAGTACGGTACGTTTGTGTCCAAACTGATTAAATGACCCAGGATTTGGAGTCAAGTCAGTTCTAGGTCGGGTTCCCCATAGTGTAAAACCAACCTTAGATCCTAAAAAGAGCTCTTCCTCTTTTTTAAGTCACACAATTCAATATTATATCAAACCAAGAAGGCATCGGAGGAAGACACTACAAAGCTTTTTAACCACCCACAGAGACAGCATCCTACACAACATGCACAGAGTCAAACTGCAAGAAAAGACACAACGCATTCAGCAGAGGCAAATATAATGCTGGTTAAATGTCACTGTACATGTTACTGTGCTCTCTCTCTAAATTTTGCAACGCCCTTAAAAAACGCCCTACTCCTGAGGCTCACCTGTTGGGATAACAGAATCAAGAGTTGACCTTTTAAAGACAGGAGTCATGTTGTGACTTTATGAACTACAGGCATGGAGCCACAAGACAAAGACGTTTCTTAAAAATAGACTTGACTTGTGAATGGTTGAACTGATCAGCACATTTCAAATCAACATGAAAGAAACCGTGTTAGTATCATGTTTTTGTCATGTTGTCCACCCCTACTGTAAAGCTTTATTCAAAGCTGTAATGATTGTTGCACTTTTTAATGAGAGCAGGAAAACTAACTGTATGAAACCTGAATACAATTTATATTTTATTTGAAATACTTTTTTAGCCTCGTTCTTTTATTAGTACCAATACACCAAGACAAATTCCTCATATATGTAAATCTACTTGGCAATACAAAAACGATTCTGATTCTGAAATAGCCACAGGTTTCCCTTTTTGAAGTTTGATCATGTGATCGTTTGTTGCAACCTCTTCCTATGCAAAAGTCAAACACAAACTCACAAGAAGTGCCGACAGCTGTTCAAGCTCGTGTTTTTGTGGTGCTAACCTTTTAATATTCAAATAGCATTAAGGGGATGGCACCATCAACACGTTGCATTGAGACATATTGGCCTGGGAACCAGACGAACCTGTAAGTTCATGTTTTTGTTTGATCTGGCAGATGTGTCTGCTTTCCCTCCTGTTCAGGCAGATTTCTATACAGCCCGATTCAGATAAGACAAACAACAAGGAAACTGAACAGTATAGTACAAGTTTAAGTAAGAATTGAATTGTGCCTGTAAAGTCATTTAATGCCAAATGTCCATGTGGTGTTGGACTAGAAGAAGCATAAATAAATGTTGGGACCAGATCATCTGCCTATCACTGTCACACATATTCCTTATATCTGTAGTGTCAGTGCACATTTTCTTTTTATATAATATCAAGCACCTTCACCCGAGCTGTTTTATCTTATCCAGAGGTGTTGTTGCTGTTGTGGCTGTAGAAGTTGGCATACTCTTAATTTATGCCCAGGATGTTTTTTTTTAATTGCAACATTTTAGTCAGACTTATATTTAAATGTTATGTAAAGATTTTAATGTTATAAAACGAATACTTTACAGGACAAAGACCAGCTGAGGAGAATAGAGCTTCAACTTTGCCCACAATGATCATAAAAGTCCCTCAGAGGAGATTTAACTTCTGCTGCTTGACTTCAGGGAGTAAGACTAATTATGAAATGTATATTAGCCATGAAAGAGGTGCACTCAATACTGGCCCACACACTATAGAGGGAGGTGATAATGATGCATTTTGAACTATTTCTTATTCCTCAGCAGTATTGGGGGTGATACGATAGAAATGAGCACGTTAGATTACTCACATTACTTTTTAGTTGTAGCAAGCAAAAAAACACTTTAGTTTTATATTTCAGAGGACATATAACCTTAATAGGATGCTTTTATTTCTTGACATTTTCATGTCAGGAATTCGGGGTTGATGTGATGTATTTGTGGAACAATTATCCGCTCACATCTTTTTTTTAAATAAATGTAACGTTCCTTTTAGCAAACACAACCTAATGAGGTGTTTTCCCCTTTAGATCTCCCACGCACGACCATAAATGAATGCGTTATTAAAGGGCCCTTTAAACGGTGTTGTCATGCCCTTTAACTGTGATTTCTCTGTGGGGAAATCATGAAGATCAATGGAGGTAAAAAAAAAAAAACATCCATGTTAGCCTGGATCTTGAATCTAATATAAACCATTGAAATAACCTGTTTACTTTCCAATCTGGAACATTTTCATAGGTAAACACTGATAACGTTGATTCTGACCCAACAA
Source organism: Symphodus melops (assembly GCF_947650265.1). Classification (NCBI taxonomy): domain Eukaryota; kingdom Metazoa; phylum Chordata; class Actinopteri; order Labriformes; family Labridae; genus Symphodus; species Symphodus melops. The sequence continues at coordinate 4,716,324 of NC_136695.1, forward strand.
CCTGTGAGCAAACACACATGTACACACACACACACACACACACACACATGCACACACACACACACACACACATACATGCACACATAAAATATCAGTTAGCTTTGGGGAACTTGTGAGGGATTATCAACATCAAAGTCAATAGAAATGTCAGCCTGGCTATCTTTGGAAATGCCAGCAACCCTTTGCATATCCGTACCACACACCCAATACCCCCAACACACACACACACACACACTCTCTCACACGCTGACACATACACACACACCTGCCCCTAGCAGAGGAGGTGATTAAAGCTGCTCTGGCGAGTGTGGCTTTTGATCTCCAAACATACTGGAAAGCACTTAAAGGCAAAGCAGGCAGTTAAGCAGCAGAGACCGATGACATCACACCCAATCAGGGTCTCCCACAGCCCCTCAGGGCCCCACCCTGCAGCACTATCAACTAGATTAACAGGATTAAGCAAATACACCCAGCTCAGGTCGAATGTTATGGTAATATTCAGGCAATTCCAGGTCATCAGAATGAGGTGCATGGACTATTAGGGATGTTATGATGGGCTCTAGGAGGAGCTTTAATGTTTGAGTGGGGCTGGAAAAAAGTGGTACAATTTTCTATATTTCTCTTCTTTATATAAAAAAAAAGTTTTGTGCTTGTTATTTTTTAACAATATGAGTACCGTGGTGCTATGTATCCGTGTAACGACTTTTAAAGATGTCAAAAACGACTTGATCTCTCTTTTACCTCTGTCAGTGAAATGTTCCTCCTCAATATGTTACAGATTCACAGTCGCTGCCACTCTGACCTGTTTTGATAAAGGTGAGTGTTGGGAGTAGTGTATTACTCAGTAACAGCTACTGTAACTCCACAACAATGTGCCGTAAGTAATAGATTACTTTCAAATTTAATGAGGCCGTTACAATTAAAGAAATGAGAAAGCTCTCGGTACTTGTTAGATGACGTGATATAACCGACGACTACACAAGATGGAGGTTTAATAACGCCAGATTCAGCGGCAGCAGAGGCTACGCTAACGTCCAGGGGAGGTGAACTGTTTTGAAACGCCGGAGTTAAAACCTTCTCAGCTCAAATGAGAAACTTGACGTCCAATCGTATTCTCAGAATCCTAATATTATTACCAGTCATCCCTGTGGAGACTTTACAATGCTGGTGATGTTTTGTCTGTTTGTCCTTTGTCTGTTTTGAGGGCAAGAATATTGTAGTGACTTGTAGTCTATGTGCACCGCCAAGAAAAGCATAGCCCAATTCCAAACTGTAGAAGCACCAAGCTACACAATGCGCTTCTACTAAACAAGATGTCCAAGACGTCAGCCGTCGATCTATAAACCAGGAACCATGAAACAGACTTACTGTACTTACTTCCATATCAATTGAGGAGTCTTTTGAAATCAGAGACCCAGAAAAATACATGACCATGATGTCCTTTGAAAGTTATCAATTTAACAGAAACGTGTAAAAGAAAATATTCAGGAGAATTCAACACTTATTTGAATAAGACAACTATTTTTTTAAACTGATAAATGAAAGGTAGAACACATGCTTGTCATTGGTTAAACAGTATATTTGTAGTGTTCAACATTTCTGAAAAATAAAAACACATTTGTTAACAAACTGAGATCACTGATGACCTTAGACCTGTTTGTTAAACCTCATTAAAGCGGTGATATTCCTGGGAGTCTGTTTACAGTTCAGTGGGGGTAAAAGCCCATAAAGCTTTCAGAAGCAGAATAACACAGACTGAAATAGATCCATCAGACCTCATGGCCCCCTCCCTCCATACTACACAATGAAGAGGAAGCTTTGTGGACCTCTGACCCCGACTCACTCATCTCCATCCACAGGCCGGTAACAGGAGACTGCAGAGCCTCTCAGTGTGTCCGGGGACCTGCACCGCCTGAGGCTGCCAGCCACAACGCAGCTCATCTCAAACGTCCACCCCCCCCCCCCCCCCCCCGCAGCTGTCCTCTCATCCTCCACAGACCTCACCCTGCAGCCCTCAAAAGCCCCCACCCTGCACCACCCTGAGCCAGAAAGGAAACAAACAGAATGGATGACTTTGTTTAAAGATGACCCCATAAGCACCCCTCACCCTGCCTCAGGTATCACAACAGATGCAGCTCCTTTCTGGAAACATGAACTTTTAGTCTTGATTAAAAACACCAAACAGAGAGTCACAGCTAAACACACACACACACACACACACACACAAACACACACTAAAAACTCATGGTAATGTAAAGTGCTTGGCTCGCTGTGTGGAAGGTGAATTGAGCTTTTAAAAGAAGCTTGACTACATGACAGCTTTTCCTCACAGTTGTTTTTTAACCTGTAGGTGGACGCCAAAGAAAGAGGCTTTGTCTGCTCTTCGGTTATTAAAATTTCTACATATTCATTTAAATCATGATAACACACTTACTGGATAGCTTTACAAATTACTTTTGATAAGGAGTGTGTGAAGGCCTTTTCAATTCATTTGACAGCATTCTATCACTTTTTTACGCGTGTCCTGTAAGAGCTGAACGTTTCTCAGATACAAGATAAATACGAAACACTCTTCTGCAGCAAGTTGTGTACTACAGCAATGAGTTCCATCAAACTAACTTTATTCAAAGTCAATGCAAATGTACGTTTCTCTTTTGGCTTGCAAAAGTTATCATCTATATAGCTACTGAATTAAACTTCCTGGGTTTGGAAAGAAGTACTTCATGTAGCCTCTGTCGAATCTAGATTTTTTTGGACTGGAGTGGCCCAACTATGCAGTATATGTGCATACAAACATAAATGAATGGCATTTAATTAACCTGCCTTGTTAGAGTCCGAAATGTAACAACGAACCGAACTGTTATATTAAAAAAAAAGAGGTAACCAAATCCAAAATGTAATAACTGGTCGATAATGTAACAAAATGCATTTTGTTTGACAGATGAATAAATGGTGTCACTGTTTTACAATATTACACGTGCCTCATCATATCCTTACTGGTTTTACATCAGACCAAAGCAAAAGGCTCTGCTGAACCTTCAAAAGTGTTTGATCAGAAGTTACTGAGCAGTTTTTTTTTTTTCCAGATGCAGTGATGCTTGCTGTGCATGACAAGTCCACAAGAGAGAGCAGGGAGGAGAAAAGCACAAACAATGTTTTCACCCTTGCAGTAAAAAAAACTGCAACCTGAATGAAGTATCCGTTATATTTTCAAATAAATAAATAACAGTGTCTCACTCACAAATGTTCACACTTAAAGTACACAAAAACGTTGTGGTCCAGCAAACCTTCATAATTGAATTAAACACATTGAAGTGTTTTGACACGCCAACCATTGATGGAGATGTGTGGCTGCTCTGAGAGCTTTTCTGAGAACCTAATTGAATCCAGGAAAACTGGAAACCGAACCATCCTGCCAGCGTGGTTTACAGTTAAGGGCAGCTCTGCCAGGACCCTGCATGTTGCCATGGCCCGGGTCCTACCTGACTGAAAACGGACCATGAGAAATAGCTTCACAGCAGTGGTCGTGGCAGGTTTTAAATACTGTTTCAATCATTAAAATCTCAGCTCCAGCATGTGTTTGCTATAAGGGCAGAGCAGGGAGCCTCAGCGGTAATCATTTAATGTCTTAACTACATCAAAAACCCCAAATTCCTTGGCAAGAATGTTCTAACTTGTGATCTGATGCATTTATGATCATTTCTCTTGGCTGGATGGATATGAAAAACTCGAGTTGGGTTTCAGTAACGGAATCTGTTTTCTAACAAAGTTATTTTCCAAACAGTGGAGAGAGGGAACAATAACATCTTTAAGATCTCGATGAATGTTGAACGTTATTTGAATTTGGTGAAATATAATGTAAAATAGTGCTCTGAAATGTGGAACATTTTTTCTTATGTTATTTTATTGTGTTACTGTGTTGATAAAGTAACATCCTGGAGGTGTTCAGTGTGGTGCACTTTGGCGCCCAAATGTGACTTTTATATCAATCAAAAGGAAGTGACAAAAGTGCATGCGATTAATGCAGCACATTTGTTCTATGCATTAATTTCAGACCTAAATCACATTGCAATTAACACATACATGCTGACAGTCCTGGACATTTGAGAAAAATGTATTTTTGCCTGTTTCTCTAATCCTTCTCCAGCAACTGGAACCTGCTAGACTTTATTTTTAATGCACAAAGTGTTTTGCCACTCCTCTTCTACAGCACCATGTTGATTTCTAATCTTTTTGCTTTCTCTTTAGTCAGATCTTCTCACAGGAGTCCGTTTTATAGATGTCTTGTTAAGGAGATGATGGAGGAAAGGTCAAAGGGTCATCAACATTACCAGGGAGATAAGTACCATAAGGAAATATAGTTGAAGTAAGTATGTAATTCTATCACTATGTATGTGTGGTTTGCTTGAACGGTACGAAGAAAACACATTAAATCATTAGGCCGGGCCAGAACTCTGGGAAAGTGTGTAACTGTTTCCCCTGTTTAGGTTTCCAAAGTAACCTTTCAGCAGTTTGAGATATTACTGTGCACAGTGAGCAGGTCTTCTACTCATGCCGCAGCCACAGTCCTGAGCATTAGAGCTTAAAACTTGACGGAAAGACCTAGAAAGATCTCCTGACCCGCAGGGCAGAAAGATATCAAATGAACAGGCTCATTTTACAACCGCATAATGAGAGGAAATAGTGCCGGCACAGTTTGATTTAGGCTTCCTTCTCTTTCTAAATGTTCTAATCTAGATATATGGGTAATTGGCTGCTTGAGTGAGTGCAGAGATCAGGGCAGGGGCTGTTGTGTCAGTGGCTTGGGTCTCAGGTTTCAGCTGGAGATGGATGAATGAGTTTTCTGTCATTGTGAATGCATGCAGAGCCTCAGGGCCGGAGCTCCAAACAAACAAAACACTCATCCATTCACGATGAGATGGGAAAGGGCATCCTCACATCCAATACAGGGAGCTCACATAACAAGAAGCAAAGCAAAAAATTAAGACTTAGAGGCATCTTAGTGACTAAATTGTGATTTTCTTGAAGCCTCTTTTTATACAGGGGATCTAAAAACGATCTCTTAAATCTGAAAAGTTGGCTGCGTGTATCCCGGTGCAACAGATATACCAGCGCGGACACACTGTACGTTATTACCACATTTGTGGTCGCCACCATCACCCATTGCACCCCCGACTGACAATTCATCCCCATTCATTGTGTTTTGCAAGCTGTGCCTTAATGCAGACCTGGGTGGATTAGCGACTTCTTTTTACGATTTATTTTTGGGCTTTGTTTTTGCCTTTATTGAAAATAAATGGATATAGTTGGAAATCCGATAGAGAGAGAGATTGGGCAATGACATGTTTGAAAGGAGCCACAGGTCGTATTCAAACCCAGGCCGCCCTCTCTGACGACTGTAGCTCCATAAATGGGGCATGCAAGGGAATTAGCCACTGCGCCTGCAGCGCCCCGGGCAACATCTTTTCTCCCTCATGAGGCCACAATTGTGCATTTAAAGAAAACAGTGGTATATTGTTCTGTATTAAAATAAATGTGGCATGCTCTTTTGATTGAAAGACTCCTATATTAACGCTAACAAGTGACCAGCTGAGTTTGGCAGTGTGTTTGTACTTCACAACTTAACTTAACTAAAAGTAGTGTAGCTAGTTAGTGCAAACTCCACAGAGTGTAAACAGACAGTTCTGAGAGAGCTGCACAGAAAATCAGCACGTTGTGGACGACGCTGAACACAATAGAAGACGTCACTCAGTGTCTTACATATACCGTTTGTGACATATATTCCAGATTCTACTGTAATCGTCTTGTGAAGTGTTGTGACAAATCATTTGTAACATCGGCACGATACAAATTAGGATTGATGGTAAATGAGGTCATGAACCCAGACATGACAACATTTGCTTGCTGCAGGTATTCCAAAGGCTAACATTCATCTAAATACAAATGGTTCCCTGCTCAAACTGATACTGGTTCTTGGTATAATACAGCTTTATAGTTTTGGAAATTATGTCTGAACACATATTGATAGACAGACAAATGTGATTATTTGGCATGAGCATCATAATAACATTGGGCCAACCAGATGCTTTGTTTGACTGTTTTAGCACACATGCTAATTCTCACATTCTCGTCCAGGAGGCTTTTTAGAGAAAAATAAGATATATAATAATGATAATGACGTGGTGGTCACAGTATGCTGTTGCAAATGTCCAAATCCTAAAAGTCCCAACAGTTGTTTGAGCTCCGCACTCTTCAGCTTCACTCCCCATGTCACCCTCTCCAGTTATATCCCAGTTTACTAACATTTAATCTGTTGTTGAGCAGGCTTCTACCGTCATATTGCCAATTTCCTCTTGAATGCAGTTTCTGGTCTTAGACCCAAACTTAAACTTGCCAGTTAAACCGTTTCTTACTTAGGTTATATCTCATTTACCAAACGTCTGTTAAATAACTTAAGTGTCTCAAAGGGTTCAATTTGAGTAGAAAAACCTCTTCAATAAACTACAGAACTGTCTATGCGCAACCTCACAATAACAGAATGACTGTACATGAACAAACAACAGACAAAGGGACAACTCAGGCATTGAATTTGTTGGACTGAATAAAAGTATATGGCAAATGACTTTTGAGGTAGAGTTCTGAGAAAAATGCAGAGCTCCTTGCCCGTGCTGCAGGGCTTCAGGCCTGGTGTGAAGCCAGCCTGGCTCAATCTCTGTTTCTTCTTTCTCCTCTCGACAGGCTGCGGCAGGGTTTCTCCCCACCAGAGGTAATGATGGCCTCATTTTTGGCCGAGATTTGGAAGGAACAGGAAATTCTATGGCTGTCCTCGGAGGAGGTTGTTATATTACTGGGACGCCGCTAATAAAGACTGGTGCCGGCCTGGGATTCCACGTCTTGCTGCCTCTCCCTCCCTCTGAAGTCTTTCTCTCCAGTTCTCCCTTTCTCTCTCCCTGATCATAGAGAAGTGCCTCAGTATTTGGGGCTCATCGGAAAATGCATTCATCTCCGATAGACGCACAATAAAATAAATAGGTCTTTGTCAATTTGATCAGTGTCACCGACTGCTACTCGTGCTACGATTCGACAGCTGTTCTGTATAAATCACAACAGTCACTGTGCAGATTGTTCACTTCCCAAGCCTGTGATGAAGCTGCCAGCCACACTCTGGCAGAGTTTCCTGCTCAGGCCTCACACAGTGTTAATACCCACACAATCCATCTCCCTCCATCCAAGTTCTTCCTGCTCAGCCAAAGATGATATCTGAGGGAGAGGGAGCTTTTTGAAGGAGAAAGGCTTTGTCTTCGTCTCATCTCAGGCTGGCACACAAGGTGGTGTTAAGTCTCAGTTTTCAGACATGCTGACCAGTGTGTGCTTCACATATCATTGTCTCAATGTTCTAGTATTTTATGGGTATGCAACCATTATTATTACGCTGTTGAATAATTTCTTTTCAAGTCCGTTGATTGTTTACTGCCAAAAATGAAAAAAGAAAAAAAAAAAGAAAAAAAAAAAAGGGGCAACTGAAAAGACAAAGGCGAAGTCAGCTGCTTAAAATGATTCATAATCAATTAATAATGGCGTTATCTGACCTATTCTCAATACTGGAAACGTGTCGAACAAGTTGTTGACTCAAAATAGTGAAAAATGTTTTTCCCTCCCCAAACAATATCATAAATGCCACAACAAAACATACACAGAGTGTTGGCGAAACCACAAGATATCTTTAAAGAAACCAAATGTCACTTTTCCAGATTAAAATAATACTTTTAATGTCGATAATAACCTGTAGCACTGTTAATGCAGTTCTCTCCGCAGAACTTAACGCCACTTATTGATCACGGTGTCAAGACTCAGAGGTCCGAACAAAACCTGAGCTGTGGAAGTGTCGCCCACCTGGGGGAGGAGTGACTGCATGGAGGGAAAATCTCCAAACAGCCTTTTTGAGCTCACGTTTTCTAAAAAGTAGAGGTGGTAAAAGACAGAGAGGATTGACTTTTCTTGTCATTTTGGGGTTTGTTCTGCGAGAACACAGTTGGTAAATGTCACATTAGCTAAAAGATAAAAATTAGCAAAGACGACATAACTCTGATAATTCAGTGTTTGCAAATACCTTCCTCCTCTCCAGCTCTTCTCTCAAATATTGTCACTTATGCCAAAAAAATACACAATAAAGGCAACTGTCATTTCGCAAATTATTATTGCAACACTCAAGGCTTTGAAACTGCCATCCACAAACAATCAGGTGACGTCATGTTGGCAGCTTTTCATCGTCTGCTTTAGGATGGGACATACTTTGTTCAACTGCATGGCCATGAAACGGCCATGTCCGCTTCTTTCTTTGTAAGAATGAACAGTTTCTCATGTTAGAGAAGTCAAACACAAAGCTTGATACTAACACGGCTAAGTGCTGTGAGATGTAGGATTCTTCCCTCCATTTTGGGTAAGGAGCATTGTTATAGAATGAGTCATTTAGCAAGGTCTAACCCCCACCAACATGGTTCTCATTACGCTCACCATAGCCTTGAGTGTGCTGGCATACACCCCCACTGCTCCTCCCCTTTGGCAACACACACACACACACACACACACACACACACACACACACACACACACACACACACACACACACACACACACACACACACACACACACACACACACACACACACACACACACACACACACACACACACACACACACACACACACACACACACACACACACACACACACACACACACACACACACACACACACACACACACACACACACACACACACACACACACACACACACACACACACACACACACACACACACACACACACACACACACACACACACACACACACACACACACACACACACACACACACACAAGCGAGAGAGCTCTGCAGTGTGGATATTTATACCTAGGTCTGTGTTTCCCATTAGGACGGCTGTGCCTCTGTCTCTACTCACAGGAGAAAATGCAGCGGAGTTCAATCAGCTCGCAGGCATTTCCCCACACTCCCAGCAGTTTTTAGGAAGGGAAATCCACAACAAAATTAATGCAACAACGGAGATCTTTGTGTGGCGTCAGGGATTAAAGACTGTTGGTGCTTTATTGTCAACTACATTTAAAAAAAACAAGTAATGGAAATGATGTGCTCAATTTGAATTTAAAGCAGACAACATGTTTCAAATAAGTTGGAGGAGTGGCAACAGGAGTGGCAACAGGTTAGTCACATGTAGGATTAGGTAAAAAAAGGTATCCAAGAGAGGCTGAGTCTTTCTGAAGTCAAGATCTTGGGGTGTTCACCACTGTGCTGGCAAATGGTACAACAGTCATAGCTACAGGTTTTGCTGCACACGTGCTGCCAAATAGACAACTTTTTGTATTCAGCAAAGTCCTTGCTTATTTTGGCGAGATCATGCCAAATAACACTCTGGAGTTAAAGAGTCTGGGTGATGAACTCACATTCCTACAGTCCCAACTTATCACCCATTGAAAATGTTAGGAGCAGTAGGAAATTAGACAAAGGAGACTGTAAGCGGTTCAACAGCTGTCGTTGGATGAACGGTGCCAAATTACATTTTCAAAGTTATAGAAATTGGTCTCCCCAGTTCCCCAAAAGCTTTCAGAATCAGAATCAGGTATGCTTCACCACACAAGGAATTGCACAAAACATAGAGAAGATAGAGTGGAGTGTGGTGATTATAGTGTCTGGTGGGGCCTTAAAGGCAAAAATCAATTAGGGCCCCTCCAACTGGTGTGTCGCAATGGTTGAAAAACAAAAGAAGAGGACCAAATTTCAGAAACAAAAGGAAAACCTACTTCACAAAAACTTAATCCAAAATGTCAAAAACACGAGGAGGCACGAGGTACAGGAGCAAACGACAGTAACCACATACGACATAAGACAATGAACCGACACAGAAGGGAAGAAACACTGAGACTAAATAGACACAGGGCTCATTAAACACAGGTGGAGACAATGAGGGCGATCAGGACAGGGAGGGAAACACACAGACAGGAATCAAGACAACACTGAGAACTAGAAAGTAAAGCAAAACTGAAGAGACAGAGAAGTGAAGAATGTAACAAAATACAGAGACACAAAGAGAAGACATTACAAAATAAAGACTGAACAAGTAAACAATCAATCAACACATTAACACCAAACTACGCAGGGGAAACAAGCAACACTAAGGAATAAAGACTAAAACAAAAGAACTCAAAACTCTGAACTGTAACATAAAATGATCAAACAATGACAGCAAGTGTCCTCACTCATCTTCCTCATTTTTCCTGTTTGTTTTTTTTATCTGCTACTAGATGCTTAATGCTTCTTCATTTTTCTATTACTTCTTTGACAAACTTCGGCTTTCACGACAATAATGCTGCAACACTTAGCAGGGCAACAACAGTGGGTCCTGTGTGATGGGGCCCCCCTTGGGGGCCATTGCAAAATTGTTACATTTTGGGTCACTGCTTTGGTTGAACTTTGTGAGCCCTCAGGGGGGCCCCAAGCAGTTCCAGGCCTTGTCTGTTTTTAAGTCCCGCCTCTTCATTTAAATCTAAGTAATATGTACATTCAGAGTGCAAGTTTGGTTTCAGGGTTATTTAACAGCAACAGCTCTGACTGACTGTTGCCCGTCCATCAGGAAGAAACTGTTCTTATGTCTGCTTGTTTAGGCGTACAGCGATCTGTAACGGAGGTGTGAGGAGTCTCCACTGATGCTGCCTTTCAAAAGGAGTCTTTATTTGTCCAAAGACATTGACATTTTAAAAGTTTGACTTGTTGCATGTTGTCTTTGTTCTATTTGCGATACAATATGGGCTCTTTCAGTATTTTCCTAGCCTTTGCATTCTGTTCTTTTTTTATATTTAAATTTTACACAACACCACACTATTTTAAGGATATATTGTCCACTGTACACATTAAATAGGTTTTACATGGATGAAAACAAGACCAATTTGATATTGAAAATCAAAGCAGCCACTTTCAGGTATGATAATTTCACCAACCTGTCAGTTTAATAAAAAATAAAATAAAAACTGCAGTTCCTCATGTGGCCCCTTGAGGCTTGCTCCAGAAGGGAGTCAATCCATATAGGTTAACATGGCTGTCTTGAAAGTAGAAACAAACGTGTGGACAGCCAGGACTAAAACATCTAAAACAAGCTGACTTTTGTATTTGTGGTAACTATCGAGGGGAAAGCTCATATTTATGAATCAGAAGGGGCATTGACAGTTTGCATTATAAGTTGGTACAGATTGGAACAAGCTGCCAAAGACTCCTTTTTCTTTTATGTTGTCTCAACTGACCAGGCCCAAAGACTGTATGACATTTTTTCGTGCTTAAATCATCATTTTTATGATACTCTTCTTTGTTTAAATATTTAGTTTGATGCTATTAAAAAGTATAACATGATTAACAGCTATTGAATGTGACTCCTGTAGAGCTGTATGCACTGGATTATCAGGGTAGAATGATGGGAGGAAACGCAACGTACACTCACACGAGTCATTAAACTTTCCATTACCTGCTTCAAATATGCTCCGCTGTGGACTGTCTCGAGACCTGAGGGATCTTTGCTGTTTTATCAGTAAGTTAATTGTGTGATTTCGTCATGGAAACAGATTGACGTCAGTCGTGGCTCTTTGAGACACTCGACAGTGCAGACTGCGGCTCCAAATAGGCAGCATGTCAGAGACCGTCATGGGGTATTTTGGCTTTTTTTTTCGCTCTATGACCGGGCCAAACTCACATGCAAGTATACATGTCAACAAGTCCACAAAAAAATAGTAAAGGCTTTGTGTTCACGTTTCACACACAGAGTCATGGCTCCATATGAGGAAAAGGGAGGGCAGATAGATTCTCAGACATCTGGGTCAGACTGACCGGTAACATAGTAGACGTCACATCACACCACATACTGCACATTAACAGCTGTGTAACAGAGTACAATCACATGAATCTCATGAAGCACAGCTTGCCATCTAAACTAAGCGGGTGTCGGGTTGTATTCTCTCCATTTGCAAGTACGGCTGATTATAGCAGGCTTTTTTTTTTATTTAAGATTTATTATTTGGCTTTTTGTGTCTTTATTGTAGAGACAGGGAGAGAGAGAGAGAGAGAGAGAGAGAGAGAGAGAGAGAGAGAGAGGGGAATGATGTGGGGGAAGGAGCCACAGGGTTGCCTGCTTGGAGGACTATAGCCTCTGTGAAAAAGAGGCACACACATTAACCGCTAAGCTAACAGCATCCCAGCAGGCTATTTGTATTTTGGTATTATTCTCACACAGACATGATTTCTTCAGTGTTGACGTTAATTCTGAGTTAGAGCCTGTGTTAATTAAAACCATGAAGTTCAGTGTTTTAGTGATAATTTGCAGATTATTGTAAGCTTGTTTAAAGACTCCTCTGTTTTTCCTTTCTCTATTCTCTCTCAAGTTAACTCCCTTTAAGGCATAACATGGCTGAAATAAGTTCAAGTGAAAGTCCATTCTGAGTGATATAAGTAACCGCTCACACGCTACATACATTTAAACTGTGAACCTCTAATATAAAAGAGGTATGTGTGCTTTCCATGAGGACAGCCCTGGTTACTCGCATCACAGTGACAGTTTCCTTCTCCCTGTGTAGATCTTAAAGGCATGAAACTGTAGCTTCACTACTCCGGCCTTTCTTCTCCTGGCGGCTCTTATCTGTAGCTCTTTAAGACACAGTCAAGGTTGAAAACAGACGGCTTCCATTAGGGAATTTCATGCTCACATAGTTTCATTCAGCTCAGACTCAGACACAAAGTGCAGACACAAAAATTGAATTTGATAGTTTTCGTCTCTTCAACTTTCTTATCATTTTTTCCTCCTCTGGGGAGCAGTTAAGGTGCTGTGACACTCGGCATTGACAAACTGGAAGCTCGTGACTCTTTGACATGTATATCTATGGCTTTCTGTGTTATGAGACTAATGTGTAAAGAATGGGAGGCACTACTTTTTGTGGCTATAATAAATTAGATTTGAAGAATTAAAAAAAAAAGATTGTTTAAGAAATTCAAATATTTTACAGGGGATTAAATCACAAAATAAAGTTATTAATATAAGATCCTCTTGATGTCTTTGGACTGGATTACTGCTTTAGGTAGCTCATTGGCTAGAGCATTGTCTCCTAACCTGGGGTCTGGGCCCTCATGGATGCAACCCTAATATGAGGCAGACCCACTAAAGTCCATATTCAAGTTCAAATGACAAGATAATTATAACTTACAGCTCTAAGCAAAAGCATTATATATACATTATATAAATCTCTTTTCCCATTCGGAGACTCGGGGGTTGAGTTACACCCTAGACTGTTCGGCAGTCAGTCAAGGGACAGACAGAGATTTCAGTCACAGGTTAACCTCGTGAGCACCCACGCATGCACGGGGAAAAGAGACAGGACAGTGGAGCGAGTCAGAGTGGGGAACATTATAAAGAAAAGCCAGACTCAAACCTGGCTTGCCTGCTCTCAAGGACTTCAGACTCTGCACATGGAGAAGACCAACCTCTAGGCCATCGGTGTCCGGAGAACCCTAAAAAAAAAAAAAAAAGCAAAGACAACAGAATAAAACATATATATATTTTTACAGTGCCTAAATAATTATCTCAAAGGTTTATAATTTCTCTTCACAAGCCAAAGACTCAGCACAGATTGTTTGAAGCTGTGATCACACGTTACAGAAACTTCAATATCAACCTGCCTAATATGGATTCAACCTGATTTGCATGTTTGTATGGCCTGCTTCACGGAGAGGCTGTTTTTTGTGGGGAACAGGTTGACAGCCACAGGGCCCCTGAGGAGCCAACATTCATCTATATGAGATTCTAACATACACACCAACTGGATCATTGTGGATTTGTGTTTCAGGTGGCTTTTAAAAATGCAGGCAGGTGAACTACAGCCTTTTTTTTTGTTGAAAGGACCCTGCTGTTTGTCAGGGAGAGAAGTGTGTTGGTAGTAGCTGCGGCTGTGAAGTTGACACAGACACGATCGCAGAGCAGTAATTGAAATCTTCACCGACTGTAAATTTATCTCAGTGTTTTTATATAGAACTTAGCTGAAAGCAACAGAGACAGAGAGAAGATTGGGCAGATGGGGTAAGTGGAGATATAGATGAGAGCTGTGAAAGATAATCACCCCCCCCCCCCTCTCCCTGCATCTCCCAGCTCACTGTGCCCCTGTGATTGACACTGTGTTTGGAGCTGCTCCCTCTCCGTCTCTCAAGAGCAAAGCTTAACGGTTGCAATCTTTGATAA
>NC_136695.1:4730807-4833307 GCF_947650265.1 Symphodus melops
AATCCTGTTATGGTTTAGTATTTCCTTTAAAATAAAAGGAACCAGGTGTCACAGGTTTACAGGCAGAAAACAGGGAGGAAGGAAACAATTACAGGTAAAATAAAGGAGCTGATTTATTTAAACAAAAGCCAAAAACAAACTCACTCAAACAATAATCCAAAATGTTCAAAATCCACAAGGAGAAAAACAAAGTAAATCCAGGGAGCAGAGGAAACAAACGACACGCTACAGACTGACTATACATTGCATGCAACGAACCACAACGAACTGACACAGAGGGTAACAAAGACAGAGACTAAATAGACACAGAGGTAATCAGACACAGGTGAGACTAATCAGACAGGTGAGGACAATCAGGGTAATCAAGACAGGAGGGAAACAGACCACGGGCCTTTTTCAAACCAACCCCTACACACTCCCCACTCAGCTGAACGAAGTCCCCTCCATCCAGGCGTAGGGTAGAAATACAGCAGCAGGCTTTGGGACAAACTTCCGTCTCTCAGGTGGAAACAGGAAGTGTGTGTTACCATGGTTTCTCAGCAGCATCTTGGAGGAACTGCTTATTATTAATGTCGCTAATGCATTCTGTAAAAGTCTTTATGTAGATTATTTTTCTCTAGTAAATTATATTAGTGTTATAGCAAAACGATCAGATGGAGCCCACATTCTTTATTGTTTAGTTAATTTATTGTAATATCAAACAACAGGTTGTCTTAAATGAAAGCACAGACAATGAGACTATAAATGAACAACACAGCAGATAAATGTTTATTTTTTGTTGTAGCCTAAATTAAGTTTTACAAAGCAATCAAAAGTAGAACAATGATAAAGAAATAAAAGTGAGAAGTTGTCTGCAACATGATTTAATATTCTTTAGTTTATGAAACGGCCCATTAAATATAAAACAATCAAATACACACGATGATAAACATGTTGTCTGTCAAAAAGACACATCCTGTTACATATTACATTTCTCTGGCGTTGATCACTTTTTTGGCGTAAGAATTCAGTGTAAACATTGTGATAACATTTTACAGATTGTATGTATAAAGTCCTGTTATGTTCATACCTCTGTGCAGTGAAAGCTGTTTTTATTTGAACTTTGTTCGTGACTTTATAGAACAACGTTACTGCTGGGACATTGCGTGAACAGTTAAAGTGAGTCTTATGCCTTGATTTGAAGAAAATCAAAAGCTCAAATATTTTCAGTGGCGCCTGGACTTAATCACTCCATCCATCTGTCTTTTGCCTTCCTCTATAACTCGATTTCTGTGTCGGAGCTCGATGAACAAATACACCAGTTTTCTGCTTTAGACTTTTAAAGATGGTGTATGAGTGGATATGCTTCTCAGCCAATCAGAAGAGTTTAGCTCTGCAAGCTCATCTCTACAGAATTTCTGTACGTTTGAATGTATTACCCCAGAGCAATACAAAATAATATCCCCGGATATTAGCATTGACCCGGGTGCCTTTGATGGAAATGCTCTGAGTTCCCTCAAAGGTTAAGTTCCTGGGGCAAGTTCCTGTGGTGGAAACGTGGTTTAACATTAAGAAAGATGTTTTTTTTTGTTTTTTTTCTAAATAAAAAAAAAAGAAAACAGGCCTACAGTATGAGCTTCTGCTGCAGAAATGTTTGTCTTTCTCTAACAGGAGCCAAAGCACTTTGCTGCCAGATCTGATTTTATCTTCAGCTGCCCAAAAAGCACGACATATGTAAAACAATATACGTTGTGTTCACATCCAGATCATACAGCAGAACCAGATGTGTGTGTTGAATGTAGCGAGCAGTCAGGACTGACCCTGTCAAAGCTTCACTGGCAGATTTTTATAATGAACCCAGGGCTGCAGAAAAAATCAGTATCACAGCGACCAACTCTGAGAGTTCTCTCATGCTTACCATCTTCTGTCTTGCATTGTTTTTTAAGTCCACGTGGGAGATGAAAGTCACAATACGCCTCTGCAGATGCCTTACAATAAGACTCCTGGTAAGTCTGTAATATATACAAAGGCGGTGACTGACTCACCATGAGAAACACATTGACTATTCACTATTACCGTGTCAAAAATATGTTCCAGTCTCCGACAAAGAAGGGCCCTTTTCACAGTTGTCATAAGCATACGACGATCCCTGTCAGAACTCAAAGGGGGGCTGTGCGGAGCTGGATTTAAGGCTGTGTAAGTGATAAAGGAGGAAGCAGCATGGTGTGCGGAGCAGCCTGGACCAGCTGACCCATGAACATTGCTACTACACCAGGGTCAAAAGCTTTTTTAAGAACTGTAGTTATTAGTGCGGCTGCATACAAAGTCTCCTGGGGATTAGTCTGCATTCCAGTGAGGCAGGAGACAGAAACAGTTCTTCTTACCCGACCAGCTCACTTTTCTGTGTCCCTTTTCTTGATTTAATGAAATAATAAATAATAATAATACAAATACATTTTACAATTACTTTTTCCCAGTGTCAGATGTGTAGCTTAATATCTATTAAATCTTGCCGCATGTTGTGCAAAGATACTGCAGCTGTGGGTCGAGTGAAGACAGCCTAAGCACAAATACAGGAGGGAAGAGGACACGGACATGAATATGAAGTGACTTTGTACATGAAGTCAAACACTTTGCTTAAAGAAAAAAAGGTGCAACATTTTACACATAAATACAGCAGACATCAAGCCTGTCCTGTGTAAATGTCTCTCTGAGTCATGACTGTCTACAATGCCAGAGAAGCACGAGTCCCGCCAGCTGTACTGTTGTCGGAGCCTTGTTTACATGGACGGGACGGTGTACAGAACTGTTTTAGTTAATCACTAGAAAAAAGAAGAATAACACAGCCTCCTCACTGCTTATTTGCTCAGCCAAAGTGTGCTAACATTAGCCTGCTAGCTTGAGCAAAGGACACAGCTGGAGGTGCTTGATTATGGTGCGTTTTTATTTGATAACTCTTCAGTGAGAATGCGAGTGGAGAGAGGTTGGAGGTGTGTCGCTGGAGGAGCAGAAGGCGGAGGCTTCAGAATAGCGGCGGTGTTGCCAAACCACAGTTTGTTTTGGAGGCGCTTGCAAAATCAGTTTTGTGCCCCTTTGTTCTCTCGTTTGAATCAAACCTCCTGATCTGCCATTACATTTACCTGACAGCGACAGGTAGTGACTTCTTCTGCTGTACTACGTTTGAAAAGACTCTATGTTATTAGCATCGAAAAGAACAGAAACTTAAAAAGAAGGACATATTTTTAACTCTAGGATGCAGGGGGGCGAGCGAGAGAGAGAGAGAGCAGCTGTGGTCAAATTGACAGGTTAGTAAACTGATGAGTCTTTTCTGTGCCATGAAGATGCAAATGTTTGTTTATTAATTTACTCACCCATTGACAGTAAAAAGAGAGAAAGCACAAAAAAGGTGACGCTGTCTGTGACAGTGTGCAGGACTGGACTATTTAAAAAAGTGTTGCATCAAGGCTTAAAAGTCTTACATTAAACTCCATCAGTAAGAAGCCTGTCTGTCTGTCTGTCAGTGAGAGACAGGCTGCTCTGGGCTTCCCCAGCTATTTATAAGCTTCATCATAGCAAAGTTTCAAGGTCATTTCTAAGTTAGGATGTAGATTCTGCTTGACTGACTTCTACAGCAGCTGAGATAGTTTGGTGAGATCGCAGCTCAAAGACCTCGCTCATTGCTCAGAAAAATGGGATATGGGGAGGTGGGACGATGTGCAGGAAGGAGTTCTCCTTTGTATTCCTCGTGTCCCTGTTGTCCACGCTTCCTTGCTGCTGAGCTGGAGGTCGGAGCACGCGGCGGCCCTTTGTAGATTAAGACAAACTTTCGGTTTTGTTTTTGAGTAAAAATCTGAACTTCCCACTGACTTTTTTTTTTCTTTTTAATGATGCGTAGCACCAACACTGAAAGTTAAGACTTATTTTCCCCATATTTCAAATTGAATTCAAAATGATAAAAAAAAAAAAAATCCTTTGTCCTTTAATCTCCACGGCTGCTTCTAATACTCTCCTGTGGATTTCTGATTCCTTACCATTTTAAAAGACAAAAGAAGACATAATGCACGGGTTGACAGTTGCAGTGGTGAGATGGTTTTTATTCTCATAAAGCAATCAATGTAGTGTATATATAAGATTCTTTTCTATAAATATAAAGGTTCTCTTCATAGCAAATGCAACAACAACAAAAAAAGGAAATTACTTCAAAGCTGTGACTATTGTAGAGCCGTCAACACAATAAAAGGATTATGATGAACCGGAAGCACCGTGTGAAGGAGCATTTGACAAGAACACAAGTCAGAATGTGTGTGTGTGTGTGTGTGTGCGTGTGTGTGCCGCTCTGCATTTCAACACAAGGCTTCCTTTCTCCTGCAGTGGAAGACATGCAAGCTGCTGGCTGCGTTTCAGTCTCACAGTGCAGACACGCAGCTATATTCACAAGGATCAAATTACTCAACCCCAAGTCTCCTCTCCTCCTCCAGACACACTCCACATCCACGTCCAGAAAGTATGTTGGGGGGGAAATGAATCAGAAATGTGTTTTGATACACTCATTCAACTGAACAACTGCTCCCATTTTGAAGATAAAACCATAATTACAGTGCCACGTTGACGTTTGGACACCCCTCAAAGCTGCAGTTCTCTGGAAAAGGAAAAAAAATGTCCCAAGAATTGTTAAATAAATCTCTCTTCCTGAAGCCCCCCCCCCCCCCCCCCCCTTTTTAAGACTGTCCAACCAGACGAGCACACGGCACATGTGAGAGCCTCATCGCACATACTGATGATTACGTTTACCGCTCTCATGGTCCTGACCAACACGATGAGAAATCACAAGACAAATGACCTTTAAGAGCGAAACCTGTCCGAGACAAAAAAGAAAAAAAAAAGGGAGCGGTACGCTTGGAATCCGCATCTCGGGGAACGCCGCGCGGATGTCGTCACGGGTTTTGTTGCGTTTATCCGCCGTAGAATCAGGCTGTCAAGGACGTGCATGCTCGTCTGCAGTAGACACAACAACCAATAACGTACGCTCTCTGAGACGCTCGCTGTGATTGGCCGAAGTCTCCCGTCACAAGCTCTGGAAACAGAAGCAGGAGGAGAGGCGGAAGTCGAGCTTTTCTCTCACACATCTTGAATAACGATGTGGTGAAAGGTTATTAAGGAACACAGAGTGGAAAATAAAAAGTCAAACATTTGAGCTTCTGAACTTCATCTTTCTGCTGTTCTAACGATGTGACAGGGATTTAAAGGTTATTACTCACTTTCTTTTATCTCCCTGTAGGAATTGAGATTGAATTTAAAAAAAGCCCTCTGAGAACACCACGTCTTCTTATTGGCTCGGAGATAAAGAAAAGGGCGTAATGATGATTCATTTTTCTTCAGGAAACTGAACTACACCTCGACCCCCACAGCTGTTCATTTCACAACATGCTCGTGTTTTTCCCCCCACAAAAAATCAATCAATGCTACACCCTAAAACGTTCTCCCACTTCTACATTGATCACTTCTTGCTTTTCCTTTTTTTTTTTTCTAGCGGCAGTAAAAGTCAAAATGATTCCAGTTACTGAATCGTGTTCAAACCAGAAGAAGACGACGTGACGGGGCCGAGCCATCACTTCTCCTCAGCACTCGTGACCTCTGATGTTACCTTTTTAATCAGTAATCAGCAGATCATTACAAAGTGCTCAGTTTATTGCTTTTACTTTGAAAATTAAATTAAATGTCCACGGCCTGATGTCGCTTTAAAAAAAGATTAACAATCAAATAGCCCAAAAATTAAATGTGCATCCATAAATGACCTTCCATTCAAAGTTTAGCACAAGAAGATGTCTGACCTTTTCATTGCTTCTAAATAACCCAAATGCTAAATGCCCTTTGGCAAAACATAGTATCATTATTATGACTGTTTGAGAAGTTGAATCTTAAATAATAATTTTTTTAAAAGTCTGTTAATGATCAGTCTATGCTCTGACACGAATGATCAGTGCTAACACGCATAAAAAAGGAAATTCTCCTGACTTTAGAGGCAGATTAGTGGGGAGCAGCTGAGAGGGGAGTCCAGTGGTTTCACACAGCAGCACGGTGATTCAAAACACACTCAGGCTTCTTTTTGATTCATTTCCTCCGTTCACTAAAAAACATTGAAAAAAAAACAAAAAAAACAGACAGCCTGTTTTAAATGAGAGTTGAAAAAGGAGCACACGAGTATCTCTGCATGTTTCAGACCTTTAAGTTACACATGACGAACACAGGGACAAACCCAAAATGTTGTGGGTTTTTTTCCTGCTGCATTCCTTCTTCTGCATGCAGACCCGACGCTTCGTCTGATTTCAATGGAGATGAACATAAACATGGAGTGTGAGAGGAACATTTCTGCTCTATAAAAACATCTGATACAGACGTGTGATCAGTTCTTTAGCTGAGACTGCATTAAAAAAGAAAGGAGTGCTATGATAACACTGTGACAGCTACTCATCTCACTCCTCTGATGAGAAAAAAAACCCTCTGATTTTAGGCTGCTGATTTTTTTATTTTTTTTTTAAACGATGATGCTATTTCCCCTCCAAAAATTAAACTGATCAGATATAACTCCACAGAGTCCATAACATTATAAACATTAATGATCAATCTGAATCCAAAAAACGTTGGCATTCAGGTTGGAGTTGTGAGACTGTCTGATACAGAAAAACATCAACACTAAATGTTTCCTCTCTGAATGAAATCAGCAGTCATGAGGAGTCCAGGTGTCCGTGAGCTGATTTTTAACCCCGATTTAAAAATAAAGAAAACTGTTTTTATGTTTACTTCTACACAGAATTCATGTTTGACGATATTTTCAGAGCTTGGACATGCAGAAACACTGGTTTGCTCCTTTGTCCTGGCATCATTGTGTGTGCTTTACTTGGAGAGGAATGTTTGAAGTGTTGGGCCCGATGCGACAGGCCGCAACCATCTGTCACAACGACTCACATTCACAACCTGTGCGACGCTTCATGTCCGACCATCGCTGACATTTCCCTTCAGACGCGGCCTGCCACTGCTGCTCCACTGTAGAACAGACACAAACTACAGCTGCTTAATCAGGATGAGGGGGGAGCCACGAGGAAGCACTTTGGGTTTCACGGGACTCTGCTTAGAATAGACGGAGCGCTCACAGGCGGCTCGCTGATCAAAGACGCCAACACTCCATGTGAAATACTCCCAGTGGTGTCCACAGTAAGTCCGGTCATAAGACCTCAGGATCCTTGACGGTAAGCTGGCTCTTTGTGATCATTAAGTACAATTCCATTATGTCCAAAGTATGAAAAAGTGTAGTTTAAAAAAAAGAAAAAAAAAAAAAAAAAGAAGTATTTTTTTAAATCTTTAAATACAAATATATACTTACAAAAATCTCACAAATGTATATGTACATTAAAAAACAGACCAAGTGTCTCCTGGAAGTCCGAGAAAAATCAAAAAAGAAAAAGAATAAAAAGAGGATTATCATTCAGTTTGTCACTCAGCAGTCTGTGTGAGGGTAAGTCCACATCACACCGTGGTCTCGCCCTGTTTACTGTTGGCCAGTCTCGTGTAAAACCTCCTCCAGGAGTTGAGGGTCTTCCCAGACCAGATCCAGAAGCCGGAGGTGATGCCCACGATGAGCGTCATGAGATATTTGATCATGAAGACGGTGAAGTCGGGGCTCATGTTTGGGTGGTTCTGGATGGGGCACGGCACGGCGTACGTCTTGCAGGTCTGGCTGATCCACGTCCGCTCCCACTGCTCTCTGAACGCCTGCTCGTAGAAGTAGCAGGCGATGACGATGGTGGCCGGCACGGTGTACAGCACGCTGAAGATCCCGATCCGCACCATCAGCTTCTCCAGCTTCTCCGTCTTTGTGCCGTCGTGCTTCATGATGGTACGGATGCGGAACAGGGACACGAAGCCCGCCAACAGGAAGGAGGTCCCGATGAAGAGGTAAACAAACAGCGGAGCCAGGACGAAGCCTCGGAGAGCGTCCACGCTGTTGATGCCCACGAAGCAAACCCCGCTTAACACGTCTCCGTCCACCTGCCCCACAGCCAGGATGGTGATGGTCTTGATGGCCGGGACCGCCCAGGCTGCCAGGTGGAAATACTGGGAGTTAGCCTCGATGGCTTCGTGGCCCCATTTCATGCCTGCTGCAAGGAACCAGGTGAGAGCCAGGATGACCCACCAGATGGAGCTGGCCATGCTGAAGAAGTAGAGCATCATGAAGAGGATAGTGCAGCCCTCCTTCTTGGTGCCCTGCACCACAGTCCTGATGTCGTTGTCAAATCTGTCATTGCAAACCACCTTGTCCTCCAGTAAAAAGCCCGCAATGTAGGCGATGGACACCATGGTGTAGCAGCCGGAGAGGAAGACGATGGGCCGCTCGGGGTAGCTAAAGCGCTTCATGTCCACCAAGTAGGTGAGCACGGTGAATAAAGTGGAAGCACAACACAGCACAGACCAGATCCCAATCCATATTCTGGCGAATTTGAGCTCCTCCTCACTGAAGTACATCATCCCGTGAGATCTCTTCGGCTCGCACGGAGCTCCGCAGTTCTCCTGCCCCAGGAAGCGGTAGTTCAGGTAGGGGGGCATCCTGAGCGAGGCTGGGCACCTGAACTGCCCGTTCCCAAAGTCCGGCAGTGGGCGCTCGGTGGGGTACGCACCAGCGCTGTCAGACTCCGCGCGGTCAGACATGTTCTGGCCCACACACAGCTCCCCGGCACCGTGCACCGGGAAGGACTCGCACGCGAGGCTGTCGGGCCACTGGAAGCCGAACTTGTTCATGAGCGCCTCGCAGCCCTGGCGCGCGCGCTCGCACAGAGAGCGGCACGGGGGCAGCGCCTGCTCGAGCACCGTGCACACCGGAGCGTACATGGAGCACAGGAAGAACTTCAAGTCCGGGGAGCACTGCACTTTGACCAGCGGGTAGAACTGGTGCACCTCCAGCCCGGCGTCCTCCTGGTTGGTGTGGCCGAGCAGGTTGGGCATGATGGTCTCGTTGTACGCGATGTCCGTGCACAGCGGGATGGAGATGGGCTGGCAGAATCCGTGCTCCGGTATCGACATTCCCCGGTCCCCGCCGCCGTACTGCCCATTCACTCGAAAAATCCCCACGTTTAGGAAGAGAAAACAAAAAAATAAAGACAAAACCGCCCGAAAGAGTCTGCTGAGCGCCATGCTGAGGGGTTTATCCGGCGCCGTACTTTCACTGTGTTGATAAACTAAGTTACGTCTCCTCGCCAGGCAGCAGGCTACTTCCTTGACTGCTCTTTGTTGGCGTTTCTTTGAGAGGAAAAAGCAGCTTCTTGCACCGGGATTTCACTGCTCGCCCCGCTTTCTCACACAGCCGAGCTGATATTGTGGGAAAAAAAACCCCAAAAATATATATTTATAAATTTACTCCGCTCGTTTTCCGGTTGTGTTGCAGTAAAAATCCAGCGTCCTCCTCCAGGAGAAGCTGCTCCAGTCTTCAGTCTGCCAGAAACAGCGTCAGTCTGCCGTTCAAACCTGTTCTGCTCTCTCTCTCTCTCTCTCTCTCTCACGCGCTCACCACAAGGTCAAGCTAAACACCAGGGACCAGCGCTTCCGGCTAAACCTTCCAGAATAAAAGTCTTCCAAGCAGCGATTCAAAATCAGCTCCTGTGAGGAGATTCTAACTGACATTGAAATGAATGCTGATTCAGCCTGATGGGCAGAGCAATCAAAACAAACCAGACCTTCAGTGCCCACACTCTTATAATTCGTATGCAGTTATAACTATTCAGTGTTTGAATCCACTGTTGCAGGTTACTGATGAGGTGAGATAGAAACTAAATAAACAGTTATTAACAGCATACATGAGGCTTATGTTATATGTTTAATTGAAAGCAGGTTGAGTTTGTTCATCAGAAAGCATCTAACACATGATTAAGAAACGTGTGGTTAATATAAGACCTGTATGTATACGTATACAGTATATATATATATATATATATGTTACTGTTTCAAAGCTACCCTTTGCAGCTGAGTCCTGTAAAAAGTAGAATAAAAAATAATTGTTTTGCTATTTACAATCTTTCAGTAAAATATGCACATCAACAATTTAACTTACATTTTTATCATTAAAGTATTTCAGGCTCATCATACGATGAGCGAATGCCAAAAATTACTTCCAGAAGTAATTTAAAAAAAAGAAAGATTCTTTTTTTGAGTCAAAAACTAAAAATGGAAATGATTTCAAGCTTAATGAATATGAAGAACCAACCAATGAATTACCATAGAATAAGAAAAATGTAAAAAAAAAAACAATACACACATTTCCACCCTAATGTGACAATAAACATGTAGATAGAACTAATCCAGTTTCTTTCAACGTCTACTGCGAACTTGACATGTTGAGAAAAGCTAAAATGCAGCTGCACAGACCAACTTCCTGTTTCACATGGCTTACTGTGACGAGCTTTACGTCTGCTTCCCCTCCCCTCTCTCTCTCTCTCTCTCTCTCTCTCTCTCTCTCTCTCTCTCTCTCTGTGTCTCAGTTGGAGTTTGGGGGCTAAGGAGGACCCGGGTTCTCTCTAATGTTTGCCTGGATTGCAGCGGTTCATTTCTGTTCAGATGTGCTGAATATCAAGCTCTGCAAACAGATTCTCTTTTACCTTCTTCTCCTCCAGTTCACTGTGTTATTGGAAGAGTGTGAGGCTGAGATTTAAAGGGTCTGAGGTTATGGAGGTAAATCATAGTGATTCTAAATCTGAAATATATTTTATCAAAGCAGTGGTGATCACTGTCGAGGATTAAAGGTTCTTTATTGCCACAGATAATGTTGACAGTCCTAAAAAAATGATAATCTATGGTTCTCAACCGGTGGTTCGGGGGCCTAAAAGCAGATCCGGAAGTGGTTTTCAGCGGGTCTCGGATGTGTGCCAAGGAAAAAAGTAAAGTGTATTCTGAGCTTTTATTTTACTGAGCATGTGCAGTAGGGTTTATTCATAATGGTTTATTCACACTCAGAGGGTGATGGTCTGTCTTTAAACCACAAGAGGAGAAGAAGACGCGCTATAAAGTTTGTTCTTGTGCTGCAAGTTAGAAAACGAAATGCTAATATGATAGAGAAAACTCAGGTCGTCTTAGTGGAGGACAAAAAGGAACAAGAAAAACCACAGTGTGCCGTGTGCAGTGAAGAGCTGGCACAATGAAAGCATGGTGCAATCACAGTGAATCAGCATTATACATAAAACTCTCTGCTTATAAAGACGAACCTGTTGGCTATTTTCAAAGACAACTGTTGGACTGTCATGTTTTCTGATGGTGAATTCTCTGGTTTTCATTAAACACGTTGTACTGTTCAGAAATGTGGGTTGTGATTTGTCATCCAGCAGGTGTCGGTGGGTCCTGAGGCTCGACCAGCGGAGAACCACTGAGCCAAAACTTTACTGTTAAAAAAAAAAAAAAATCATAAAGGGAAAATCATTTATTATGTTCTTTAAATTAAAACATATAGTTGTGTGTAAGCCAGTTGATGCAAAATATGTTCTCGAAGTACTGGAAAGTTCTACAGCACAGCCCGGGTCTTTAAAGTCCTGAAACACCAAGAAGAAGATAGTTGGCTCTCTGCCGGCCCCCATCAGCCGATTCGGTCGGTGCGGTTGGTGAGAGCAGTCACTCTGATTGGCTCTTCAGCTAAGCGAATCAGTGCACAAGAAGAAAAAGACAGAGGTGACGAAAGCAAGCAAACGGACATTATTCTCGATTACAAGTACCTTTATAACAAGTGGTGAGCTACAGCGGAGTGAATATGGTCTTCTTGCATCTCAACACCCGTTAACAGCCGCTGTCAAAGAGAGGTATTTTATTATTATATGTCCTTGTGGTGAATCCAAGATCAACTTTTTAGACAAGACAAAAGGCGACGTGAGGCGATGCCAAAGTCGAGCCTGGTGATCCAGGAAGTCAGGCCTCCTCTCCCCTCCATGAAATCCAAAATAAGAGCAGGTACAGGTGGATAAAAGGACATCATAAGATGATAGTCATTCAGTCACAGACCAGTCTGAAGCATTAATAAATTTTATTTCAGGTAAAACAACATTAAACAACATTTACAGAAGGACATTACATCTTCCATAATAACATTACATACAGGTTGTAACAAATAATGCAACAGCTACTCTACTGTATAATATATTGTTTCACTTAACGAAGTGACTGATGACACTTCTGTTTTCCAAACTACTTGTGAGAATGATATATTTTCAGTGCAGCATACAAAAAACTAAACAAAATAAAAACGTAAGAGAAGCTTTGTTGAGAACAAAACGACACAGTCATCGTTCAGTACAGACAGGATGCACCTCGCATCCAAGCTGTACCTCCTTCCACTGATACCACATCATACAGAATGACAAAAATAGATGCCTTATATTTAATATCATCATATACGCATAGTCATATATGATTTATTTTTGTTGCATTAAGGGGACATCTGCAACCCTGTATACACACATAGTGGAAGCATCACTATTTCACTCCATTGAAGGCGTGTCTCCACATCGCCACCTTCTCCTCTGTTCATATTGTTCTTATTTTTTTCTTGTCACAGTGCAACGTGAGCGATTCCACAAATACCGTAAAACTTCTAATAAGAGCACATTTTAATTTGAGGCCCGGGCCTCTTGGTGTTGCTGCACAAATAAAGGCAGGTGTCGATAAGAGGCCCCTGTGCAGTTAGGCTTTATAGAAGATGCAGGTTGGTGGACTTTCTTACCTAATATCCCATCTCAATTCTGTACACTGTCGTATATTGTTTTGGAGTTCATTAACAGTTTATTAGTTTTTCCTATTTTCTCATTTTATGATTAGAGCTCCGTCTTGTATTGACGCCCGTCCCAAATGAAGGCAGGGTCATTTCCTTGGCTTCCATAAATAAAAGCCTGGGTGGTTAATTGAAGTTTTACGGTAGTTTCTTTCTCTGGACTTTATCCGAAAGATATGAAGAACATTCCAGTTTAAACAGGGTGCCTTCAGGAGCTCTGCCCACACAGAACTCAAAAAATATATGTTTTTCTTCTTCTTCTTCTTTTTTTCTTTTTTTACAAGACTGCAGGCTGCCAAAGCTCCTAAAAAGTCACAAGTGTTGAAGGGGGAAACCAAGCGATGTGTGCCACACCAAAAAGTGTGCAAAAGAAGAAACATCCCAAAAATAATTATTCAGCTGCTAATACTGCCTGCAATCCCTTAAAGCCACACGAGGCTGGGCAATCTTAGCACAGCTCGATGGTATTAACCCTCTTCTGTCACGCCGCTTTACTGGCATT
Organism: Symphodus melops; assembly: GCF_947650265.1. Classification (NCBI taxonomy): domain Eukaryota; kingdom Metazoa; phylum Chordata; class Actinopteri; order Labriformes; family Labridae; genus Symphodus; species Symphodus melops. The sequence continues at coordinate 4,744,085 of NC_136695.1, forward strand.
ACCCAGCCCCTCTCCTCCCCTTTTCTCCGCCGCACAATCACAGCCTGGGGATGACACTGAAAAGCTGCGAGATAACTTCAAGTACAGCTTTTTTCCTCTTCTACTTTTTCTTGAAAAAGCACTCCTCAATCTGCGGTAACGATTCAAAACAAGGGGCCGTATTTACATTTGTTAGGAGAGCCGGTTTGCTTTTTGGTTTGTTGGGCAAAGCAAGGTTACGTATAAATATTTATTTATTTGTCATAAAAGTGGCCACACAGACTGGAATGTAGGGCAAACTGATTTTCTCTTTAAAGTGCAGTTTTTAAAAACGCTATCAGGGAGAGACGAGCCCGTCATTCTTTATTCTGGCTCAGAGCGTCTGCTGTCCTTGGCGAGTTGTACACAGTCACGGTGAAAAAACGTCAAAGCCTTCAACTGATCACTTTCCCTCTTTAAAGGACAGCTTTAGACGTGTTTGTTTTTAACTCACATTTATCTGTAAGAGTTAACAGGTGCAATGATCATCTCTCTGCACATCAAGTCATCGTCTTTGTCAAGTGACTACACTGTAAAGATGAGCTATAGCTGCTCGGCCATGAGGGCCATGCGGCCTGAATGTGGGCATGTTTGTTTGAAATGGAAGAAGAAATAGATCAAACTGAGAGAAGTCAACCGTATCCTGAAGTATTGACAGAATGCTACCTACAAACTTTTTGGTTATATACTTTAAAGTCGAAGAAACTTTTTGTAGTTTTATTTAAAATGCTGCCACCGCTTCCTCAATACACTGACTTTAAAGGTCCCATATTCAGCTTTTTCCGGATTTAGATGCTCTTTAGTGTGTTTTCCAGCTGTCTTGTGAATGTTTAGACACATCCATTTGCAAAAATTCAAAGTCTGCAGAAACGCCCTTCTGTTAGCAGTAGCAAAAGCTGCGTGAAACGCTCGGCCGCTAGCCCCCCATTGTTTAAAATGTGCGGAGTGACATCACAAGAGGCGGGACAGATCCGAGAACAAGGCCAATCGACTGACCAATTACAAGAGAGCAGATCAGCCAACCACTCAGAGCAGACCTGGCACACGTTGGGACCCTTTTCATTCTTTTTTTTTTTCTTGGGGGATTCTGAGCGTTAGAAATGCAGACAAATGAGAGAGCCTGCATGAAGCGGCCGTACATGAAGACAAACACTTTTTTAACATTAGCGATTGTGAACATACTGCAGTAGACATAAAATAGATGTTACCCCAAAAAGGGCATAAAATGGGACCTTTAATTCTGAGTCTAGCAGAGGAATACTCAGGGGACATACTTAACAACAAAACTAATCAAGCCTCCATGAATAGCTTTTTGGGTTTAACTAATCAGTAACACGTCTTCTTGCAGCCTTATAACATGAGCCTGGATAGACTGTCTTTAAGGTTAAAACAACAATATGTTAAACAAATCAAATGAAATCTCAAGCAACAAAACAACATGGGCATCCCAATCAAGCCGCCTCAGAAATGTGAGTCCATTTTTTTCTCTCTCCTTTTTTTTTTTTTTTACCAGTGGCTCAGAATCATGTAAAAGTGACTATAAAATCTGTAATATAGGTCACCCTGGTATATGAGAGAAGTCTTTTTCTGTCTCCTGAAAGAAACAAAGGTTTACAGGGTTGGTCTGCATGAAGTGGAATTTGCATTCAGCAAACTTTTATGACGTTGAAAATGATCAAAGTCTTCCAATGTAACAGTTGAGCTCACACAGGAATCAAACCATGATCTATCTTAAAACACCTGTGTGCTAATGACCCATCCATCTGCCCTGTGCGTCACATAAATCACCTGTCTGCTACTTTCACACAACGTCAAACTCGTACCTAGCCCCTCATTGGACGAACTGGGAGTCAGAAGACGTAGAGAACAAGCCGATTGACGTTCTGGTCATGAAGCGCTTGACATCTCTCAGCAGACAATCAGTGAACCTGTGGATGTATCTTCATAGCACCACGATGACCTTCAGAAGCGTCGTGGCTCAGAGACATTTCTTACAGTGTAGTCACTTAATGCATCATCTTTCATTTACAGAATTCAGAAGATGATTTTTTTTTTTCATTTTGTGAGGGTTGTATTAAGAATCCAAATCTCTCCTTGAATGTGACAGACTACAAGGCATACAGCAGCTGGAGGGGAGCGTAGAGGGGCTGCAGGTTTACACTGCACTCTGGCTGACAGGATTTGATACGTGCAAGTTTCAAGACATATATATCCAAAAAAGTGAGTGTGTGTATGAGTGAGTATCTTTCAGTATCCACTCTTTTCAGAAACCCATGGTGTTATTTCTTCAGCTAATCAACCACACAGGGCCAATATCTTTTTTTTTTTTTTTTTTTTGTTGATTTCAAACCGAGATCGAGAAAGGAAGAAATTTGATAGTACTTCACAATTATCACCATACTTCTAAGCTGTAATATTCAAATATTTCCACACAAAACACCAAAAGAAAGACCCAAAAATCGGTATAAACGTCTTTGCAGATGACACGTTTTACAGCTAATTTTGATCATTGCGTTATAAAAAGTTCCAAAACAGTTTGAAGTGGTGGGACGTTGGTGGGACACGTGTTGGTGGTGATGGGACTGAGCGCTGTTAATTGCCACCGACAGTACACATACTGCATGCACACTACACACACTGCAATGCACTCACCCTAAAACGTTACTCGTCAGGCAAGAAAAGCTCAGAATCCTTTTTCAAATGAACTTCGATAATTGACACAGATCATCTCTTTGAGAAAGAATATTGCAAGTTTTGGATCAGGACGAACTGAAAGGGAGGATTGTCGTGGGCCGGATCCAACAATAAGCCCCACAGCCTATTGCCTATCTGTTTGACTTTTTGTACATTAGCTCGTTTGCATGGATGGAAGCACCAATGCTTAGCTATTGCCAATATTTACACTTACACACTATCTCTCATACACACACAAACACACACACACACACTCGCTTACATCTGTTGTTTTTAGTATTGCGTCTGAAGTGTTTCCTGACACTGATTGATGGTTTCCAAGTTGTCTTACGTGTGCAGGCTCTACATCTTCAGCTGAGATCATCTACGTGTCGGAGAGGATTGTGACAGTTGCAACAGAAATGTCATATTAAGCAGGTTTGGTTGATTGGTAAAGTAAAGTAGAATCCTTATTACGAGTATTTGTCTTCAACCACAGTCTGGATTTTTGCAGTTTTGGCCATCTTTCTTATTTGTGTAATTCTGTGAAATCATTTGGTTTGAACACACCTTTGAGGCAAACTTGACAATAAAGTGTGTGCTTTAAACAATAGGTACCTGTGATTGACAATTATCGATAATGTTCGATAAGAGCTGGGTGTACTTATGTCATTATCAAAATGCCAAACTGAGTTTTAAGAACACAAAGTTATTGATGACGCTTGCAGCTTTTGTTTGCAGCCTGTCACAAGAACGTTCTGAAAGACATTGTTATGTAACTGAAGGTTGCAGACTCCCTCAGGTCCAGGGAGTGACCTGGACCTTGAAATCTCATTGGCCAGCCCAAGCCCTCGGCCAAAGGCAGTGGCTGGGTTTGGCCAGTCTGGCTCTCCAAATGTTTGACTCTGGTGCACTTTTACATCGATGCAGTCCAGGGTGGTTGATGTTGACGTTTGAGGCTAAAATGTCAATTAGTTTATCTTACAGTCCACAGTAGGACATTCACAGGTGAGACTTCACCGTGTGTTTCTACTCAGCAATCATTTTGAGAGTGAAATAATCAGATAAGTGATGGAATGATGGTCAAAACTACAAAACCTTTAAAAGACAGAATCCCTCTGATACTGTCTGAATGTGCAACCTTAACCCACACAGCCAGCAAAGAAATGATTATTATGATAAAGCAGTGGGAATTATCACCCAGAGTTATGAGTCATGGTAAGAGCAGTCTAGTGGTTAGAAGATGAAGCGATATTAAAAGTGTCCATTATATAGTTTCTAGATGAGTATATCATACATACAAATATACATTCTTAAATAGGAGGCTAGTTACAAACACAAAACACAATATGTACCGATAGTAAAGTCCTTTTGCTTACAATGTGACAATGATATATGAGTTATTGGAACCTTATAAAAAGTAAACAAACTCCGCAAATGATAGCCTGAAATCTTAGGTACCGTTCATAATGCTCACATGCATTCATGACTATGTTCAATGCGCGCACTCGTCCTCATGCACACGGCACACACTCACACACACATCCACACGCACACCTATTGTGAAGGTAATAAATTAAGAGAACTGGGGCTCTTTCATTCATCTGGATCCTCCGTCTCAGCATCTTTGTCTTCATTTGTTTTGAAACAACAGCCACCTGAAAGACAGAGACAGAGACACACCTTCGGTTATTCATAGCGCAGATGTTAACACTGTGAAATACACAAGTTATTCAATTACAAGAACAAAAGACTCTTTATTTCTATCAAAGAAGAACTGCCTTTCACTCTCATAAGAATGAAGACTATCAAAGGGGAAAAATCTAATAGCTTGTTGAAATATTAAATACATATATATCACATTCATGTTTATGGCTTTGGATCAAACTGTTGTGTTTATTTTGAAAGGTGGATGACATTTTCTTTCCCTCCATCCTGCTCTGGATTGAAAGAAGGAGAGGGTGAAGGTATTTGTCTCTGAGGCTCATTAAGAAGTGTAGATTTTCTTTGATTAACCTGCTACTAACGACTGCAGCTGACACTTTATAAAGTGACAGCAATGTTATTGGTAAAGCACAGCTCCTGACATGGAAGCTCAATGTGTTTTACACTGACGGTACAAACTGAATGAAGTCATTTTTGTATTCGTGAAGAAGAGAACAGAAGAGTGTCAGACTGCCACTGTTCATGTAAATATATTATTTCATTTAAAAGATCATAAATACTGTCAAGAAAACTACCTCATGTTCACTTCATCATCCTTTTGCACTACTCACCACTGCACCATTATCTCATTGAGTCTTGTCTATAATTAGTTGTTTATATTGTTAATCGTTCATATTTAATGTTTACATTGTACAGAGAGCGCAGGCTACCAAAGTTATAAACATATCTGCCGTGTGTGTGTGTGTGTGTGTGTGTGTGTGTGTGTGTGTGTGTGTGTGTGTGTGTGTGTGTGTGTAATAGATGTCCATAAGGTTCATAATATTTGCTGGTCATAATATTAACGGCGCACCGCTGGGTGCCTCTCGCCCGCAGCCATCCTGCCGTCATGACACGCTGCCACTTAGACAGAAGAGTGTTCTGTTTGTTACAGTCGTGTTACTTGATCGGTGTCTTTCCACAGTTGACAGAACCAGGCTAGCTGTTCCCCCTGCTGATAGTCTTCATGCTACACGTTGCTAACAAGTATCAGACTGCGGCTCAGTGCTGCACACACTGATAACCTCTCGACTCCCCTGGAAAAATACATTTCCCCCCCCCTAAGATCCAACTTCTCTGTTAGAAGGCTGGTTCAGCCAAAAGTGTAAAAATAATCGAACATATTCAATTGACCTTCACTGCGTGTCGAGGCACAGATCTGCAACAAACAGACCCCCCCCCACCACACCACACCAAAAACTGCATGGATGACTATAAAAAATAAACTTTCATTTCATTTGATCCATCATGTCAAGCCTTTAGTGGCCTTTGTCAGTTCAGTGTCAAACAGGAAGCACAGCACAGTCGTGAGGCTTCTGCAGCATGAAAAGAAGCATTTGGAAACTTTGGGAAACATTTTAAGGGTCAACTATCGAAGGGGGGGGGGGGGAGAAGAACACTGAGGAGATGAAAACAAAAGAAACAGACAGAATGGAGGACTGGGGGGGGGGGGGGGTGAAGAGGAGGAGGAAGTGGAAGATGACCAAGAGGGAGTAGAGGATGAAGAGGAGGAGAAGGAGGGAGTAAAAGATGAAAGGAAAGGACTGGAGGATGCCGAGCAAGCGGGAGCATGGGATGGGGAGGTGGAGAGAGTACAAGACAAGTAGGAGGAGAGGATGAAGAGGAAGAGTGAACAGGGGAACATGAGGAGGAGAGAGCAGAGAAAGAGGAGGAGGAGTAAAGGATGAAGAAGAGGAGGGAGCTGTGGACTAATAAATAATTTATAGCCTCTTTTAGGTCCCTTTCTACCCCGACTTTCCTCCACTGTCTCTCATATGCTCTCAATAATGTTCTCTCTCTCTCTCTCTCTCTCTCTCTGTCGTTCGCCCAGCCTTTGGTAGTCAGTTCCCAGTGGGAACAGCTTCTATACACCAGGAATCTTAAACACTGGATGAGTCTCGTTTATCTGCTGCTGCTGTAGCGGCCTCATATACATTACGTGCCTGTGTTTATGCATTTACATGGGATCTTTGGCAGGAAGTGTATGCACATGCATGTTAATGGTGAGATCAACTTTTTTCCCCCCCCTGGAGGTGTGCTGAGACGCCTGCTCGGGGCCTCAGTGTAGTTTTAGTGAAGACACGTTCATTTAGAAAAGATGCACCACGATGGTACATGACGTGGGTGGTCCTCTGTTCTGCCTTTATTTTAGAGACAGGACAGAGAGAGAGAGAGAAGGAGAGAGAGAGAGAGAGAGAGAGAGAGAGAGAGAGAGAGAGAGAGAGAGAGAGAGAGAGCGCAGTAGAGAGAGAGAGGGAGAGAGAGAGAGAGAGACAAAGAGAGAGAGAGAGAGAGAGAGAGAGAGAGAGCGCAGTAGAGAGAGAGAGAGAGAGAGAGAGCGCAGTAGAGAGAGAGAGAGAGAGAGAGAGAGAGAGAGAGAGAGGGAGAGAGAGAGAGAGAGACAAAGAGAGAGAGAGAGACAAAGAGAGAGAGAGGGAGAGGGAGAGAGACAGAGAGAGAGCGAGAGAGAGAGCGGGAGAGAGAGAGAGTGAGAAAGAGAGGAAGAAAAGAATCACTGACCATTTTAGACAATCTTTTTAAACACTATTGAAACATTTTCTTTCTAATGATTTTTTTCTCTGTAAAAACAAACAATGTGATATTCAAAGAACAGCTTTCTTTCGTGCTATGACATGGTATGTATGGAAGCCCTTAGTGGACATATTTCCATACATTTAATGACACTCAGTTTCACCTTGACATTGAGTAACACTGAAATCTCGACATATTTATCTTGGGATTACAACACTAGTCTTTACATAATAAGTAGTTAAAAATGGCAGAAACCATTATTATCAGGGGAAAGTTAGTGTTGTTTTCACAGGATGAAAATGTTATGATCAAGAGGAAAAAACAGAAACATTCTCGTTATAACGGGTAAGGAAATATAAATATGAGTCCGCACAGGGCTTTCGTAGCTACGGCTCTATAATGAAATATACTGCATAAATGAACAGTAATTAAAACGATTTCTTTTGCAATCGAATGATATGGAATCGATTTGAGTGTCAACACTTTGCTAGTTTGTTGCTACGTGTTTCTATGTGAGTTCAAAGTGTGGACACATGCCAGTAGATAGCTGTTTGTGTAATCCTGGTTCATTTACATTTAAACATACGAACTGATACAGAGCTGATGTCGTATATGGATCTTACTTATAGAAATGATTGGAAGATAATTACATAAATTATACCACGAGAAGCTAAAATACAAACAGAGTCGTCAGCTAAACATTTACTTGACTTGTCCAAGAAGGTATTTGTTAGAGTACAGTTTTTTTCAAGTGTGTTTCTGATATGGAATTAAAATAAGATAAATGTTAACGTTTATTTGGAATAGTTACTGGAAAAAAGCTCTGCTCTGTCTAATGTTAGCATGGAACAGGAACGGGGACAGAGAAGCTGCCATACATTTGCTGTCAAAGCTTTAAATTGTCACGTGAAAAGTCAAATCTACAATATCATCATTTCAGAATTGTCCCAATCAACGTGCCATCTAACACTGAAGACCTCCCAAGGACAACAAGACTTTAGACATTGACTGAAAGCAAAACAACAAAAACAAATTGAAGACTTGTTAAGGATGTGCAGGAAACCTGGAATGATAAAGATGTCAACCTAAAGGTGAGCTGGGAACTGCTCCCTCTGCATATGAGGGTTTACAGTAGAGGTAGCATCGCCTGTAAAGACATTTCACATGTCTGAAGCTTCAGAGCCAGTCCACAAATCAAAGTGAAGAATTACTCGTTTGTTTGTAATGTGCAGCTGATGGACAGACTGACTGCAGGCTTGTTGTGGAAACAGTTTGCACCAAAGGCTAATCTGTCAAGGTCAAGGTCACTGAAGCTCTGTACCTGCGTGTGCATGTGTGTGTGTGTGTGTGTGTGTGTGTGAGTGAAGAGATAGACTGAATGAACGACATCGTGTGTCTCTTCACTGTAATCCAACAAGGCATTCATTGTTTTAAAGAGATCTGTTGTACCAAGAACAGATGTAGGCTTCCGGCTTGGGATCAAAGAGCACCAAGTAGGTGTGTGTGTGTGTGTGTGTGTGTGTGTGTGTGTGTGTGTGTGTGCGTGTGTGTGTTATGGGGTTCCACTTTGGAAGCAGATGGAGCTGGTGGGTGGGTTTTGTAGGGAGGATTTAGCAGGCGTGGCCAGCTGCTTGCTGTCCTTTAATAGCAACGGTTTCACCCTCCCCCCAGAAACAAAATCCTTAAAATTCTCTGTGTTTGGACTAATAGACAGCTAACAATAGCAAGGGGGAGAAATGGAAAATGGGGGGGGGAGAGAGAGAGAGAGAGAGAGAGAGAGAGAGAGAGAGAGAGAGAGAAAGAAGAAAACAAAAGGTACACCCATGTGCACATTTGAAGCCTACATTATACATATCCAATATTCTCCTTCAAAAAAGGTCCAGACATTCGAATTTTTGCTCTTGGACATTAAAGGCGGTTTTCCCTGCCAACCCTACAATAAAAATGTCGACATGATTTCGGGCTTCGCTGCAGCGGAAGAAATTCCAAGTGAACAGCAGGATGACATTTAAATCAGGCGATAGGTGAGACAGTCGTGCACGTAAGGAAGCAGCTTCATACTCGTTTCTGTTCCCCTGGGATTCCTTGTCCACGTCTTCAGTGATACTCTGAATTTGTCAAATTGAACAAAGCATTGGTAAAAGAGTAAAAACTGCTATCATCGAACCCGGTGGATTTCCATTTTCCGCAGCGTCGGTTTTTCTTTTTTATTTTCATGTCCTTCAAAGTTTTAGACACAAATCACAAAGTGTCTCCCCTTCAGTCTTTCGTACTAACATGCAACACATCGATCTGGAAGCTGGCAGTAAGATGAGAGGGAATGTGATAAAATAAAGCTCTGAATGTTGCTCTGTTTAAACATAAGCCAAAATTCTTTTTTTTTTCCTGATGTCCTGAATGGATAACTGATTCAAATAAAAATCCTGCTGAATAAATCGCTCCCATCCCAAAAGCTTGTCGGTGTTCTAGCTCTGTTCTCATCCGTCTCCTCGTTCATCTCCTCTGCTGCTACGGTCCTTTTTCTTCTTGAAACCAAATCTCCATTCCCAAATTTCCAACCAAGCATTCCTCCCTCGAACACATGCCTGACTCCTGACTGATCAAAGCACCCTCACTATCGGAGAGCAGGACTTGTGGAAACACTAATACGTCCAGCATGTGCAGCAGATACACGCAGTGTTTACCTTCACTTCACTAACCTGGACAGTGTCGGCTCTCTGAAACATCTAAACAATATGCGACCGTTCAGCCCTTTGCTGTGGGCTCGACATCATTATTCAACAAACTGGGCTGAATTAGACCGACATGCTCACACCCCCCCGTCCCCAAAATACTCCTGACCCCCCCAGAACCTCGGGGTCACAACATCTGACCCCTCCCGCTGCAGGGAGGTCCTGCTCCGTCTGATCCTGTTTAATGAACTGACTCAGCCTGCCCTTATATGTCGCTCAGTGAACACCCCGAGCTGCGAAGGTGCTGATGGTTTAATGAGGTGCTTTATTATGGCTCAGTATGTGGATGTATGTCTGTATACGTGAGGTTTAAGCTTCAGCACACTACAAAAAAAGGATATGTAAGGACATGTGAATCGATTTTAAATAGAGATGTTTTTTTTTTTTCCTCACTGGATCTTGACTGTACTTTAAGTTTCCAGTGAATTTCAGAGGAATGCAATGTGGAGGCCAAGTCTGTGTTGAGCTGCCACATTTACAACAACCACTGCACTGTCTCCAGTGGCTCCAGTTTGAACATCTCGAATGACTCTGCAGACTGCTCCACAGGCACAAACACACACGCAGACATTTCCGCAGCTTGCTGGCTGTTTGGTGCTCTCAAATTAATCAAAACCAAGCTCAAAGTGTTTGTTTAGCGGAACCTGTTAAATCCAAGGCTTTGTTTAACAAGCAAAGGCCGTGTTTGCTCTGGTTTAACAGGTAATCCGGGCTGCATCAACGTTTTAAAGCAACATAATGGGATAGAGAAAGACCTGAGTCTAAGAGGGATATCCCAGTATTTAAACAGAACTCGGCTGTAGTTTTACACGTTTAAGTGTGTAAGTGAATTGAAGGCTGCCTTTACTTCAACACAGCTGTAGAGCCAATGCTACTGCTGTAGTCAAATGTGCACAATCCACTCACAGTGCTTACACCACCAAAATCCTTAACGGAAAGGATCCTAACAGAAAATGACTTTTTTGTTAAGGTAAGATGATTTAGAGTTAGAGCTACGGCTAAATGAGGCCATTAAACTGGACCGCTGTCTTTGTTGCAGTATTTCAGTAACAGGGGAGAATTGTTTCATTGACAGAAGCAAGTTTGACTCCATTGCTGCAGAGTCAAAAAAATCGAATTCCCGGTGGACAATTAAAAAAAGAATGCTCGATAAGCCTCCGATTTACTAGTCACTAGTGGAGCTGCTTTCTGCTTTTACATTTTCATGTCAAACAACAAGCTTGTATAAACCTGGTTCTAGCTGTGAAAACATGGACAACTTTACAGCTTGGTTCATGTCGCATCTTCTCGCGCGAACACTCGCTATGCTGATACCTTTATCTTATTTCTTACTTGCTTTCTTTTGCACATTTATGATGTTCATGTTCCGGGTCAAAGTCTGCAAAGGAACTGTGGAAGGTGCACAGAAAGCCAAGGAAAGTTTGCATTCAATCAAGACTCCAGCAGTATCGAGGTGCGTGAGTCCAACTGTGACAAACAGAAAAAGGCTGGGATTTCAGTCAGTCTTACATGTTTACCTGCACGTTAAAAGTCTTAATTATTATTATTATTTTTCACATTATGTGAACACACTGAATGTGTTGTTGCTTTCTATAGAACAACCACAGCTCACTGACAGGAACAGTGAGTTTACCTCACAGAACAGGAGTTGCTGGTGTTTTTACTGCTCAATAGGTAAAAGTGTTTCCATAACTTTATTGGCTTTTTTTATTTATTTAAAAGTGGTCAGTTTGTTTTGTTGATAAAACATTTTGTATAACAACACACCTTAAACCACAGAAGAAGAAGCAACTCTTGTGATCGATGAGAGATAAGGATCTTTCCTTTCAAAATAAAAGTCCATCCATGTAGGGATCCCTTCTGCTATGTTGTAGGACATGTCTAGCTTCGCTGCCTGAGCCTTCCCTGTTTGTCTGATCACTGTGCCAGTGCAGTGGGAATTCCAATAGCTCGTAAAGTTGAAGTCACCAGGAAGGTTAGAAGAGATGATGGTCGGCGTGAGCACTGCAAATATTATAATGAAACCTTATTTTGACCTTTAACTCTAATCGAACCCTGAGCTAATTTATGCTATTTGGAAAATGTTGGGACGACAGCGTTATCATTGCAACAAGTTTCATCAGACAACTAGACAGATTTATGTGCTCCTGGGAGCAGATTCATTCTATTGTCTCCAGATAAGAAATGTAAAACATACAATTATTTATTAATTGAAGGATTATCAGTGGATATCACAACTGTTTTCTTGTAATCATGACTTCAATATCTCGTTATTTTAGATAAGATCATGTTGTATTCATGCATGTGGTGAGCTAACATAAGCCCTTTTCACATATTCACTTCTGAACAGACAATTTCAGGCAGGCTGCCCCTGAATTCTTCCTACGTTGCTTGTTGATGCATGCACCTGACATCGGGAGACCACGCCTGTCTGATAAGAGGCGGGAGAGAAGGAAGCGAGTCGTGACGTAAAAAAGAACAATCGGTGGCAGACGAAGCAACCGACTCAACGCTACGACGACAACTTCATGCAGCAGTGTAGATCACGCAGCGCTGCAGGTTGCAGGATATAACCGTCGTCACTCCGCGTTTGTTTTTTTAAGCAAAATCTTCCTGCTGTGTTCACACATCGACCCAGCTCGACTTCACGTTCAAATTCCAGGGAACGGGCGGAGTAATACATTTGGCTGCTTACATTCACAAGTGTAGCCCACCACAAATAATTAATAATAAGACATGCAACGATAACTAGCACGTGGTCAAAGAAGCTGCAGTTTGATCCCTCATGGAGAAATATTACTAATGTATATACGATAGTGACTTCTAATGGAGGTTGTCTGAGATGTAAAAAATGTGTGACAATCAACAAACAAGTAATCAAAGAGATTGATACCATTGATTTCTTGGTGAAAAGTCAGAATAAATGGCAGGTTCATGAGGAGTTTGTTTCTGTTGGGGAGCAGCCGGTGCACCTTGGGGCCCTCTCTCTACATGAACAGCAGCTTCCACAGAGGCTCTGACCTTTGACCTCCACTTTGCTGCTCTCGCTGGGAAAGTTGTTTTAGCTTGATGCTCATGGCTTACAGCCCTGACATGCCATCTTTAAATGTCGCCTGTCCTTTAGAACGTGGCAGGCTAACATGAGCTCCATATGCAATATGAATTGAAATAAATCGAAGATCTCAATGAGTCCACACTCTACATTACGAGAGTTAAGAAAGCTCTCATACTGCTATGTTTTCTTGTCTGTGTGTTGCTACTCAAAAATGTTGCCTTGAAATAATAGTGGTCCAGATCCTCTTGGTTGGAAAATGAACACTCATCTCCACAGCCTGCAGACCTGCCAGCTCCCTCTGCTCTAATACAAACACGCTCGTCTTTGTTTTTCTTTCTTTAGTTGTCTGCGCCAGACCCAGTGAGTACGAGTCTTTAGAACATGCATACACACAATCCTAGACACACACACACACGCACGCACACACACATTCTGCACCACAGACAGCCCACAGCCCACACCAGGCTGCACATTCATGTGTTTCCTATTAGCCCATGTCCTGGCAGAACACACTTTCTGTTTAGTTTTTCCGGGATCAGCCACTGAACAAAATCGGCACATGTGTAGAAACCCTGAACTCTCACTTTTCAAACTATACACTCAACATGCAAACACTAACTCAGCAGAATTTGCAACTGTGAAACTTACAAACACTCTCCTGCTCTCACTCGCTTCACACATTCTCAACCAACTGAGACCTGGCTCTTCTAGTGCAGGTGCAAGTTATTATGCACACATTCCTGCATGCATCCAGGTCACTGGGTTCATAAAACAGCTCATCTGCAATGATGTATGCCATTCTCTGCATCAGTGACCCTTAAAGTTCTCATCAACACAATCAGGATCCAACTCCAGCAGCACACAGAACAAGGCTGGGCTCGGATTAACGCCCTGCAGCTGGAGTTTGGTGGGGTAGAAGGATGCACATTGTTAAAGAACTTCAATTCTTTTTTGTTATTGGCCATGGTAGGATTTGGTTCATGCCAAAAAAATGCTATGGACAGATTTATTGGATATTGATTATTAATTATGATGTGTCATTTGAAAATGCCTGTTCTTATGTTAAACTTAAAACACAGGTTATTTACACGTTATCTAAAACACACTTTGTGGCTTCCTTTTGACTTCATTAAAAGGCAAAATGACTGAAAGTAGTACAAAAACTAAATAAAGCAGTCACAACAATATCCTAAAAATGAAGCTTATAGGGCGGCTGCCGGCGAAACATTACCATTAGATTTGATCATCTTTGGTGGATAAAACCAAATGGTTGGTGTAGCATTGGTCTAGTGCCCGTTGTTTTTCTCACTGTGAGCTCTACAATGTTCTGCAGGGGGAAGAGAGTTTTTGTACTCTATGTTAAAAAACAAACAAACAAAAAAACTAGTTGTTGTCAAGTTACAACTATTGATCATCATTGTTGACGTAATTTTATTTCAATCCCCAACAAAAACATTTTCATTGCTCAGGTCAATGAGCAATGAAATAAAGCCTCTGGAGCCAGCCTGTGGCTTACAATGACTGACCTGTGTCAACTGTTCACTGAGTACAACCAATAAGATGCATCTGCATGCAATAGGTTAGTATTGTATATTTTTGGCAAATCATTCCCTCATTTAAGTGTAAGTATGAATTTATTTCTACAGTGCATTTTTGCTTGCATGGGGAACGAGCTCCAGAAATGGAAGTCAAGCTTCAACAGGAAATTAAACTTTTTCCTGCAAACCTGAAACCCTGATCTGGAGTGACACTATGACCCATTTTAACAGCTTGGCAAGTGACAATCTCACTTAAAAAGCAGTAAAAGCTAATTCACCACCATTCCCCTGCTCTGCTCAGCCTCAGTCCTGCTCTTTGGAGCCGTGGTGAGAAGTTATGAGTGTAAACTGAGGGTCAGAGGACGCCCTGGTTGGAAACGCTTTCATCCACAAACTCCCAAACACACCCACTCGCTGCAGTACGCCAGGTTCCCATTCCATAAATCCTTGTTTGGGGGGTATGTTTTTCTAGTCTGGGGCCTGGCTGACTTCCCCCCACACTGGGGTTTATGTAAGGTGATGGAAAAACTGAGAGGAGGTTGGAGGACGCAGCAGGGAGGAGCAGAGCAATAGTATTTGACATTGAAAGGAAAGCACAGAAAAAATGCTTGCTAGGTAGCCAAACAAAAACGTTGGTCTAGGAGAGATTTATAAAGAGCAGATAAAAAGGAAAGTGGAGCAGATACCACACTGTGTTTAAGTCAGGGATAATCAAAGGCCACTAGATGGAATCTACAGACGAGGTTTCACTGTGAATGTGATTCATGCTAGGTCACACTAGCATGTGACATTATAGTCTCTAAGTGCACTCTGACACAGTTATTCATCAATCACTTGATTGCAGCTGTAACTTCATCCAATGTTTCAATCCCAACTCCTAAGAGCAGCTTAACTTTTTGTCCTGAAGTATTTAAATTTGAAGGCTGTTAGGTTTGTATTTTTAGTCATTTAGTAAAAGCTAGCTAGCCGAGCTTTCCAACGTTTGATGATCCCCATTGGAGGTACATTATATCTACACCTGCTTTCTCAACCGCAGCTCCTGCTCAGTGCGGACTGACTCAGCAGTTTTGCTGTGGGTACAAGGAGTTCAGGGTGTGAGATGATAGACTCATACAAAGAACAGGCTTTGACATACCATCAGCAGCTATGTCGAGTTAATTTTCTAAGAACCCTGTTCCAAGATTGGTTATGTGGCAAATCAACCACATCAATTTTAGAGAAAGAGAGAAATACATTTTTTAATCCAGCGTTTGTGTGTAAAATGTTTATCTGCCAAATACATACAATACAATACAACAAAGTATAATCAGACTATTTCTATGACAAAATAAAGTTTTCTTCCAATAAATCTTTTCAAATATCTGATGGGGTGATTACTAATTTTTGGGCCAATTAAAAAAGCTTGTCGAAGCTAACAATCAAATTCATCCCAACGTTATGTCCCACCTTCTATCTTGTGATTGGTTCTGTCCTGTTTTAGCTGTCACGACTCGATAGTCAGATACTCTCGAGGTTCTGTTTCAATAGTGTTTCAGTTGCTTTATTACTTTTTGAGTACTACTGTAAATGTGTGCAAATCAATCTGATTCCACTCTGCAATAAACTCTTATTAAATATTTAACTTAAATATCAGCATAGATTGAGCTTAATTCCTCCCATTTAATAATATTCTGACCCATAAATGGAAATGTTTACACTGACAGATCAGAGGAAAACTGACTTTTCTTGAGACCTGTTGCCTGCTGTTGTTTGGTGCCACATGTTGCTAAGTGCTTGCTCATAGTGTTGGGTCTCTGTGTAAATATAACAAACAGTGAAGTCTGGAAATCCCCATTTTAAGTGTCATAATAAAAACACATACAACCTCTTAACATTGGTGTGGCTTGTAGCTTTGTTTTTACTTGTTCAATCTTTATTGTCCCAGCGTGCGGCAATAAGTCAATATTGTTTTTTTTTACCTGAAAAGATCCAATACATTTGTATTTCACCTTAAAGTCTAAGAATCTGTAATACAAGAATTACATATTGGGCAGGGGTTTAGGGTAGAGCAGGCCCTCCATGTAAAGAGACTACAAGTCCTTGTTGCACCTCTCTCTCTCTCTCTTAAGTGTCCAATAAGAAGGATGACCAACAAAACCATAAACCCTTTAAAAAGAGATGAATCTTGCTTTGAATGAAGCTTAATGAATAACACAGTCTTTAACAAGCGTGCGAGTACACCTCAATAATTTTGGGATCAGCAGCGTATGGAACAACATAAAAAGTAATCGACAAGAGTCCATACATAATTAAGACGAGTCTCAGCAGGAAGCTGGCTATAATTGTAACTCATGGGATGTTATGAGTCCATGTAACATGAATCACAATATTCTTCTTGCTGTATAATATAAATCCTGCTGGTTTGAAACATTATCTCGACTACACCAGTCTCACATCTCCTTTACTTTGATTTTTTTTTTTTTCAACACAAGACTGTATAGAACATACAAAAGTTTCAATTAATGTTTAATAATGATAGCTATATGCGTTCCTCTGTGTTGTAAGCGGTTTTTGATTGCATGTTTTCGGAGTATAAAAAAGCAGTTTGGAAACTTGGCCTGAATACAAGTGAGGTTGTTTCATTTGAGGGCAGCTTTGTCGATCCAGCTGAGCATTTGCCAAACGTATGGTGAAAAGCTCTTTTAATCTCCTGATCATATCCACAAAAGCTTCTGTCGGTGTTTTAATCTGTTTGTAATCATAGAAGACAGAGATGTGTGTATTTAATATTAGGACTGAGTAAAACAAAAAGAAGATAAGCCCTAAACAATCGTGCTCTAACATTGGTCAGTTCGACTCGGCCTAGCGTCAGTGTGTAAAGAGTTCATCGTCTGAGACGCATGGTAGCTGTTAGCACGTTAGCGTTTGGAAAATAACAGATAGTAGATAGGACAATGGACAGAGTAGGAAATGAGGAGAGAGAGTGGGGAACAACCGACTAAAAAAAGGTGTCACAGATAATTATGGTCCTCGCACATGGGCTGCGACCCAACCACTAGGCCATCAATGCCTCCTATGCCGTTAGCTGTAATGTATTTTGAATTGAGGGGTGGTTGTGAAATTACAACCAAAGTGATCATGAAAGACTGTACCAGTTTAATGGGAAGTCTTGTACAGGCAGATAAAGATAATACAGATAAAGGAAAAGTGTGTTGACTGTACATGGCGCTTTTTAACTCTGGTGACCACACAGAGTACAAAAACATCATGTCAGTATGAATCATTTTACTCATTCCTACAATAAAGGACGAGGCTGCTATGCAAAGTGTAAACATGTCCATCGGGGACTAACTTCACACACCAACAGCTGCGTTTATAGGAGCAATTGGGGTTCAGTGCCTTGCCCAAGGACACTTGTACTTCAGGAACGTACACTGCTATCCCTACCAAGTGATGATTACAATGCTGACTGCAAACACACTGTTGCATGTGGGTTAGCGCAGAGATCTAACCAAGCTGGACCTAGCTCTACTTTTTTGTTGTCCTTTATTTTAGCCCACTGAGGTCTCTTTTCCACGGGGGCCCTGCAGCAATACACGAATAAAAACAGCACAAATATGAACGGCTAACAGTAATGTCAGAGACACTAAAAGACATATTCGTACTTACAAAGCATGTCAGTGTCAATGACTTCACGTTTTAAAACAGTCGCAATTTGTATCTTGAACTAGTTCAGACACAAGATCTTTAAAAACGCTGTATGACACGAGAGAGGGCAGCTTGGCCGTCATTTGAAAGTTATTCCACATCACAGGTGCAGCAACATGAAAAGCTGTCTTTCCCCAATCAGTCCTGAACCTTGGTATTGTCAAGGTGATCCAGTTTTGCGATCTGGTTGAATGGTTTGACTTTTTTTATGTACAGGAGCTTTGTCAGGTAGGGAGGGAGTCTACCCTCCTATCTATCACTATGCACTCATACTGACTATAAGTGATGCTTTATTCATCAGCTGAGCAGGGCGGAGGGGGCTGCAGTTATGCCCTACAACCCTGTAAGCACATCCCATCATCATATCCATCACGGTGCTCTGATGAAGCAGTGGGGGAAGGGCCGATCAATGCCTCTGCTGGCATAGGTTTATCTACCCCTACCTCTACATCCATATGGCTTAACATGCAACTCGCTCGCCTCCTCCCTTTAACCTATATCAATCAATCACCAGTCAGTGTACATGGCATCAAAAGATTTCACAAAGTCTTTTCAAGCTGCAAAGAAGTGGAACTGTGACCTATAACTTGAAAATAAGGGAAGAAAGCTGATGTGTGTTGACTGGAGAAAAGATTGCATTTATAGTTGGACAAACCGTCAAACAAACATTTTCTACTCTAAGGCAAAGAAAGAAAGTGAGTAGCACAACTTGCATCAGGATTTTTAAATAGACTCTGCCTGCTCTCCATAAAATATTCTGGGTAAGAATTCAGCGCCTCTCCATGACCAGTTAAAACATTAAAGCCTGAACACTGAAGAAACACTGCACAGTTTGATCTCTTTGACAGGCTATTTATATAGCAAGGCTTAAACCCTCACCCAACTGAGGCTCACTATGAAGACATCAACACACCGCGGCTCGCCTAATCTCTCCCAAGATAAATCTGTCATAAAAATGATAGTACAGAAAAAGGGATTTGTTTGACTTTAAAAGTCTATTTCCATCCTGCTTTATCTTTTCCAATGTCACCAACCAGTTCCTGCATATATAGAGATTAAATTCTCAGAAGCTCAGTGACTACTGGTCTTAAAACCAAAGCACAGGACTCAGTGTCATTTATTAAGTTTGGTGAAGATGTTATGAGCAGTAATAACAATGATTGGCCAGGGGGGATTATCTGCAGTCCGTGGAAGCGTTTATTGATTTCACTTGTTCAGTCGTTGGCATTGAGCCTTCTTTTTTGTTTTAAGGAGCCATTACAAAAACTACAAATGGTGGTCGTAACCAAATTGTTTAAACTGCATCAAATCTGCTGAGCCAAACATAACTGAACAGAATTTAGTTTATCAGTTAAAAGTGAAGTCTGTGTGTACAGTGTGGGAAGGTAAATAGTCGAGAAGGAAATCAGTGATCTTACAAACTTCAGAAAGTTTAAAGAGAAAGTTTCATACTAAAAGATCCATAGGAGCCATAAATATAGTGCAAAATAAAATTCTTATTTTAAATGAACTTAAAATGTGAGTATACTTATTGACCCGTAGTATGAAGTTTTATCAAGGCCGATAATGACATAGGGTTAGGGTTAGGGTCATATGAAAAACAAGTGTTTTTCATTGTGTTCTATTATGATCGTTTCCATAAACGTGTGTGTGTGTGTGTGTGTGTGTGTGTGTGTGTTTTATAGGTCTGGGAATCTTTGGGTGTCTGATGATTCACTTCAGAACTTATTGTTGATTCTAAATGACTCTGGGTTCATAATTCAAAGTCTATTTTTGAATGAGTACACATTGCATCGATTTAAAATCTCAGAAGATGAGAATCTCGATTTTTACGTGCATTCAGTTTTTTCCCCACAGCTCTAGTGTGCCTGTTACATTGATATTTTAACTTTATACATACTTTTACTACTTATGCTTTTTTTTTTTACGGTAAAACTGTAAAATAATTAAAGGATTTATTATAAAAGGAAAGCAAGGTGGTACAATACATTTACCCACACACTAAAGTCCACACTAAACATACTAATGCCTTTAATATTCTTTATGTCTTTAAAGCTCTTTGAATTCCTCTGTGTTTGAATGGTGCTTTATAAATGAATTTGCCTTGCCTAAAGGGACTTTGTTGAAACAGTGAAGGCCTTTACTGAACAGGTGGCAGGTGTGAGTGCAATGATAAAGTTTGTATAGCTGAGCATAGGATCTACTGTATGTGAGATTAGCTCATTGTTTTAGGAAACCCCAAAGCATGTGTTCCACTCAGGAAGAGAAAAAACTCATTCTGACATGAGGAAAAACAAACATCATCAAATATTTATACTGAACTGAAGACTTTACAAATTCAAATTAAGCCGTGTTAATATTTCATGAACGCTGATGAATCTGAATTCAAGAGATTTACAGCTTTTTCATAGATTCACAGAATAACCAAGTGTCAAAGAAAATACTGCATATTAAAATCATCATTTCTTCTTGTTCACATCAAATCTCTGTCTGTAAACTGTTTTTGTACTTTTATTATGATGTATGCTGCTGCCCTCTTGGCCAGGTCCCCTTTGTGAAAGAGATCTTGATCTCAATGAGTTAATTGCCTGTTTAAATAAAGTTTAAATAAAAAAAATAAAAGAATACCTAAGTAAAGCAAGTCCAGAGTTCTATAATCATCTAGTTAATGCAGTTTATTTTAGTCAATATGAGGGAGGTACAACTAGGTAACCAAACTTCCATAAGTCCATGAACACATTGATTCTGTTTGCTCAATGGGCCTGTGTGGAGCACTGACTGTATAAAACATGGACGTAGTCTCACTGATGTCACCCATTGGTTTCTGACGTGGACCAACACTATTTGACAATTCTGTCTCAAACTATGTCTCAGCGAACCGAACCAGGTGGATGTGAGGCGGACCTTCAACCTCCTGGCTGCTCCAACCTGCCTGTCAGATCAGCCATGCCCCTAATTATGCAAAAGAACAACTCCTTGATTTATTCAAAACAGATGAGTTACTGGAACATTCAACAACACCCCATAGAGTGCAAAGTAATAAAGGTCTTTGCTCGTCAGATCATTTTTTGTCCCAGGTTGTAAACACGTTTCTTCCCAAGGTCCACACAGCTGCAGCAGACGGCTGTTCAACATGAGTCAGGTTCCACTCAAGGTTTCTGCCCATTACAATACTTTTTATTCGTGCCACATTGCAAACAGTTACCAAGTGCTGTGCTCATGGTGGAGTAACAAGAGGTCTTTATAAATATCAAACTCACAGTCAAGACGTCCTCTTTTTGTAAAGTGTTTGTATATATACAAATACAGATTGTATATTGATATACTTCAAATGAGGAACTGAAATGAAATGGTGAAGACTGACCAAAAGTTGGAAGCACGTAATCGGAAATTTTGAAAAATGTAAAATGGCCAAATATTGTCGTGGGTGCTCTCGTAGCTAATGTAAAGAAAAACAATGATGTCTGAAGAGCTGCATAATGTAACATCAGATTAGCAGATCGTTGACATGGACTTCAAATCAGCATTCCTAAATACTCTTCATACTAAAATCCACCTCCATGAAGATCTCTGATCTCGGGCCTTCGCCAATCAAGGCAGCATGTCCTTCAGTCTACACATGTACACAGGAAAAGCCCATGACTATAGCATGTAGTTAATGTTTGGATGTGTTCACTTTGTTTGGGTTTGGGCAAAAATAAAAAACTCTGAATATGTTTAAACTACTTTATTACTTAGAACAAAATATTGGCTTTCCTTTTTGAACACCTAAGCAATGTTTACAATACATGGGTCAAAAATCAGGGTTTTTTTTTCATTATCATGCCAACCTGATAAAGAAGAAAGAATGTGTGACACGTCTCAGCATCAGAAAAAAAAAAGTGCCTTTCACAAATGGACCTACAATGTGTTACAATCAGACACCTCTGTGGAGTAGAAGGACACTTCCATGTCTTAGTTTTTTGGTCAAGGGAAGATTAAGGAGACAGTATGCATATGTCAGTAGCTAGGGACAAGTTAAACTCAACATGCCCGGATGACCCCATGTCTTAGAGGGTTTGTGGCTTTTTTAACAGCTTCATGCTTACTGTGCTGGTCGTCAAAACAAAGCTTAAAAGAGTCCCTTTAGGTGTCTGAACTAACAAGCAATGCTGCCCTCTCTTTAGGGGAGCAGTTTCAGCTCCATGGTTCAAAAACAAAACAGTATCCATGAGGTGAAAGTAAAGACTGGGCGGTTGCACTCGGGACTTCATAAAGCTTTGAAATGAGTGTGTGGCGAGCAAACTCCCACTGCAGCCAACTGTTGGGGTTGTAGAGGCAGGGGAAGAGCCAAGAGGCCAGGAGGTTAAATTTAGAGCTCTGTGGTGTCACTGGCAGTCTACTGCAGACCTTCTGTTTGGGTCCCTCAAGCCTGTTTGTGCTCTATAATCTGTATACGTTTCATACAATGCTGTCGTCTCTAATCCAGGCAAAACTGTAATGAATTGCTGTTTTTTTAGAGCGTAGCTGTGAGATCAGATAGTTCTGGTGATGTGTGGCAGCTGTGCTGTCGCTTTCATATGTAGCACTGCTTTTGTTGAAAAGACTGGGTGTTACCCACACTGAAAAGTGAATACAGTATCCTATTGCAGAGAAGCATATACACGGAGAGCCACCTTGACCTCTTGAATTGTTTGGCTGGAGATAGTGTCGACGTCGTTCTCTGCTCACACACACACATTGAGAAAATATAACAGTGACGCTCATGTTCTGAGAGTATCGCACATTTGGAACCAAAAGATGCTCGGCAGCCTTTTATAAACAGTCTCAGTATAAACAGCAACAGCCCCTGCAGCTCAACGTTCAACTGAGCTTTAAACCAATAAACATTGTGCGACAATAAGGGAGCTGCATTTCCATTATTTTCATTCATGGGACTGTGAGCATGTACCCAATACTAAATGGGCCATCTAAGCATGTTAGTCTTCCTCCATCACAGAGAAGGGGGCTGCTGTTGGTGGCTGTGAAAGCTGCTTTATTGAGGCCTAAACGGCTGCATTTAGTGAGGAAATCAGCTTGAACATACCATTCTATTTCTGTACGTTCTCCTCTCTCTCCCTAATGGGATTATAGGCAAATAGAGACAGAGAGGGCATGGCACACAGCACATTTAGGTATTTAGGATGGGGGAGAGAATGTGAGTACATCTGCATAAACTCACGACTATTTCTATTTCCCCATCTATTGCAGCATGTACTGTATGTTTCTAGTTTAAGTTCAAACTTGTTAGTATGTGATAAGACACCTTTACATGTTATTATATTCCATATTCAAGGTGCTTAAATGTGATCATTTAGTGTTTTCTGCTTTGGTGAATAACACTATCAGTGTGTATTTGTCCTTCCGCAGGCAACCAAATCCACTCATGTCTACGCACGTTTATTTCATCACTCCAACCAAGAACTGTGACTGGATACATGTATCGGGTTTGATAACCTTTCTCTTATCAGGCCCGCACATCGCTGTCCTGAGGGTTCGATCCCTAAACCTATTCAACAGAATGAGACCTTCACACAAAGGGTGAAACACACACCTAAATGTGGTGAAGAGGAAAACGGCTTCTCTTTGAGCCGTTATGAAGATGTTTGGGGGAAGAGTGGCCTAAACTAACGCAGATGAGCCTCAGAGCATAAAACGTCCAATAAACAAAGGGAGGGAAAATGTAAGACTGCTAAGAATTGGTGGTATCTGCACCACAGTATTCATAATCCTGCACAAGCTTTCAGTTATCATAGCAACAACTCAAATCGTGACTTTCTGTAAATACAGTCTGAAAAGGTGTTTAATCAATCTTTGGCTATCAGAGGGTACTGTGTGTTTTTTTTTTCCGAACTCTGGACAAGTTGCTCTCGGTGGATCGTTACAGTGAGGGTGCTTTGCTTTAAACTGTAAAACTTGTATCACGTCTGGAAAGACATGACTTCCCAATAAAGTGGACAAAGTGAAAAGATGCTGTAAAGTGAGAGAGCTGCTGACGGCTCGACTCCACAATCAGAGACAAAAGAGCAGCAAACTGCGCGGAGAAGACGACTTTATTAGCAGGTCGGCGCTTTAATGTTGTAATAGCAACACACTCTGTGAATTGGACCTTGAGATGGAGCAGGTAGCGGGCACAGTTGATGTGCAATTTATAGATCTATCAGCAAGCGCGAGCCGCTCAGAGTAAATTCCCCTGAGAGAAAACAAAGCACTGAAGGAGTTCTGGAGGCTCGTGGTTAAACCGAACCTTAATAAGGCATTTTCTTTCTGCTTACATTTGTCACTCATATGAAATGTATATTGCATTTTGAACTGTAACGGTACATGCTGTACAAACAGCGTTGACACGAGGCTGTCTGCTGGTGTGTGTCAAACAGAGCTGCTCTCTTCCAACGTGCAGCACTCGGTATGGAGACACTGCGGCCTGGAGCAGACTAAACAATTACAGAAGCAGGCAACAGCTGTTGTTAGGGGGCAAACATGCCCAGTGACATATACACAGAGATGCCAATTGGCCTGTCAGGTGGTATTAACCAATAAACATGTGGTCTGGCAATTTAACACCTTTCTCCCAAAGGTGTGTGCAAACATGTCGAAGTGAAAAGAGTGTGTGGAAGAAGCTAAAACACACTGCATGAAAACAAAGCGTTCAGTCATCAGGACCCCTGAAGGTTTTCTCTGTAGGGGAAAAAAAAGGGCAACATAAGCGGGAGGATTTACATGAAGTTCATGCTCAGTCTTCATTAGATCTCGTCAAGGAGAGCTGAGAGTGAGACAGGGTAGGGGTAGTCATTATAACCTGCTCTGTTAATGAGGCAGTCCAGCCCCTCCTCCCAAGCAGCCGTACATCCTATAATCCATATTCAAATGCAGCGCTGACACAGAAACAGCCATATGAAGAGCAAAGAGCACCACTGGCACTGTACAGCGCTCGGCGGAGGCCTTTGGGATGTGTTGGGGGCTTTTTGAAGGATTTTGGATGGAAAGGATCTGTAATATGAAAGTAGACTAGTCGTTTGGATAACGCACTCCGTGTCCCTTCGTACTGCACAACGAAATATATAAAAAACAAGCAAACAAGAGGGTGAAGAGCTGGTCACGCTCCAAATCCTAACTCCCTCGACATGACTACCTCTAACTGTACAAGAAAGGCCATGTTATGACTAAAAAGGAACGCATTAAGGCATGTGAGTCTTTTATAAGTCCTCCATCTTTTTTTTTGTCCTTACACAGCTTCTGTATGAGCGCCTCCGGTTTACAATTCTGTGTGATGAAGATTTAGTTCAGCATCACCCCCTCTGGAGAACACTATTGTCAAGTGTATTAATTAGCCTATTTTGTGTAAGTATAACGATCTGCATAGTTTAGTTAATTTACAGGGCATGCATAAGAATGACGGAGGAGGATTGCAGAGGAGGAAATCTGCTTGGGAAATTTGTTTCATATTTACATAATTATTTAGAAGCTCCTGCTGATGCTGAAACAGAAATTTGGGGCTTTAATTTATTCCAAAAGGCTTGTGTTTGCTCAGGGATTGTGCACAGGGACTCAGCTGGTTAATCAAGCATATGTATAATTCATTTTGCAGGCATGGGGTCTGGCACTGAGGCTGTTAAGATGAGCTTTTCTAAATGTAATATTTTCACTTTCTCCCTCTGAAGTTCAGGCCATATACTCTGAAGATTTGGACTATATCAATAGTGCCCATCCTAAACATCATGTAATAGGAGGATTTTCTGGGTAAAACAATATGAAGCTGCCATTACTACCTCCCCCTTCCCCCTCCTTCTCTATCCTGCATCCATCTATGCACCCCCGCTGAGAGCCCTGAAAGTCAGTCTGAGGCTGCTTACTCAAAAAATTAGAAGATATTTTTGGCTTGCCAGAAAGAAAAAAAAAATCATTAAGAAATGGTGCCTTCTGTTGGATGAACCAATTTGTTTCAAGTCTGCTGCACTGACACAGTAAAGCACGCACACACACACCCACACACACACAATGAGAGCAGATATTGAAGAGCAGAGAATTCTCTATGAACCTTGCAGTCCACGACAAACCACCAGAGATCCAATTTACACTTAAAAAGACTCATTACCAGGCCGCATTGCAGTGAGAAGGCAGACGCACTGTACTGTACACTGGGCTTCAGATGATAACGCTTCGCAAAGGCCAACGCTGGCACTGATATCCTGGACCAAAGGTGCTCCTGAACATCTGCTGATCCTTAACCATTTCAACAACAAATGCACGCAACAGCAACGTTACTGAGGCTGCAGGGCCACAAAGCACACAGAGAAAAAGTGAAATAAAGGAATCTGATTTTTTTTTTTTGCAGTATATGTTCCTTTGTGCATAAACTTACATCCTATGGGTTTTGATTTCTGGATTTCGGGATGCACATGGCTTTTGTTTCGTGACACCTTCAGGTCTCCTAAGTTAATATTTGTATGTTTTGCATGTGGAAGTCTTGACCTTGAAAGTTCATTCTTGATCTGTTTATCACAGTTAGTTAATTACCAGTTAGTTAATGAGTTAATACCACAGGAGGCAATTACACCTCCACCTCTTAGAAAACAAGAGTTATTATCAGCTCTGTTTGTGTCCATGAACAAATTGAGATTTTTTTTGCAAATTCTCTGCAGCCTGGATCTTAGCATCAAGCTGATGGCACACAACTCACAAACACCTGTGGCATATTGCACTAGTTATATGTTTCTCTCTATATGTTTTGATCCAAAGTTAAAGGGATACTTCACCCATTTGCATGAAGCTGTGTATCATTAGAAACATGGTAGTAGTGTTGAATGGTCGTGAATCCAGCCCTCATTTTGCCCTGAGACGAGAAAAATATGTTTTTCTTTGCTTGAAAGTTTTCTTCATGTGATGCAAAAAGCGTCATATTGCATTCAAAACAAAGTCATTACACAAAGAGATTTAATTGATCGCAGAGAACACAAACAAATACCTGATTTAATTTAATTGTCAGGATTGCAGAATCTACATCCTAAATCAGATACTATATCTAAACCTGGCTGCGTTGGAACGCTGAGCTGGTGCAACCCTGCGCTCGGCTTTTTATACTACATCAGCCACCTGATCGGTTCCCCCTTCACTGTGTACACAATGAACACGATCCAGGCTTCAGCTGTGCTGGTTCTGCATGACTGTAGTTTCTCTGTTAACAAAGAGAGTAAGTGATGTCATGGAGCAGTTATTACAGACTGGACCCAAACGCTGCTTTGTACAATCAATCAAAGTGTTTCAATCTCGCAGAATGGAAGTAGGTCACACTGACTGGATCATACGACAAGATTATAAATAATACAGTTAACTTGCACCGTGATGAGACGATTTTGTGGTTGAGAAACTAGAAGCGGGAATATTTTACAGCCTTTAGTTATTCATGTCAGCCAAAACGAGCGTCCTTACATTAGCCGCCGCTGCTGCTGCTGCTTAATGTAGCTGCATTAAAGCAGAGCAGAGCTGCTAAGCTCTAATCTTTCATTAAAAGAAGCTGAGCTGCTTGGAGGCATAGCATGTGAAATATGCTAACAATTCTCACTTCGGATCAGAAAGTCAGCTAAGCAAATAAACAGAGTAATAACATAACAACATAATCAGATTACCCTAGATGGCAGAAAAAAAAAAGAAAATGAAAAAAAAAAAAGAAGTGTGGTTTGTGGGGATAATCAGCTGCTGCTTTTTCCTGAACGGGAGAGAGATGTGATGTCCTGCTGAGAACAGACGTATAGCTGCAACTGGGTAAACACTGCAAAGGGTTAATAAGCTGCCAAACACCCCCTGAGCTGGGCTTCACAGGATCCTGGGCTATGTTGGGACTGGGAGCTGGAGGGGGGAGGAGAAGGCTGGACCTCCATGAGTCCCGCTGAGACAAAGTGGGCTCTACCCCACCTTCATCCCCCTAACCACTAGTCCTCTCAGACCCTGGGTGTTGGGGCTTTAAGTCCCACAGACCCAGCTGCTGACAGTCAGACTCTAACACACACGCACACACACACACACGCACGCACACACTCTGTCTCTCTCATAATAACAGGCCCTGCAGTGCAGAAAGCGTAGAGCCTTGTTAGCCAACAACCAGGCGTGAAATCACTGCACCGTACTCCCACCACGATGAGTCAATCTATACCTCCTGCCTTTCTTTGTTCATGCCTGTGTGTGTGTGTGTGTGTGTGTGTGTGTGTGTGTGTGTGTGTTTCTGTGCAGGAGATGAGTGTGTGTGCTGGGTTTCCTCCAGGCCACGCAGAGTTCTATCTTTGACTGGGATGGCTGTCTTTTGTTTAGACTCCTCTGCAGCTCGGCTCGAACACACACCTCATGCTGTGCATCCTAAACACAATATCAGAGGATTAAGTTAACTTTCCTGACTTGAAATGAGAAGGTCTTTATTGAGTACACTTCCATGCACATTTTGATTCTGCACATAAATACAGATGAGGGAAAATTGTCTGAAACGTGATAGAAATTCTCCAGCATGTAGACGAGACTTGAACCAATTGGAACTCCTGATTTTTGCAGGTATCTCCGTCTCTCTGCAAGATACAAACAGATGTCTTAAGTTTGTGACAGGCTGAATTCATTGTTCTCTATGCCAGAGGACTGGCCCCCTGTAACCTTTAGTCACCATAGAGTGTGTGAGGGCATGAGGCGGCACAGCCACACAAGCACCTGACCTCCAGACTACCAAATTAACCTGGATTATTATAGCCGATACTTTTTAAACACGTCTTAATCAAAATGTGGTTGGACATTTTTCCCTGGCAACATGAATCCAGGTACCATCCAGGTTCCAGTCCAAATGAAGAAAAAACTATGTCATGACCGTAGTGCAATGAATTGTGGGTAATTCAATCACTTTAGTCCAGGTAGCAGCAGCCATTAGGTAACTGTGTAGACCTGAGTCTATCAGGACTCATCTTATTTAAGTACCGTAAATTCCGGACTATAAGCCGCTACTTTTTTCTCACACTTGGAGCACTGCGGCTTCTACTCCGGTGCGGCTAATGCATGGATTTTTTATGGGGGACAATGAGCTTCTGCCGCAAACACATTTGACTTCGTCACGTCGGATCTTAATATCAGTCCTTTTGCGCTTCATGCACGCACCCTCATGATGGAAAACACACGGAGAAATACATATGATGCAGCTTTCAAGTTAAAGGCGATTGACCTGGCTGTCAAAGAAGCTAACAGAGCTGCTGCACGTTAAGATGACACTGACAGCGACAACAGAGACTGAGGAAGTGAGTAATGAAGTCATTCTGAGGCAGTGAATGGATGGACTTTTTCTTGTGAAATATATTACGGTCATCTTTTTCATCAGCCGTGTTACAGACACCGTCGGCTAGGCTTCGTATTGTAACGGTTCATGTTGTAAAGTCAGTAGTTGATAATGTGTTCATAATTCCGATTATGTGGAGAGTCAGTGAATGCACCAGCGCGAACGTGTTGAGTGGCTGTATGAGAGAACGCTGGGGGAGAGAGTTGGATTGTTACGGCAAGTTATGTGTTGCTCTCTGCTGTAAACGGCGTGGTCACGGCCGACAGTGATCGGGTTATTAAAAGTTATTATTTGAACGCTCTCGTCGTCCTTTAACGTCCGTACGGACGCTACAGTGATGTTACCGGTAGCCTACGTCTGTGTAAATAGCTCTTGTTATAGCGTGGACACCTGCGGCTTATAATCAAGTGCGGCTTATATATGTACAAATACATTTATTTACTTATTTTTAGCCGGTGCGGCTTATATCCAGGTGCGCTCAATAGTACGGAATTTACGGTACTCTCTCTCCTCTCTTCGTCCCTTCACCTGCTGGTTTGTACTTCACAACACTTTACTCATCCAGGCTCCATCATGCTTACACACAGGAGGACTTTATCTTCAGTAACTGTGCTCTTAATATACAAGTATAACAATAAATACAAACATAAATAAGAAAAGAATAATATAGACAAGGCTACATTTAGTTTTTTAATTCACATAATTATAATTGTTTTAATTTAGTTCAATAGTCATTTAAAGCTGGTGTCTTGTGTGACAGCCTCCTTTGTCACTTACTTTAAGTCAGTTTGTGACACAGGTCACACCGACACATTCACACACTGATGGCAGAGGCTGCTATATGTAAAATGTCCATCAGTATCAGTAGTGCATGAGATCAGCATTGTAATAAGGGGTTAACTCCTTTTATTGGAGCAAGAATATCTTGTGTGATTTTAAATTCCTAAAATAACTAAAAATGTTATATTTTGTTCGGTGGTTTAGTTTTTTCCCCCTTTCATCTTGGAAAGACTTCTAATAAGAGCCAAATTTGTCATGCTATCATAATCTTCATTGTTCAAGAAGCAGAACTGACTCGCTTCAACCATTGATGTTTTCAGTTTCTATCAGAAATTTCAAAATGTGTTTTATCTTTACGAATCTCTTACTCGTCGGGTAATAAAAAAAAAAAAAACACGAGTAGAATGTATAAAGAGATTAAACTACTGGTGGAGACATTTTAACAAAGGGATTTCAAACCTCTTAAATTACACCAATCACACAGCATAAAATAATGACCCTGATATCATTTAGGAAACAAAAAACCTGAAAGGCACACCAGCCTTATGCTCGAGGTACATGACTTCAGCTCAGCCCTTTGGTTCTGCTTATCAAATGATATCTACATATGTACAGCATGTACAGAAATAGCAGCATCGATTCTGCATTAGGCAGGAAGCAGCTCTGCAGAATTTAAGCACTGTTTCATGTAATGTTTTCTTTTTTTGAGATACATCGCTGTCGCTGTAGATGACAGACATTTCAAAAAGAAACATTTTGACACCGTCCGTATGCAATCCCCAAAACACTCAACGCTGGACTCACAGCGTCAGACAGAAACTCTGCATCAACACGGGAACATTTCCTGCTTCCTTCTTCCCTGTTTTGTGCCACTGGAATTCTTTGCCGAGCCTTGTGAGTGCCAGCAGTTGCTGCATTGAAGCACTGTGCCGCTCGTTCTCTCCCACTAATCACAAGGTTTTTTCGGCTGCGGCATTATGCTAACTTACGCCGGCAAAGGGGAGGGGCCAACGGGGCTGCTTTGATAAGTCGAGCATGGCGAACATGAATGAGGCAGCGACAGGCGAGGCAAAACACACATTCATTCCTCTCACAATGCCGAGCAGCACTTTTAATTAAACCTTATCCAACATGATGAATAATGCAACAGCTTCCTTGCAATCCATCGTCTCTTTTCTGTTGCTCACCACGCTGAGTTAAACCATCTTACCCAGTCACATGCATACATTACGCTAAGGAATGGCAGAGAAGAAAGGGTGCTGCACAACATTATAAATATACAAAATGTTTTATAGTTTTGCCCACAGGGGGAAAAACAAGCGGTGGTGTGTAAATAAGCAGCGGTGGTTTCGGTGTGTCTGATTGAGCAGGGTGCATCAAATGCCTGATAGCTCGCTCTGTGTTGAATTTGTCAGAACTGACATAACCAGAAGTATGTCGTGCAAAGTTTACACATGTCGCCGTTTCAAACGCGCTCACACTCGGAGCAGAAAAGCAGGTAGAACTTTAGATCTCGATTCAGCCTCTATTACGAGGGCAAAGGGCTCAGTGTGAAACTCGGGGAGACAAAGTCCGACATAAAATGCTCCCCGTGGGAGAGAAATGGCCTCTCTGCATCAGACAAGAGCAGCCGCTGAGAAAAACATCAGCCCCCTTCTTTCAAAACTCATGGACACACTCCTAAAGGGATAGAGAGGGGGGTGGAGGAAGGGCGAGGGGGTTAGAGGGAGGAGGAGGGGGCTGCTGGTCAGAGAGAAAGGCAGCAAAAGGGATATTCAGAGCATTGAGGAGTGAAAGGATTGTATGGGAGAGTGAACCCATTACAGGGCAGACGGGCTGGGGCATGGGAAGACCCGGAGAGAGAGGCTGCAGGGAGGTACCGGCTTGTATTTAGACTACAGAGGATCGGCAGAGGGAGGCTCTGCCAGGAAACCTCTGGCCCCACAGAGTCCACTGAACCCAGACGGGATGCAGTTTACCGAGAGGACTGCTGAAGTGAAAGCTGCAGTACAAATAAAGAACCACGTTCTTTTTCAGATCAGGAACGCAAACATGTGACAAGTTTAATATGTTTGTGTTTCTGACGCTACAGCATGTGCTCTAACACTCAGTTATCCTAACATGGAAATCAATAAAATCAAAGCCCATACTTTCCATACTATTAGAAACATGGACGCTGCCCATTAACACCATTAACAACAGCGCCACAGGGCTGAATCTGAGCGAGTCGCAGCACAGCATGAGCTGACAAAAAAAATGCATGCACTGGATGTTTCTAATTTTTGCAGTAGACTGTAACTCTTCATCTTCCTGCTCCACGGTCATTTTTCACAAGTTTCAGGACGAGCCAATAACTGATCCAGCTGTCTGTCCTGATTAGTTAATTGATTTTCTTTCCTTGTCGGTTACATTTATGCCCCACCCCCGAGCGAAGAGACGCATAAAATAGGACACTTTGGAAAATGCTTTGATAAAACAAATGCAGGGATGACACGCCGACAACAGACGAAAGGAACACCATGATTGAAGACACTGGTGTTCTTTTTCCAGTCCCATCATTAACTGACATGGAAATCTTTCAGTTTTGAATTCACACGTTTTGTGTGAATTAATGAAGGAAGATGAAATAAAAAAACAAAACAAAAAACAAACAAACAGGGAAATTCTTTGTTACGCGGTTAATGGTTAGGCTCTTCTGCAAGAGTGCACACATGTTCTTCAATGAAATGGCATCAGGGTTAATACAATCAAATGAAGTCTCGACAAAATGCGGTAGTATGGTGCATCAGTAATCAACAATACTCAGTGTTCATGTTTATGGAAGAGTTCAGAAAATAGCTCCTGGAAGGCTTTTTGGGACAGCAGCGAGATGTAGGGGGGTGGAGGAGGGATGGAGGGGGAAGAGCTGAGGGAGATTTTGGAGAGAGAAATGAGTTGCTGCAGTGGAGCCAGCCAGCCCCAGACGTGTGTTGTACCAGCCAGTGCCACAGCCCTGCACGGCGACGATAAAGCTGTGCACTGTCAGGCTGCTTCACGTTCAGATAGTTAGGCGCCATGCTAGTAGGGTGGATGGTAGGGTGGGGGCATGGAGGGTCTCTGGTGAGATGTGTAAAGGCAGGTTATCCTGAAAGGGTAAGTGAAGGTCAGTGCTTAATGTTGCATTATTTATGTTTTTGTATTTTTTTGTTTGTTTCATACCATTTCTTTGGGAACATGAAATTAAAAGAATTCCACAGCTAAATATGATTTAAAAACAAAGGCAACATCTGGATTCATAGATCCGAGTGAGCCCTGGTAGTGTTTTGAAATGTGTATTAAAAAAAAAATAAAAAAAAATCAGGTACAATTTGAAACAAACAAGAATCCAATCGGACAGTTGGCTGACAGGTGCTGTTATGGGTGTTAAAAAAAACCCAGATGTTTAATTTATTTAGTGGGGGTTTGAGTTCAGTATTCAAATATAATATTTCAGAAACTTTTCTTCATACATCAAAAAACAAAACAAGTAAAAAGAAAAACAACAGCAAAAGACCATCATCCATCTCGTCCTGTCAGGAACATATCAGTTTACTTGACTGTACATAATATGCATACAGCGTAGATGTCTGTAAAAAGGTAACAGACGCTGCAGTGTGTCAGGCTCATTTGAATAAAATATAGATTTTCCAGCACCTCCCGTGGAGCTGGTTAAGGCTGTGGCCACACACATGGACCAATAACAGGACAGATGTTCAGGGTCTGTTAGTGGAGCTCGCAGCACCTGGCGGCTGTCGCGCTGTGTAACAAGTTATGCAGAACCTCATCATGACTTGTAAAATGCATTTGCATGAAGATGAGTTCAACGTAAAAAAAAATAAATAAATAATAAAAAATGATA
This sequence comes from Symphodus melops, assembly GCF_947650265.1. Taxonomy (NCBI): domain Eukaryota; kingdom Metazoa; phylum Chordata; class Actinopteri; order Labriformes; family Labridae; genus Symphodus; species Symphodus melops. The sequence goes on from NC_136695.1 coordinate 4,777,998, forward strand.
CTTGTAAAGTTTTGGACATTTGCCTATAACCTAAGAACATTTTGAACTGCCGAGAGGCACATCGCCCCGATGGAAGAAAAAGGTTTTAGTATTAATAAAAAGTGAGAAAGCGAAGGCGTACGTCTCCTGCCAGCAGGGTAAGTACACTTATCTCTCTGCAGGGGCAGGTCAATCCAACACGTCTTCAAAAAGAGTCTTAATAATCATCATATTTCTTCGCAGTTTCTCTAAACAGTTGGAATGGCGGGGAAGCGTTCCCCCTTTGCTTCTCTTTAAACACTCCAGCCTTTCATGCACTGACATTCATTTCTCTCAGCGCTCTTCCCTGCAGTGTGGGCTCATGTATACTGGGCCCAGTGTTTCCAGGCCTCTCCATACAGGGCTACAGTGTGCTGTTAACATGCAGACTCCCCGGCGAGTGTATAATTTGTGACTCATGTCCAATTCTGATCGAGTCAGTCTCCTGCTGACTTCCTGCCTGATGAACGCTGAGAAAACAGAGCTGGTGTGGTACAATCACGGGACCCTCACTCTGCAGCCAACACGCTCAGTGAGACGCTGAAGAGTGACTCAGCGCTTTTTTACTAAAGCTGTGTCATGTCCGACCAAAGTGTTCACTACTTTCAGTGTTTTGTTTTTATTATTACTATCATTTAAGCAATGTGGGAAAAGAACATTTTGACCATGGGTTGAAGATCCAAACTCTGACACAATTAGACTTGCATACTTTAATGACTGGACATCAGATCCTCGGGGAAATCTAAGTTTGTTCTTAAAGTTAGAATAAATACTGTAGATTGAACTGAAAACGACTTGAGGACAAAATCTGAGGCCGCATCCACAATACTTCCATTTTAAATTCTATTTTATATATTGGTCAAATTCCCCGTAGCCCCGAAGAGTTAGACCTCAGCTAACAGCTGACCTTGAGTTCGTTGGAAAACGCCAGAGATGTGTTCAAAAGTCAGGTTTGAAATGTTCCTAAATCTTTTCTTAAAGAAGTTTGTGTCCCTCTGAAACATTGGAAAACAAATATTTCTTAATGTAGCTTAAAAGAAGTCGCAGTGAGACGAGGTTCAGAACTACAAAGGAGAGACATCTTAACCATTTCCCCCCCAAGGTGAATACTGAATTATTAAAATAAAGTGTTATCAATGACAGTGCAGCTAAACTGATGTGAAGCCATGTTGCTTCAGTTACTCGTGAGATGATTATTATTATGATCTAGAGGAGTCAATTATTACAGGAGGCTGATACTATCAGATAACCTCTGTCTGAATCACTGCTCAAAACAAATGACACTTTACAAACTCATGCTGTGTCCAATAAGAGAGTCTGACAAAAAGGTTGAACTAAAAACAAACGACATTATATATTTCTGCATTTATCTGAAGAGAAGCTGTGGATTTTAACCCGTTTATTATGCAGCAGCTGCTTCAGAAATAATGTTAGCCGTTTACCTTCACTGATGAAGTGAGGAGCTTCTGTCCCCTGCTCCCTTTTTTTATAACAACACAAAGACAAACGGAGGATTTATGATACACACTGTGCAAACTGAGGTTGCCCAAACTGGTGTTGAAGTTGAATATTTCCCCTCCATCGCTCAGAGTTGCGTGAGGGTCGATCACGGCCAAATCAGACCAGATCAATTTCTGGCTTGTTTAAATTTGAGTTGGCACAACTGCACAGAGTGAATGCAGAGCTACACACGCTCACTCTCCAACATCAGAGTGTGTTTGCACCACCAGTCTTTTCCCTCTTACTCTGAAAAATATGAAAGAGAAAACGCTGGCAGGACAACACTACGGACCTCGAGCTGCCAGAGAATATCTGTTATGGTTTAGCATTGCTAGTTAAATCATCTTATACCTGAAGCCTGCCTGAATAAATGGGACTGTTAACGGAAAGCAGGATGAGCTTTCTCATCAGGAAACACTACTTTAACATGCATAGGTCAGAATCTGCAAAGAGGTATGAGGAGAAACCAAAGGAGAGGAGAAATACCCTTATAGTATTTTGTGCTACGGATGCTTGCTATCAGGACAATGAACACACCTCTGAGTGAGTAACTGTACATTAGCATGTGGCTCTTTGTTACAAAAACACAATCAAGTTTTGATTTAGAGAAGACTGTGTGCAGCCGTGTGTTTAGTCTACGGAAACGCCACAAAATATGTGCCGTACCGAGACGGCCGGGTGGAAACGGGGGTGATGAAGTTTGGTATCAGAACCTTTTCCTTCATACATTCTACTGGGTTGTATATTTTCTTTGCATTAATCAAAACCCTGAATCATCCACAAGACCGAGGCAAACACTAGCCGCAACACCGCACTGCTGTGCGATGTTACTATGTCAGCAATTATCGACGATTTTATAACAAGAACAACTTTCTGTTAAAGTCTTGAAAGGCTATCTATTGGCTGGAACACTACTTTGAGATCATTTGGCTCAAGCAAAGTTGCCAAGAAAAAAAACAAAAAAAAACAGACAAAGTGGGTCACACATATCGATGAAGCTTTCTCCAGTTCCCCAAGAGTTTCCCTTCCAGGTACACTCTTTAAAGTAATGTTGCTCTGTTTAGACTGAGATCAGAAAAAATCAAATGAAACCAAAAACGGACAAAAAAAAAGTAGCCACAGTGCACGTCATGCCGGGGGGGAGAAGCAACATACAAACAGTACATGCATATCAATTTAGAGCGTCTCTGCTCATATTTATCTCAGCTCAACTCATTATCCCGGCAGACTGACAAAGTTAAACTCATTAGCATACTTATTTGACACTAATTCACTCAGCTGAGGCGAGCAGCTCCAGATCTGCTGCTGGAGAGGAGCTGTTGGCTGCACCACATAAGAAGGAACCGGGTTTTTCTTTTCTTTTTGGAGGAGCAAAAAAGGAAGGAGGTACATGTGCAATGCTCATTAGGGAGAGCCATATGGTGGAGGGAAAGAGGACGAGAGAAGAAAGGGAAAAAAAAAATGGAGTGAGATGAATGTGCAGGACTTTGTCTCGAAAACATCCTCCATTGTTTAGATTGCTTTATAGCTGTTGGAAATGCGCTCACTTAAACTGCTATAACATAGTTTGGTTTCATTTGATCAGATTGTGTTTTAGCGTCCTCAGATGGGTGGAAACTGATTACATCTTTATTTCCACCCAGAGCAAAAAAACAAAGCAGTGTAGAGAGTGAATCTTCTGTCTGTGTATCAGACTGGCTTCGTGAATCAAGAAACACCAGCAGGTATATCAGAAATAAATCAATAATCTGCTTAATAGTACCGTGACAAACTTGTTGTGAAGGGGGGAGGGGGGGGGGGGGCGAGTGACTCATTGTGAGTCGAGGGGAGCTTATGATAATGGGAGTCAGATCCCCTCCTACATGTCAGCCTGATGGCATCTGCTGCCTCCACTGATCAACAAATTATACATGAAATCAATTTGGGCACCTCCTGGAGGATTCCATCCTCCTCCGTGCTTGTGTTCTCCTCCTTTTTTTTTTTTGTTGTTGTTGTTGCTGCGTCTACTTTCTGTTTTGTCTTCATTCCTCCTCCTTTGTCTGGCTTCTCATCCTTTCTCACCACCCCAGTTTTGTCCTCCCAGCTCCCCTCTTTGCTTCTCATCCTGGAACTTCACAACAACTCGCAAAAGTTTGAACACAGTGGGAAGTGACCACAACCTCCCCCCGGCCATCTGATAGATCAAGCGTCATCACATCCAATCCAATCATCCTGATGCAGATGTTAACAAACACTCGTTGTGTAAGACAAATTATAAGAGCGACTTCAAAGATCAATACCTTTAAAAATTACCAACGTTATCTCAACTCAGACATCAATTCACCAGATTCACCACCTCCACTTTGACCATCACTTCATTGTTTTTCGTCATTAGACGGCAGCCTTTACACATCAAAGTTACATCACCATTTAAGGTACCAGGAACTCCAAATCAAAGGAGACACTTTTAAAGAAACGAGTGAGATCGAGAAAATAAAGGGGAAGATTTTAGGGTGTTTTAACACTAAATGTCTGATAGCCACTACACACACACACACACACACACACACACACGCACAGATAAGACATCATGAGCCCAACCCACACAGCGTGGGAATCACATACTAACATACTGCATTCACCAACAACCAGAGTCCTGACCCTTCTCAACATCAACATGAAACAGGACTGTAGAGCAGATAAAAATGATGGATGGCAGGTTAGAAGAAAGGTTTTGGGATACTTCCTTCTGAAAATGAGAAGACGAAGACTGGATGGAGAAAGTAATGGAGGCAGCTTGAATGTTGCCTGTACATGAAGTACTGACTGCTCGCTCCCGAATTGGCCAACGTTTTGGTGCTGAGTGCATGTTTGACTTCCTACAAGGTTCCACCCACGCAGCAGGATGTAAATATGTCATATTAATGATTCTCACAGGCGGATCACATTACTCAAACATACCACATTTGCTTTTTTTCATGCTATTGGTTGAAAATATGACTGAAAATCCAGGTTCTTTTAGATACGATTGCTTATTAACCCAAACACAGGCTTTTAAAAAGTAGGTAAGGATTGATTATATGATGCATAAACTTGAATTTCCCTCGGGATCAATAAAGTATCTATCTATCTATCTATCTATCTATCTATCTATCTATCTATCTATCTATCTATCTATCTATCTATCTATCTATCTATCTATCTATCTATCTATCTATCTAAAGGTTTCAGTTGATGGTTGCAGATTGTTGGAAACAGTTTTCTGATGTACATTGTTGTAGTCCTCACTCATTCAGAAATGTTCAGCTCTGTAGTCCCTACCCATAAGCTCCTGTTCAATTGGAACAAACTTCCTAACAAGTAAGTATATTTTAATACAATGGAAGGTCATTTAACTCCTGGTCCATGCAGTGGAATCACAACAAGTTTCTCCAAAGGTTCGTAGCCTCTGGGGAAAGTTCCTCTGCTGGAAACTTGGATTTATAGTACTAATATTACTAATGCAGGCTGGGAAACATTGGAAAACCAATCTGTGTGTTAACTAATTTAAAAACAGAAACTTGACCTAAAATGGACTTGAAGATAATTAGAAACTAAAGTGAGGCTATGACTTGAAAACATTTCTTTTTTCCACTAAAATAAGAAAAATATTTCAATGGAAAAACCCAAATCCATTGATGAATTTTACTGTGTTTAAAAGAAAAACAAAAAAAGTGGTTGCAGTTCTTCTGTGAAGCAAAATGGCTTAATAATATAAAGGGCTTTTACGGCATGAAAAGTTAGATTACACTGAATGGAAGGCCCAGCTGACCCATGTCATTGAAGGGAAATGCCTGACTATGAACACAAATCTATGTACTGGGCTTTTGTGACCATTTAACAAAATGCTGTAAGATTAGTTTGCATGTCATCTTCAAATAACAAGACTGAAGAGTATGGTTGACTTTGGCAAATGTCCAACACGGCGAATGATGATTTCAGAAAAGAGGAAGGAGCAAATGATCAGAAGCTCAGATGAAAAGCGGAGCATTGCAACACGTTTGAATCCAAACGCTTTGCAGCCGATGAGGAGAGAAAATATTGAAAGAGGCAGAAGCTCCTCAGACATCTCTTCATATGAAAAATATAACACTTAACTGCTTCTCCTATATGTTCACATTCACACTTAATCATAAGAGGCTGCGGTTCAAACATGATGTTCAGAAAAGCCTGATGTAGATGTCTGCATACATTGGAACACATCCTTCACTCTGCTTTTCCACGAGGAGAAGATGAAATGAAAGCCCACATATCTGGCAGCCACTGAAGCCGTTAAGTTAGAAGAGGTAGTGGGAGAGTAAAACTGGCTGATTTGACTGAAGGCTCTCCATTTCTCAAGGCTACGCCTCCGGTTATCCTTCCTTCCCCCACCTCCTATCCCCCCCCCCTCCCCGGCTCACAGCGGGGATACACTTTAAATCACTTTGTCCTCTACCTAGAAAAACTTTCTGACAGGTCGCTTTTATGGACTGCACAAATCTATTTCTTCCTGTTACAGAGCCCAAAATATTCTTTTCTGTGCTGCTGACTTTGTAAGTTTTGGACACTGATGGCTTTAGTAGAAAGACATTATGGCAGAAACGCACCAGGGAACAAATAGTGCTTTTACTTTCAAGAGAAATGCCTGCACAGCCATGAAGGTTCTCTGCATTTTATCCCTGCAAAAAATATAGCACGGCCACTAGAATGGTACCGTAGGCAAGAGTGTGTGTGTGTGTGTGTGTGAGTGTGTGTGTGTGTGTGTGTGCGCGTGTGTGTGTAGATAAATAGCTGGCATGGCTACATCGCAGATACTACAGTGTAGCTTTGCCTGCAGCTGTTATCTTCAAAGTGACACAGTGATGCTTCAGGGCCGGAGTGTCCCGTCACCGACCTGTGATGGCTGACTGCACAGACACAGTGTAGAAAGGCTGCAGCTTTGTGTGAAGCCTGGCCATGAGACCAGCAGCAGCACAGAGAATAGCACCACAGCACATGACACCAGCGGAGAAATGCTTCACAAAAATACATTTGGACTGGCTAAAATTAGTGTAAAGGAAATTAACTGATATGTGTGCATTGACTGACTACACACCTAGTCAACAGAGTCACAGACTTTATGATCTTACAAGGTTTGACTATGTTGTACGGTCACTATTTTTATAAATCACCAGATTACTGTTGAGAGTACAGTCTATCATTTTTTACCGCAGCGCTGCATTGATTTAAACATGAAATGCAGAAGAAACAGGAGCATTTTTCCTCCCAACGTTACCCTGGTTTTCCTGCATGTCCCCTAAAAAATGAGTCAAGTTGATGCCTTTTGTGAACGCAGCAATTCAATTGGAAGGGGGGGGGGATTTAAAGCAGGTAACATTTAGAAAAAATGGAAATGTTTGATGACATTAAGATCCCACAACAGGCATGCAATCTGTGTGATCTGTGTGTAATAAAACAGATGCATTTTTTTTTTCTCCCAAAATTGTCATCATAGCGTCAGACTCTGTCTATTTTTTAGTGACGTTTTAGAAATGTTCAGGAGCGCAAACGTGAGAAAGGCACGGCGTTATGGAAAGCTTGGGTATGTTGTCGAGTCATTCTTGTTTACAAGCGTTCCTTCGTCTACAGTAAGCCTGGGAGTGAGCCGGAGCTCTCTGCACCTTTAATGGGATGATTTAGATGCTGATTAAGCTGCCGATGTTGTTTTTAAAGACGATCTAAAAGACTCACAGGTCTATTTAGATCCTTGCTCGTGTTGATGTATGTGGCTTTGAATAAAAGCGTCTGTTAAACAAGTTGTAGACTTGTAGAAGAGAGTATATTTTAATATTAAATATGAATGGCAGCTTTGGGAGATTGTTGTTTAAGTAACCCTTTTTAATCAGCTAGCTCCTTTACTTTATATACCGGGGGAAGAAAGGGCGTTCATATTTATCGTCGTCACGTTATGTTGGTGAAGACGTCTTTGAATTGTATCACAAGAATAAAACACAGAAAACACAAGCAGCAGAGCTTAGCTGAGATCTGACCCGAGATCATTGTGACCATCATCCTGATCAAATTCAAAATTTACAATAAATAATAATAAAAAAACAGTAATAGTTTGAGGAAAACTTTATATGTTTTTAATTGAGTTTTTACACATTTGAAATTGATGCAGCATTTTAAGATATTCCATGAAAAATGGAATTTACATGAAACAAGAATACTAATACAAAGACTTGCAGATAATTTTAATTGCAGAATTAGTTGGGACACGAGGGAGGACTATATCTCAGCATAGATCTGTAACTCTACTTTAAATGCCTCCAAAGATTTGCTCTCAAAATCAAAACCAACTAAATTCTTGTTTGGATTGAGGCACAGAGCTGTTGATTTATCTCTTTCATGTTGCTTTTTGCTCCCTGATTGAATCAATGTTTTATGCTTTGTTATGTATTCTGACTGTGAGCATGCTGCGTCCAGTCCTCCGCTCTCTCTCTCTCTCTCTCTCTCGCCTGGAGTACCAGTGAAGTGTGTTGAAGCTCAGAGACGGGGCAGCTGTCTCCCACTTGTTGTTGGGACTCACAGTTGAACTGTGTGGTCACTGAGTGGATTGATGGGGGGAGCCATTGCCTCCCCTCGGCACAGGGTTGCATCAGCTAATCTTGTGAATAATGCAGAATCATGAATAAACATAGATCAATGTGGTGCAGTACTGTAAAGGAGACCTGCCTTTTTTTCCCCCTCTCCCCCTTTCTTCTTCTTTCCACCCCGACTTCCATTTTTTCAATCCATCTCTTTCTGCCTCTTTTTTCTCACCAAAAAAAAAAAAAAAAAAAAAGATCTTTTTTTTTTGTCCAAAATCAAAAACTCCCACTATTCCCCCCCCATCCTCTGTCACTCTCTCTCTGTCCTTTTCTTTTCCTCTCTGGCCGCAGCAGTGACAGACATTGTAGTGCTGTAGTGTTGCTGTGTCTCAGTGCAGTCGAGTCAGTCCCGGCCTTCACTCTCAGCTCAATAGCTGCCCGGGTTTCCTCAAAGGCAGCCATCCAGCCAGCACAAAGCCTGCCCACTGGGAATAGACCCACAAAAGAGAAAGGGGCTGCTCGCCTTCTTTGCTGAGCTCCGTCTGAAGCGGCCTGCCTCCACCACCACCTCCTATAAATAATACAACACTGCCTTGACAAAAAGAAACCCGGCCCTGCTCCCGCAAGCCTCTGCTTCCATCTCTTCTTTATTCCCCCCCTCCCCTCCCTCCTTTCCTCTGCCCTTCTCCTGTTTCCCTCCTCGTCGCCTCACCTCTGATTCTACTAAAGCACAAAAAACAGTGCTTTAGATACAAATTCATTTAGATACATTTTTGAATGTAAGGCCAGATGTATGCGCACTGTCCCATATGTCTACTGCACCTGTTTAGACGGGCGGCTTTGCATGTCTAAACAAACCACAAGATGCACTCTGCACATGAACAGCATGAGGGAAGTGTAGAGGCTGAGGCGATGTGACATCAACAAAGCAGCGCGGAGAACAATGGAAGGAAGTTTTGGAGCCAATAGAGCAAAATCAATTATTGCAATTATCAACATCTGTACATGTCCTCCCACTGCACAGTGACAAACATGCCTGTTATTTATACTCTTATGTGAACGATTGAGCTGCTTTTGCAGCCTTATAGTAAACCTGGAGAAAACGTATCTTATTTTTTAATTTCATTTTATTTCCCAGGGACAATGCATATTAAAATTAAATAAATAAATCATTTACTTGAATATGCAAGAGTTAGCCAAAAGGCTACTTTTCATCTGCTGTCCCTGGGCAGATCTTACAAAAGGCTCCCTGGATAATCAAAACTAATTCAGGCTACCAACAGAAATAAAATGACAGCTCTCAAGTGAAAACAAGAATCAGCATTTGGTTAAAAATAAAAAGTACAAGATGTGGGACAGACGTGGAGCAGCACTGAAAAGACATAACAGTGTGTAAAGTTAAACAGGTATTAGTAAAAGCACGTATCTAATAACATACTAAAGTCAATGTTATGTAAGACTATTATACAGATTACGGTACATATAAAACATTGAGTGAGCTATGCCTGAAGCTCACAACAAAGGAGAACTAAAACATCTGTGTATGCTTGATGGTTTTAGAAAAAGGCTTAATTAGAGTCAGGTATGCATGGCAGCAATAATAACGGCTGATGATGCTTCTGGTTTCGTTTTGCTTGGAAAAGCAAAATAAATCTTCATAAATGTGTTACTTTTAAGGAAAAAAAAAACTTGTGTTAGAACTTTGACCGTGCTTTATTTTGGTTTTCAAAACACAAAGGAGGTTCCCAAAAGCACCTGGTGCTGGAGGACGTGGTCTACAGTCTCTGATATGAAGGTCCTGCACCGAGGGGAAGTTTCTTACCGACAGTGCTTAAAGTACAAAAGCACCTGTTTCACTTCTTCCAAAGGATGTGATATACATGAGGCTAATATGTAGAAACTTTACATTTTACACTTCCCTCTTTGTTACTGACTCTGCGTGCTTCCCATGATGTCACTTAATCAAATGCAGCAGTTTGTTGCATATACTTTACACTTTGTCGATTTAGATTTCCTAACTCATTAAGACTTTAAATACTTTGGAAAGCCAGTTCAAATAATGTGCATGAGTTATGTTTGTGGGAATGTATGAGTGTCTGTGTGCAAGTGTTGGTGTAATTTGTCAGTGTATTAATGTGAATGTGTGCACGGGGATTAGGCTGCTATCAGCGCAGCTCTCACAGCCTGTCAGGCTTTAGGACGACGCCGGACAAAGAGGCTCATTTCAATGTAAATGCAGCAGCTGAGAGGACACAGCTCTCTCAGTGGGGTGACTTCCACCCTCCACACACACACACACACACACACACACACGCACGCACGCACGCGCGCAAACACACACACACACACACACACACACACACACACACACACACACACACACACACACACACACACAAAGAAACAAGTCTCCAGATCAGGATACACACACTTCAACATATTCACTGGCACAGCAAATACACAGCCTCCATTTAGAGGCATACCGATTTTTATAGAAGAAACATAAATAGATTAAATTCTGAAGATTTTCTCAGAAAGTTGCAGAGTTGATGCGTCTGGTGTCTCTTTGCACCTGTCAGTAATTATAGATCTAATCTGGTCCACAGCGCTGTTTTGTGGCCCCTGTTTTGGCCCTCACAATCCAGAGTCCATCATTAGTCAGACCATTATCCCCATGCCTGGCCTCTGCACCTCTTATTGCATGCAAATAGAGCAGCTTTATCTGAGGAGTGAATGAGACCCCCCCGTCTCAATAGAATGGGACACCCTCCTCGGCCACTCAAAGCCATTCCTCCATCTATTACTGCATTCTCTGCTTCAATGCAGACAGAACAGATCTCATGGCGTCAGTGTCAAAAGAAAGACTTTGCTGGTTGGTGGGATGCAGATCAGTGTTCGGCCGAGTCGTCCGTGTGTCTGCTTGATCAACTGATCTGACTCTGTTGGCTTGTTTGACAAAATAAAGACTTTCTGCAGAAACACTTTCATCAGATTTGAAATATTCAGTCCTTATTGTGCGAGTGTTATTTATTTGTACATTGAAAGAGAGGAAATCAAAGAGATTTTGGAAACTCGAGTATGACAAGAAATCACTGCCGTCTTTAACAAATCATTTGATGATTGACCCCTGGGACTGTATTAAGATGGACAGAGCAACCGTCTTCTGGGAGTAAAGCCAAAAGACTGAGAGTTCCCCCTGCTGACGGCCTGCAGTATAGGTCATAAACCCCACCTCCTCCATGTTAAAAGTTTTGACATTTGTCAAACATAATTGAGATACTTGGGATGCACCGATGCATCGAGTCAATATCAGTATCAGCTGTGTTGGCAGACATCAGGACATCCTTTCCCTAACGAGTTCGACCTGTGGGATCTCTGATGGTGAGTTCAATGTGCGCTGTGGTCAGTGGAAAGGGACGACCTCAATTCTGTCTCTCTAAGTCAATGGTCAAAGCAAAAACCTAAAACATCATTTTAGCATGTTGCTAGCGCTGCAAGAAAGGGAAGCCTGCTTTACTGACACTGTGAATCACTTCAACACAATGCTCACATCTGATCTGAAAGTCGAATTAAAAGAGTATTTTTTTTTTTCTCAACTGTAGATAAAGCTGCACATTCACAACCTCACATCAGACTGAAAGCATTTGATTCATACGGAGAGAAGTGTCGTTTTTCAAAGGGGAAGCCAAAAAGCATCCTTGTTTTGAGATCTGCAGTAATCACGCTCGAACGTCCAACGTCGCTCATTAAACTTCCAGCTCACGTTAGCTTCTATATTCTTTATTTAATGCCCGTGAGAGTTTGGAGAGTATCCTGCCTCTGCTGATGCTGCAGCAGCAGACTGTTTGTATCTGCCTCCTGCATGCTAATGAGAACGTACCTGTCAGGCAATCATGTGCAGGATGCTGCCTCAGGTCAGTGTTTGCTGCCAGAGGATGCCTTCCCATGACTGTTCCTTCGCGCGCACACCTGTATGCTGTCCCCGCTCTCTGTCTGCAGCTTGACATTTGGTACGGTGAAGATAGAAGACACTGCAGGGGGAGAAGACGCAAGCGGATTAGGAGAATGTAGGCTGACAGGCAGGAGAACATTTCCAAGTAAGTTGTCAAAGATAGAGACGGTTATTTAAACGAGAATATTTGAATATTTATTTGCAGTGCTTTTGGGGTTTACATATTTTTCCTGATAGGGAAGAGTATGTTAAAAAAAAACCATTTAAATTGCTACATTTGACGTACAAACATTCCTTATGTTTTTCTTTACATGGAAGTTTTAGATTTTAACAAACCAACAAGAAGATCGCTTCAGAAGGACGTACACATAGTTGATGAAACTTTCAAACCTGATCTTTGTAAGGTGATTGCTCACGTAACTTCATTATAAGGGTGTCTAGGACTGAATGTTGATGTGCATGAATTGGTTTACATGTCTAAAGATACTAAAACTCATGTATGATTGACCTACAGTAAGAGAAGGAGAGGCTGCTCCCTAACAGAGGGGTGTGGTGCTAAATGAAAAAAAGACTTGGAGACAACAGTTTGGTGTCTCTTGAAACAAAGATAGGGCCATTTCTAGATGATCCAGGTTCCCCCTGATTGTCTTTCCACAGGGACTCGGAGCTTATTGTTTGAATGCAACGTTAAAAAACAGGTGACCTCATACAAAGAGAAGAAAAGCCCACTTGGGGTGGGGGGGTGGGTTTGGGTTGAGAATTGTTCCTGCTTGTGGTACCTAAGGTCTCTGAAAGCAGCATTGAGCCTTCAGTCATGAGGCCTCTCTCTCTTTAGAATCCTCTTCATGTGAGGGTCGGGGAGGCGGACTCCCTCTCTCCTCAGAAAAGTAGGCTTAAATCTTTCCTTTTTGATAAATAGGGCTGGCTCCGAACTCTGCTGCTTTCCATTAGACTGTGAGGAGAACTCGCACACTGCATCCATCTTCCTGGGAGTTCTTCAGCTCCTCTGTCTTCTATGTTTCTCTGGAGCCTTATATTTATTTATTCTTGTTGTTAATACAAGTCCATGCACATTTGTTGTGGCTGAGATTTGTTTTTTTAAATGCACATATTTTCACAATATCTTTATATAATAAATATTTTTTTTGTAGATTTGTACTTTTATTTTGATCCTTTGGTGGCTGCAGGCGGCCTGCTGCTGTGGATCAACTCAAACTGCTGCATCCAGCACTATTGTCTTATGTCTATTATCTTCATTTAAATTGTTCATGTGCATCTCAGAACTGTAACTGACACCTCAGTCGTCCCCATTTAACCACCATCAGTTGTTAATGTTCATGTTTGAATGATAAGTCTGTTATCATTTGTTTGTTGCGCCTGCTGTACGTGCACAAACCGCCATCGTAGCTAAAAAAAGGATTTACTTGTTGCTGTTTGTTCGTCTCTTTCTGTAAACACAACACAGTCAAAGCAAACTGCTGTTCAACATGCGTCTGCTCGACTTTATTTCTTAAAGAGTGTTCAGAGAAAATTGGTAAAAGAAAACAATGCTATGCAAATAAAGATTGAAAAACCAACAGGCTGCATTGAATAATTTCATACATGTAAATTCATGCTGGGTCTTAAACTATATATTAAGTGACTTACATTAAAAAAGAGAAGTGTGTTGTTGCTTTGACAAAGTCAACGTGACACCCTTGAGTAATGACATCTACTTATTCGTATTGTTGGATGTCCAAAGCTCACAAAGCGTCACATGTTTCTCAGCCTGTTCATTTTTAACATATTTGAAATGTTATCGGGCCGTATTTACTGATGTCACTGTACACACAGCGAGATGTCCCACACAAAGTATTACTAGATTGACTGTGAAGCCCTGGATGTTGAACACACTAAATGGCGAAATGTTTATGTTAATATTCTTTGCGACTAAATCAGGATTCAATATTACTCACTAAACTATAATGAGAGAAAGTGGCTGCCTTCTCATGTGAGCCGATCCTCTTCTCAAAGTGAGAGATAAAGGCAGGGAGAGCTGTGGAGATCCAGACAAAAAAAAAAAAACACACTCCATGGAAACATTTTCCTTTTTGCTGGAGTACAAAGTTTTCCTCCTTAAGGTCGCTTCTCTCACTTCTTTCACTGCCCACACAAACGCTCCGTCAAATCAAATTAGAAAGGTCACAATCCGATCCACACTGTAAGAGTAACCTCAGGAGCTCCATTGTCTCACTAATTCTGCCATTGTCGCTGGTAATCTGTCTGCGTATTGTCTGGATTAATCCATAATACACATGACAATAGAGAGCACAGCTGGCCATAGAAAACATTCTGTTCATCCCTACAGGGATCACAGGAAGACAATTACTTGAAAAGGTTCTTCCGTTTCACAGCCATGTGTACTTCTGGTCTTGGACAGTTCATCTTGTATGTACATGATGAGGTGTGTCATGCTCGTACAGTTTGCTTTTCCCTGGGCTGTTTCCATTGGCTCCAGTCTTTCTTTCAGCCTAATTCTCAAAACTGGAGTAATTAGGCTGCGTTTTAATCTGGCATTTATTTCCAATTTGCATAATTTTGACAGATCTCCCCGCTCTTTTCTTCCACACACACACACACACACGCACACACACACACACACACGGAAGACACTTTGTGTTTATCCATTCCTGTCCTCGTTTTAAGAAACTGTTTTAATTCAGTGCCATTCTTCCCTCCGTGGCTCTGCAGCTTTGCCTGTGTGTCACATGTTCATGCAGAAAGACAGAATCAGAGAGAGATAAAGGGAGAGAGAGAGAGAGAGAGAGAGAGACAACCCCTCTCTTTCTCTCTCTCTCTCACTGACCGCCGCTTTCAGACGTGACAACCTGCCGGCTGCTGATAACAGGATTAATAATGCTGAAAAATCTTAATCTGGGGGAATTAAAAAAAAAAGAAATTCTCCCATTAATATTACCACAATGTCAGCAGCAGCACACTCAGGGCTGCTGAGAGCGCTTTACACATCACTGATGAATAACAGCTTAAGGGATTGTTGATGTATTTATATGTAGCCTGTCACATAATATGGATATGAAGTCACACCTGACATAGGCTACATGCATCCAAAAACCACATTCTGTAGGAATAATTGAAATACAGCCGAGAAGCTTAGGCTGAAGCCTCTGACACCGTGTTGGGCTGAAAGTAAATCTCTACACTCATGTAACTCTTGCAAGATGAACATCTTGGAGGCTGGTGAAATGAATTCATCTTAGTTTAACACAGACTGCGAGTATTCAACTTCAGATAACAAAACACTCTTTTCATAAAATCCTCTGGACGTGCACACTGATCTGTTTCCAGGATTTCTAGCTCCTCGAGACGGACTCACGCCCAGGTTTTGTTTCAACGTTTGCAGTGCTGCAAAGCTTGTATAGAAAGCTAGAAGACCCAAACATTGATCACTATTGTTTCCAGCCTCACAGGGCTCCTCATCAGGTCCTGTCTGGACGTCTACATGGATCCTTTGTTGCAAAGCGCTCATCATTTGGACCAACACGAGCGGCAGGATGAAATGTTGCTTACTAGAAGTGCTTACAGATTATAATGGATTTGAGTGTCAAAAAAAAACAAACAAAACCCAGGAAAGAATTTGTGAAAGTGAACATCTCTTCTAGTTTGCAACCCAGAAAATGCAAATATCTTACTGAAGCTGGGAAAACTCATAAACATGCAAGATATGTTACAAGACGTGTGTCATTTTCACAGACAATGCATATTTAGATCTTGCATGTTGGCATGTGTTCAGCCTATAACGACCCCTGATGTGAAAAGTGTGTTGAGACCAAAAGTGAATTTCACAAACTGCCTGTACGTTGCACGTTAGTTCAAATAAGACAGTCTTTGTGTTTGTGAGACGTTGGTGTCTTCAGAGCTGAGGCTCTCATTAGAAACATGTGTCAGTCAGTTGCACGTCTGTGGGCAGAAAACACGTCAGGAGGCAGGAAAATGGAACGGAGGGTGTTTCTGTGGCCAGCTGGGCTGACTGTCCCAACCGCATCCACATTATAAGAAGGTCTTTTTCTACATGAACACAAACAACCCCACAGGTCCCTGCTGGCTCCCATCAACACAGAGAGGCAGAGAGGGGGGGCAGTGTAGGAAGTAAGAAAACAGGCAGCGGCAGAGAGAGAGTGAGTGAAACAAAGAAAGGACATCTCTATCTGTAGGTATATTATGAAGGTAGCTGTCATTGTAGGAAGCAAAAATAAAAGCTCCTGAGCATGTCTAATGTAATGTCATGATGTGATGACATGTTGTGGTCACTGTTGAGCACAGTTTTTTTAAATGTTTCTGAAAAGAAACACAGACTTTCAAACTTGAACTTTACACTTCAGATAAGAACGACATCCGTTGCATTGGCTCGTGGTGCAGGATAAAAACACAGTATTCACATATGGTAAGACGTATTTTCAAAATAAAGTGCAGATATAAAAAGACAAGCTCTGCGTGAAATTACTGTACAGATAAATATCTTGCACTTTTTGTTATAACTATAACAATAATCAGGACAATTCATGCAGTGAGCTTTCAACACGATGCTCCGTCACACACTGTGCTGAACTCATTTCCACTATACATGCAGGTTAATAAGCTAACATGTACAGGACAGTGATGCAGGGAGGAGATACATATGATCATAAACGATGTAACAATGGAAGAGATAATAGACGTGAGGAGGATAGTTTGAGAGTGTTCAGAATAAATCGAAAGCATGTCACATTATTGATTTCCTATTTTCTTGAACAAATAGGATGAGTGATGAAGAGACATTCAGTCATGTTGAGACAGGTTTTTTTTGTCATTCTCACTGAAACGTTACATTTCAGATGACCAGGCATGGCTGCACATTGACAGTCTTTTTACACTAAGGGCCAATTTTGTTTAAGTTTTATTTATTTATTTATTTTTGTTTGAGACAGGAAGTGTGAGAGCCACACAGTGACGGCCATGTTGTGTTACGTACTGTCCTGCAGCTCCCAGAGCCGTGGAGGAAGGTTGCTGAAGTACTCGTGGTTCAGCGCTGCCTGAGCCGACAGCCGGTTCTTTGGGAAGCACTGGAGGAACCTGGAGGCCAATTCCTCAGCGTGGTCCACGTAGCCCAACCTGACACACATGAACACACATCATCAGAGTGACCACAGGCACATAAGAGGATATACAGACAGAACTTAAACAGTCAGCCACCTCAGCTTCATCCAAACTAATTATGAATTTTCACATCACACCTTTCATTCATCCCACTGAGGAAGCAACTCACTTTTTCTCCAATTCACAGAGCTGCTGACAACAAAAAACAAGCCTTTTAATTATGCTGAAAGGTTTGCTGACTCCAGAGGAAAAACACTTCTTAGACGCACACACACACACACACACACACGCGCGCGCGCAAAAAAGCACACACTCCTGCTTACACCTTTCTCTTTTAAGCTCCGCTCACATGGGTCACCGTGAGAAACAAAAAGAGTTGATTAAAGCAGGAGCGAGGACGGAAGCAGGCTCTATTAGAATGTGTGTGTGTGTGTGTGTGTGTGTGTGTGTGTGTGTGTGTGTGTGTGTGTGTGGAGTGTTAAAGCATAGCTAAGTGTTCGTATAGGGAGTCACTGAACTCCTGAACCAGTTCTACCTTGCAGAGCTAAGAGGCAGACGAGATGGAGAATAAACGAACAGCAACACATTCAGTGAGTAGTTAGGATCCACTGCATTAAATAAACATGATGTTATTGAGCGCCGCTCGCCGTCCCTCCACCTCAGACTCCCTCTCATGTTCGGCAGACTTCTCATGGTTGGCTCCCCCAGTCAAGCACTCTGACAGCCACTCCCCATGGCTCTCAATGGGGATCTCGACTTATCAGCAGAGAGACAGAGGGAGGATGAAGCTCTGCTCGACTCATCCGCAGCACTCAGAAAGAGGCCGAGATGATGAAGACCATCAGAAGACTTTTACTCATCCATTCTCTGTGTCTTTAAGGTCACTGCTGACACTGCATCTTCAGCAGTGAGAACAAATAAAGATACTCTTCAGATAACTTATCATACTTTCATCCAAAGCTATTTATAGAGAGCGCCTCGCACTCTGCTGTTGAATCCATCATCTGGGCAGAAGAAATGGACCAGTGGAGACATCCATGCACAGTTTATTAGACAACTATCCTATCTCTTAAATGAAAGCTTGATAACCCACCATGGTCATAACTCTTATCAGAGTAAGCTTTTTGTTCCCAAGTACCGTCACATATACATAAACATATACATATAAATATACATATACAAGTCATTCATCTTGGTGTATTGGTGCAAAAAAACAGTTCCTGCTCTTTTTTAACGTTAACAGACAAACAGTAAGGTCCTTTACCTGCTGTTAGTAAAGTGTCTTGAGATAGAACTTGTTGTGAATTTGACGCTATACAAATAAAGATTGATTGATTGATCAATTACTCACATAAAACAGATAGAAAGAGATTACATCAATGATAGTGTTTCATGTCACGATAAGTTACAGTGTGTTCAGTTCACCTGTTTGCATGAACAGGTTTAAGATGCCTGATCACAACTGCTGCAGCAGCAGTGCTGCGAAAAGCAGGCTTGTTCCGTTTACTGTTCACTGACTTTCTTTGACTCCAAAGGGCGACTGGTTTTGCGACAAAGGCAGAACGAGACAAACGATGACACATAAAAGATCAAATATACTGCACATGAAATGTGGTTATATTGACATCTTCATCCAGTTTCAGAGAGAAGAACAACTTTACCTACTCACTGCTGTTTTTGGATTTCACCTCAGTGCAATTAGATAAAGTTTATTCCGTGTCAATTTATGTGCCTGCCAACACATTCGAGCAAAGGATCATTTTGTCCTTAATGGTGCTTTATCATGGTGCCTACTTCTAACTGATAACTCCGATGTGTGACCTTGAGAGGAGAGGGGTTGGAGGTGTGTCGCTGGAGGAGAGAGCAGGTTTAATGTTGGTGCTAGAGGGCAACATTTACTGGATCACAAAGTCGCACATTCCCCCCTTGAAGTTCATTTATTGAAATCTGTGAAGCCTGTGTTGAAATAAGATCATACACAAAAAACTGCGTAAAGAGGCAGGTTTACAGCCGCAGCGTTACAGTTAGACCATTACCAGATGTTTCTCTCTCTACAGGTAAAGAAGTCAAGCTGCTTTCATTCTGATCTGTCATGTTCAAGTCCCTCAACTCAACTCATTGAAATACTAAATCACCCAAGAAACGTTTGCCACAGTCGAGCTGAAGAAGGCATCCATCAGATTATTCCAGTAAACGCTGGAATCATTCGTTTCTCGCTCACTGTGCGTGCATTTGACTTTCCTGAGGCTCGCTTTGTGAATGCGCTTCAGGCAACAGAAACAAGCAGGTAGATATGAAGAGATCACCTGCATATGAGAGCATTAGCCTTTGAGAAGTGTTGATGTGCAGCAGGCGCAAATTCCTTCCTGCTATTGCTGTCATCTAAGCAGAGTGAATAAGTGCACATCTGCAGGAAGATGGATAGTATCTTGTAGCACCATCAAACAGCTGCAGGTGATGACACATTTACAGCAGAAAGAAGCATTCCTTCTTTAGTAGTGCGTGCTGTTTTCTTTTTCACGGCTATCAGAGAACTATACCGAGGAAGAGGGAGAAGCGTGACGGAGGAAAACACCTGTCAGTTATTGTCCTCCTGCCACCGCACAGAGAGGCAGGTTTGTTTGAGCAAAGCAGCAAAGACGAGCTGTTTTTGTGTGAAGACATCCTGTGAAGAGCTTTCACTGTGTTTGACTCATCTGAGGGTGAGGGTGAGGTGAGGGCAAACAGGCTTCAGCACGCATATCAAAGTTGTCGAGTTCTGGGAAAAAAAGAAAAAAAAGTGACCTTCAAGAGACACGGGTAAAATAAAATAAAAGCTCATTTATGTATGGCAAACGCATTTTCACTGGGCTCGACGCCGCCACCTCCAGAGGAATAGATTGTGTCGAGTGGAGCAGCTTCGCCAGTGAACTCTACGCTCCGTCATCTGCTTATCTGACAGATCGATCAGGACGTCTGAAAAATGAACAGCCATGATGAAAACAAACTGAACCTTGAATACATGTTGCAGTCTGATCAGCTCTAGGCTCTAAACACACCTCACCATTAGATAGGAGAGCCGTATTTTTTGAGAGGTTCTAATGAACATGTGTACTGCACAATCCAACATGTTACCAAGTTCTAGACTAAGACACACTAACATGAAAAGTCAAAAAAATCTAAATTCAAGATATAACAAGAAGAAGAAGAAAAGCCTTAGTGGCTTTTAGTGAGTAAAATTAGCTTCCAGTGCAGCTCGTGAAATCTAAATAAGACTAAAACTCAAATCTCCCTACAGGTGATAAGATTCTAGTTTTTGTAGTGTGTCAGTTACTTAACTAGCTTACCCGACTTTAAAAGAAGAGTTGAAAAAGTCAAGTTCAATCTATTTGTTACAAGTTAGAATCAAACCAAAGTGTGCTTTTTAAAAGTGTCCCATCACTCACCCAGACCTCTCCGTGATGGGATTATAAGAACACATCAAAACAAGAAGTCAGAGGCCAGAAATGTTCTCGTTGGGGAACTGAAGCTGAAGCAACGCCTCCTCTGCTGCTGTATTTGGCAACGTGCATGTTAAAACCAGACCGCCTATACGGCCTGCCCAGACAGCCAGGAAACAAGATGTTGATGTCTGACAGCTGTGAGGTGTGAATGAATGTAAGTGAGTGATGTGATTAATGACGGTGCGCTGAGTGCCAGGTTCTCATTGAAACTTAATGCAGTTAAATCAAAAGCTGGAAGACGACAGAGCTCCTTGAAAGTGAAAAATCCCGCCCATCCAGTCTGGAAGAAGTGACTGAAATGTTTTCACATCTGACACAGCTATCATCAGAACGTCATTTGTCCGAC
Organism: Symphodus melops; assembly: GCF_947650265.1. Taxonomy (NCBI): domain Eukaryota; kingdom Metazoa; phylum Chordata; class Actinopteri; order Labriformes; family Labridae; genus Symphodus; species Symphodus melops. The sequence continues at coordinate 4,798,995 of NC_136695.1, forward strand.
ATATTCAAACAGGGCGTTTTCACTTTAGGCACGATAGTTTCGTACCGTGTCCGGGCACAATCACCCCCCCCCCCCCGCCTTTCTCCCCTGGTCTGCACTCACTTTAGTCACTTTGTTCAGCAAACGAGTACACTTGCACATGTACACGTTCCCATACAGCAGGTGGCAGTATGCACATGGTTGGTTTCTGCCATAAAGCGGACAAAAGGAGAAGCAACCATGGCAACCACCCATAGGCCGACCAACTGGATGTTGGTGTTGTTTCTACTGTGCAGCTCAGAGGAGCTTCTGAAACGACAGGAGCCGTTTAGAAGCGGTCCACTTCCCTGTTTGAGCACAGTTACGCTCACATGTAAGTACACATGGAACATGCCTGAGACCACGTCTCCAAGCGGACTCGGACACAGTACGGTAGGAGGGCGACGTCTGTGCTCAAACTGATCAAATGAACCAGACTTTGGGGTCAAGTGTTCTCGGATCCTGTCTGAGGTCCTTAGTGTGAAACCGACCTTACTCCCTCCTGTTTGAGAATCATCCTGTAGTAGCATGCAGTAGCACTATAGCAAAGCTCAGTTTGATTTAGGTATAAAAACCTCTTTGTTGGTTGAGTCAAGGTTTTAGTCTAATATTTGATTTTGGTAAATTTCTGACTAACAGTCAACAACAATAATCATTATTTTAATCAGCTTCAGACTTTGACACGCAGAACAAGAGATTCAGGATATAATGACTTCCAGATTCATCTACTGGAGATAAATGTAGCTGATTCATCTTTCCAATTCATTTCCATTTCAGAATCATTATATCAGTAAAGGAAAGCTGAGTTGACCTCGTTACTTCCTCCGCACACCCGAGGTGAAAACGCATGTTCTATTAATTATTCATTTGAAAGCTATAGTGAAAACCAATCTTGCAGTTTACACAGAATATAAGTAATTAAACTTCATTATTGACATCAAAACAAGTCAATCTGCTCAGTCCTCATTTAAGAAAAATGATTGGATCATTTTGATTCACTCCAAGTGCAACGAGCAAAACTTTATTTATTTATTTAAAAGGATATTTTATCTTTGGTTTCTGCTCCTCATTTGATCACAATCACTGAAATAATTGAACATGCTGCTGTCTTTAAATATTCTCTCAAAAACAAAAAGCAGGAGTGGAAATGTCACCTCCCTACAGAAGTCATCAATGAGGCTGACACAGCAGTAAAAGCTGCGTGACTTCACTGTGCATGAGTCTGTCTTTTCCATTGACTGAACATAAATACAGGGATATTACTATGCACATCAAAGCACATGAAAAAAAACTAACGTCCCTGACCGACTTACTGCACATCAATCGTTCACATTTTTACAGCTGCAGGAAGAAAAACAGAGAAGAGGGGGGAAAATGTCTGACTGAGCGCAGAAACAAGAGAGCACGAGGGGGTGAGCCAGCTCTCCGAGCAGAGACAAAGTGAGTGTGGAAGTTCATATCAAATTCATCGTTCCCTGGACTACGATAAAAGGCCGCAGAGAGGAAGTGACGGTCATTAAACATTCCTCCGCACTTTCTTTCTTCACATTTTTATTTCCTCCTGGACTGGAGCGAGGACAGGGGACTGGGAGGGGACACAGAGAGGCCGCCTCAACTCATCCGACTCGGATTTTCATTTCTCATCGAATTCTCTATGTACGATATTGACTCATTTCCAAACTTCTAAAATGTTTTGGGTTGTTTTTAATCCATTGAACATCTGCTTTGTAACAACAGCATAAATCCAACCGTTGTTTTATTCAAAAAATGGACTTACAAAGTTAACCTGATATTCTTTCTGTCCATCCACTGTTTCTCTTTACAGGGATTTTATTAGGATACCCCTTTTTTTTTAAATGTTGATGTGATTCTAGTGAAACAACATATATCCATGCCTGTTCTGATACCACGTTCAAAAAGCCCAAGACACGAGGGCTGGGAATCGCTGGCTATCTCACGATTCGATTAAGAGTTTATTTTCGATTCACACAATTCTGGATTCATGATTCAAAGTGTATTTTTGAATGAGAACATCCCAGAGGATCATCTGTGGTCTGTCTTTGGTCATCTGTGAGACTATCTGTGAGCCTTAGCACTTAGCAGGGACTGAAGGATTCGCCCATCTCTACAAGACACTAAACATTCATTTCTTATTTGTAATGACATCGCTGAGTTTGAATTGCAGGAAAACTCCAGCACATTGTCTACATTGCACCAGTTCTTTGTCTTTAGTAAAACATATGGCAGAAGTGATTTTGTGTTGTCAGTCATTTTTGAAACTATAAATCATAAGAATAATGGAGACTGTATTGTTTTGTGTAGGTTTAATTTACATGAACAACTACAATGAGTTTCAGAGGGCTGTCAGCATTATCCAGTTAATCCTTCAACTAGGATTAATCACAGGCTTTTTGTCCCTTTAGGTGCACCATTGAGAAACTTCTACAGTGTCTCCCTGTCTCTACAGTGATGGAAAACAACGACGCTGCTGCGTGTTTGAAAGTCTCCTTTCAATGAACTTACGGCTCAGACGACGAGTCAAAACTAATATCATTGTGACATAAAGCCTTTACTCTTCTACGCTTCCTTTAAGCTGTTTTACTTCACTTAACGTTGGAACTTTCAGTCTCCCAAAAAGTTCTTACTGTATTTCAAAATAAAAGCAGGGTTGAATTCAAACAGCAAGTTTATTTTACAGAGCTAATCAATGGACGTTCAAACATTCAATAAAAAATGTGATTAGTTGCTATAAACTATCGGATTTCAGGGTTTAAACATTTTTTGGGGAGCAAAAACAAAGAATAACATGAAAAATGGAAACTAGCTCAAAGAGATTTTTTAAAATCCTTATCTACTTTCAAGCAATGACAGCATTAAGACCACGGCCCTGACTTGGAGGAAGTGTGCCGAAAGAAAGGCCTGCTGTTAAACCGAGTCTGTCTTAAGAAATTCTCTCTTTCTTTCTTTTCTTTTCTTTTCTTTTTTTTTACAAATGCAGCTTTTTGAGAAATCATTTGTGTTCTGAAGCGAGAATGAGTAATAGTTTGTGAAACTAAATGTACCTTTAGTTAATATAACTAAGTTTATATTCATAATCAACACTTAAGCTCCACTCTCTTCACCTTCCCTGACCCCCGGGTTCAATAACTTTAACTGTATGTCATGAAGAGATGCGGTAAATTCACCTTATTATGAGAAATCTGCGGTGTGACTCAAACTTTTTTAGATTTGAGTCACATTTCAGTAACATTCTCCTGAGACACAGACGACTCAGACAGCCTATGCAATGACCGTAGATCACAGAGGGAGCATATATTAGAGGTCCAGTGTGAAGAGGGCTTTAGTAAGCAGGGTGCATCTCTGCAGAAGCTGCTCCACGTTGTGATTCCAGCTGATCAGACAGCTGGAGTTTGACATAAATCACTTGCCTGATGCTGCTTTAAAAATTCCCCGGGGAAAAGAGACACACTCCCCTGTGCCCTCTGTGGTCTCCCCTGCAGATGTGTGCCTGGGGCAAACAGTGGCACTCATCTGTGGGGAACCCCCGTCACTGCCACCGTGCCCTTTTCCTGCCATATGCGCTAAATGTCTCGGAGCAGAGATACGCAGGAAGGAGGAGGGTCTAGAGCTGCCATTTTTTCTGTAAGTTGTATGTAGCTTGTTTCATGCTTTTCTCGTCACGCCGACACATTCACACACTGATGTTAGAAAAGTGACCATTAGAAGTAACTAATTCCACTTATACTCATTTATTCAGCCACTTAACAACTTGGGGTGAAGTGTGTTGCCCCAGGACACATCGGACACGTGGCTGCAAGACCACTAACCACTGATCCACAGCCAAATGTCAAATGTTACAAAATCATTTCACACTGTAACAACAACTGCACAGACAGTGACACACACGCATGCAAAACTCTTCATTCAACAGTTTACTTACTTATTCCACGCTTGTCTGAGCTTCTTGGCGCTGTAGACTGTAAAGCGGTCTGTGATGAGACAAAAACAATTCAGTCACGTCAATTTAAATCATCATTCACTGATAATTGAGTTTATTCATTTTACCCATTCATTTCATCACATAGATGGGCCACGATTAGAAGACCTGGATAAAACAATGTTGCGAAGATGGACTGCAAACATTCATCCCCTCTGAACAAACTAACCAGTTTACCTGAACTACAGAGAACATGGCCGTTCTTTATAACAAACCCACAGAAGAAACTCAGATTTAGTCGATTTAATAAGAAGTCAGTCTGCTTCTAACACTTGTTGTATTTCACAGTTTCACCACAAACGCTTCCTTATAAGTATGTGTTAGCATCATATTAGCACTTTATTAGCCTTTATTAAGCTCATGTAAATGCCTAGTTCTGCATGATGATATTCTTTATAATTCTGGGATTCTGAATTTAAAAGGCAAAGCAAATCATCAAGATTGAAATGAATGCACAACGTCATTCTTAAATGATCACGCAGAAGTAACGCGAGGTCTACTGAAGGGAAATCTTGAATGCCTCATTAGTAATAGTAGTGAATATAGCCATGCAGAGTAAATTGTCTTATAAGAAGCCAACAGGCTCCTTATGCGTCACTTCAGATTTTGTAAACTCTTTTGCTGGTTTCGTTGTTAAAAAGTCTTTAGGTTTTTTTTTCCCCACAGATTTTTTCATTCTAGCTGGAAATAAGCTCTGTGGTTAAAAGATCACTAATCAGGAACATCGCCATGATTGAACACTAATTTCATAACTTCAGAAGCGTAAACGTAATCAGCTAAAGTTAAATGCTAATGTTAAGGCTATAAAGAAAAGACACCACAGGCGACTGATTTCAATGTGGTCATAGCCACTGAGCTTCCAACGAGTAGCTTCCATGTTTAAGATAAGATAAGATATCTTTATTGTCATTGTACAAGAACAACAAAATGCTGTTAGAGCAATCCAATGCAACAGACGCCATGTCAAAGTATCAAAAGATAATATAAAAAAAAAAAAAAAGCACAAATATACAAAAACTATAACCAAATTTACAAATAACCAAAATTACACTAGAAACGAAAAAGTGGCGTCTGGTTGAAGAGCTCCGAGCAGCAGCGTCTTCATCATGATCCCAAAAACTCTGTAGTTGAAGTTAGCCAGTTGTTAGCAACCCTCTTTTTGCTAGTTGTGAAAGTGCGTGGGACACTTACAGATGTATTTTATTTAACAGCATGCCTACGTTTACTCATTTGAAAAAACTAATTTGAACATCCCTTAACCTTCAAGATGAAGGACCCACATTGGCTAAAATGCTAATTCATTTCCAGGTTTTAGGACTTGTACCTGCGGCTCTCAGTAATTTGGGAGTATCTCTGGAGTATTACTGTCTGAGCTGTGTACATGTGCTACGTTATTTTCAAAGGGGTTTTGTGAGGGGAACCTCTTCATATTTCCACAGCTATGTTTAATATGCTGGGAGTGTGCGAAGCTCTGCGGTGTTGTCTTAATCTCAGCCAAAACTGCCATGTGGACACACAGTCAGGCTGAGCAGCCAGCAGACCAGCCACCACACAAGCTAGCCAACCACCCAGAGAGCTAGTCCACCTCGCACACTGCCAGCCTAATCCTACCAGCCAACCACCCAACAGCCTTTCAGTTTCAGCCTTCAGCCTGCCAGCGAGCTCGCCAGCAGAGGGTCCAGTTGCCCAGTTCAGTGCCAGAGCTGGTCTGAACTGGAAAACAGAGGTCAGGGCTGCCAGCTGATGAACCCAGAAATATACAGAGTGGAGTTGAGAGGAGAAGGACATGAGAAGACGGCAGGTTCATTTTCATCCCTCCTGTGATGTCATCATTGTGTAGCCTCCCGAGGATGGATGGTGGGACCACATTGACGTGTGTGTGTGTCAAAACAAAAAGTCAATTCTATAATTTTGGAGGGAGCTGCACGTGTGTACACTGACATGAAGTCAGGTTGTGCTGATGTGTGAACGCAGCAGGAAATATATCATCAATAAATATCATCAACCTGCCAGAGAGTGCAGATGAAAATTAGCCTGCATGGTCAAATCTGGCACATTTAAATGTGTGACATTGTTGCTCTTGTCAAATTGATGAGCATTGTCCCTTTTAAATAAAATAAAATAAAAATAAAAGAAATATTTAGGACATTTGGGATGTACTGGAAGGGAGGTAGAAGGGTGTTTCAGGATTTCAAGTGTGCACTCTGAGCTCTGTGCACATAATGAAACAGCTTCACTATGTTTTCTGTTCACCAGTATGCACTTCTCCGCTCTTTCAGTGATATACTGAATTTGTCAAACTACACCTTGCACTGATACGTTGGTAAAACACTAACATCAAAGCTTTGGACTCTTTTGCTTCAGCCTCCATGTTTTTGTAATTTTTTTTTTTACGTCCTGCCTTCCCTTCACCTCTCACGTCCAACAGGGGCCGGCTGGGAGGTGCACGGGTGAAGGAGTAACTCAGGGAGAGTTTTGCCAAAATATTCTTGACATTTTAAGGAGCATATGTGAACACGTCTACAGAGGACCTTTTCTCTGCCAGTGGTCAGAGTTAAAGTCCAAGCTGACTTCAAAGGTCTTTCTACAAAGTCATCTGCCTTCACACTTTGCTCGAAATATTCATACGAGCAAAGATTCAGAACAGGCTGAATCAAATGAAGTCCTGCATGATGTGGGAAGTTAAGCACATTGGATTAAACCACTACTCAAAAAGGTTGTATCCAGTAAGCAAAAAAAACAAAACAAAGATTGTGGCGCAGTGTGTGAGCCTACCTTCAGCATAAGTAAAGAAGAAAGTATAAAGGGAGACAGTGAAAAGTCTGAATGTGAGGAAATGTCTCCGGAAACTTTTCATAGCCACAAAAATGTTTTAAAGAAATGAAGAAAATGTGCTGTCTCCACTCGGAGGGCAAACCACACTGTCACGTCTGAATCAAAACTTGAAAAATGTGTAGCCCAAAGATTTGGAGGAAAAAAAAATGAAATCTGGAAAGTGTCCTGCATTCAGAAGGATGAAGTGAATGTAAGGAATTATGAGCTGATGAGTGACACAGGCTGTGTGTTGAGTAGTTCGCTCAGAGGAGTTTTCTAGACTGATGCAACACTGCCCTCTGCTGTTAGCTGCAGACGCTGGAATAAAAGGATTTGGGCAAGCTGTGGTTATTTAAGGACACGTTTTTGAAACATAAAGAAAGTGATTTTCATCCGATGAATTCCTCAGGCGGATATCTCTGCTATCTAAATACTTTCTGTCTTACTTACAACTTTGTTAATGAAGCAGGTGAGGATCCTTTCTTTCCTTGAGCTCACTTAACCATTCAATAGAAATAAAACATAAGTTGGAAGTAAAAACAAAAATCACTGCATTTGAATGAAGAATGCATCATGACGTGTGTTGCTGCCTAACAGTCATGGGAGAACATTTTCAAACACTGTTTAGTGTCAACCCAGAAATAAGTTATGAAATAAAATGTCCCTTACAAAATCTACATCTGTATACTTTAAATGAGCAGGAAATTAAATGTTGCCATCATCTGCCCAGGGTCAACAGATGGAAATTAGCTCATGCTAAGACGGTAAGCTAATTAGTTAGCTAATGCCTCTTAAGACACTGGGGGTAAAGAAATATCCTGCAGAGTGATTTGTAAGTTGAGGCTGGATATATTGCTATCGTCCACAGATGCCCTATGTTTTATATATCATTCAGTAAATACTATTCTTATACACTTTACTTTAATGTGATGCGCTCAAGAGTCTACTAGTTTAGTTTAGCTGTAACCTCTCCGGTGACATCGCACTCTTCCAGTGAAAGTGCAGCTCTAATAACATCAGATCTGTAGACTTCATGTGAACAGATGCAGCGCTCGAAGGCTGGACTCAGGCAAAGCTACCCTGAGAGAGTGTGTGTGTGTGTGTGTGTGTGTGTGTGTGTCTGTGGCTCAGACAGCAGCACAGATGTTCAACAGTGTGTGTGTGTGTGTGTGTGTGTGTGTGTGTGTGTGTGTGTGTGTGTGTGTGAGGCAGACAAGAGCCAACTGTAGCCACGGTCACAGGATGAGAGATCACATTTGTATGAGTTGTGTGTGCATGTGACCATGACGGTCACCCCAGTGGGGCTCTAATTGGCCACTGGAGATAGGAGGACGGGTCTTGTAGCTTTGAGATGCCTCATTGCCCCGCACCATCACTCTAACCCTCTTTATGTCCATCTTTGCCTGTCCCCTCTTCTCCACTCCAGCTCCTCTTCCCTCCATAAGCTAACACTAATCTGTAGTCCCTCTATTCGTGTTCTCTCTAAAAAGCCCTAATGAGCTCCCAGAGGGCACGGCTGCCCTGGCAGAGCCGCCACCCCACGCCTGCTGCTGCTGCTGCTGCTGCTGCTGCAGCTGCATGAATGAAGTAAATTAAGCTCTGCCTCATTTTGGAAATCATACTGATGGTCATGAGTAACTTTGTTGGGGCTGGTAGCCGAGTGATTAGTGGGCGAGGCCCATGTATGTGTCACCTTTTTTGCATGTCACTGCCCATAATATATGTGTGTGTGTGTGTGTGTACATATATATACACACACATATATACATATACAAATATATACATATATATATACACACACACTCACACATATATATATTTGTTGTTCATTAAAATAATCCTCGTGCTAATACTTGCAAACACATTAACTATTTTGATGACTTCATGCTAATATTATATAACATGTTATAATCCGTGCCTCCTCTTTCATCACATAGAGTAGAGTGTAGGGTAACGCTTGTTCTTCATCATACACTATTTGTTTCAGTTTCTTTATAAAATGTTGTCACACTAAGTTCTTTATGAAGGTCTGGGATTGAAGAAGGCTTTGCAGTCACAGAGTGATGAAGACTTTACAGCATGGAGGGTCTCACCTGGTTTGAAGTGAGGCAGAGAGTTAACACCAGGCCAGGTGTCCTCAGACGGTGTGCCAATCACCTGAAAAACACAACAAGAAGAGAAAGGAGAAAGTCATCAATTCAAGCAATAGGACAGTCAACAGGAAAGCACAGAAAAAAACACAAAGATGTTGACACACAAAAAGGACTCAGTCTGTGAATAGAAATCAGACCCACATACAATGATCTGCTTAAAGTGCAGGAGGAGCCAGAAGCCTCCAGGAACACGACCGGTTTGTGTTTTAACCACTCTTTGAGTTTCTTTTAAAGTTGAAGTAGTCACAGACTCTGATATGTGCAGGTGCAGGCACCCCCCCACCCCCACCCCCACCCCCCACACACATTACAGTCTCTGGTCTTCATCCTGCTGTTGGCCCTTTTCTCCTTCGAATCATTGAATGTTGGTGGAGTGCAAGCTCATTTAAAACTTTAAAAACAAGACAAGCATCCATGCTAACTCTGTTCTCCAGGATGGCTACAGAGGAAATGATGAGGTTTCCTGTCTTTAACTGAGCCTGCCTTCATGAACAGACACTTGATGGGTTTTAACACGCTAGCAGGTTATAAAACTACATCTATGTTAAATAATCACATGCTCACAATCAAGTCTTTCAATGACTTGAGGGCATAATGGAGATGTAGTAACCTTTGTTTTCTTGACTATACCCCACTCCATCTGTAATGGATTTTAAGTCTTCAATCTTAGTCATGAACAATCTGTCAGCTAAGTTACATGAAACATGAGGTGTGATTGATAATATACAGTCCTTGTGTTGTTCTGAACAGTGACACTCTGCAGTCAGAAACTTCCTCAGCAAAGGCTTTTAAGTACTTGAGCAATAGTCATGATATGTGAATCTGTTGTGGAAACACTGGCCGAGTTCTCGTGCTCGCAGCCTGCGTTTATGATGACAGAACCCAGAGCAGCGGACATGCCTTCCACATGATCCATCACAGCGTAAGCAGCATAATAGTTTCCAGATTGCTCGGTTGTCTCTGGACTGCAGCAATCTCCTACAGCAGAGTTGCTGCAAAAGGGAACTGTAAGACTTCTACTGTGTGTGGGACTGAAATGCATTCAAATGTGTCATGATATCACGGAGGAACATTCAAACCTGATGGCATGGCAGAGACACGAAGAAAAGGGATGATAAAAGCAAAGGTTACAGGAGTCAAGCAGGATGTTTCTAAGACAGGATCTGGACCACATGAACAAATCTCAGACGATGTGGTCAAACTAACATGACATCATAATATTAACTGGAAACCAGTGAAAGGTCAGAAGCTTGTTTGTCTGATGATGGCCCGACACCAATGTCACCCATAGTTGAAGTAATACCAAATCGCATCCACTAGAGGGCAGTAAAACACCACGAGGCCAAACACTGTGAGACTTGAATAAGACAGCCAGAACAAAGAAAGTTGACTTTGCGGACTCAGCTCGATCTTTTTTTTTCATTTGAAGTATAAATGTTTTCAGTTTACCTCAGGTTTTGATTCCACTTTAACATTTCACTTAAAGCTGCTGTGAGGAGGTCTCAGCTGGTAATGAAACACATTGACTATCAATACAGACACCGATATTTATTTTAAACACGATGACTGGAGAGAAGATTGATCATTACCCAATAAGACACTTAATGCAAAGCTGCTTCTACGGCAGTGTATGAATGTGTATGAATGGAAATGATCAGGATTAGTTACTTCTGATTACTACATCACAGTGTCTGCCATCAGTGTGTGAATGTGACCTGCAGTGTAAAATCGCTTTACAAGCTCAAGTCCATTTATGTAATGAACTTGAGCTTTATGTAAATCTCCTGTCACACTTTGACCACAGGGGGCGCCAAAATCGACACAACCTTAAAGTTCCACACAGAAGCTTTAAAGCAGGCGAAAGACAACACAGGGGTTAAATGTGTTAGTAAAGAAAGTCTTTAGATAATTGACCTCCTCTGGTTTATTTGTTTAAGCCCGAGTTTACAATATTTGTATTCTACAAAAATCATGAATGATAAAAAGCTTCCTTTCATAGAGTCTTTATGTAATTGCAAACACTGACAGTACTTCCTGCTACAGGTGAGACTTGTGCTCCAAAGACTATCACTTAGCTAAACATCGCTTGGTGCTCATCATGGATTCATGTTGGCTCTTCCAAAAGAGTAAGGTCTCTTACCAAGCTCTTTGTAAAGTGTCTCCAGATGACATACCATACCAATAAAGAGATGTATTCACTGACCAGCCGTTATGTCAGATGCAGAGCTCACTGCTCTTGACGTGTGAGAAGATTGTGAACATATGGATCATTTTGAAAAGTAAAACAAGGTTCTTATTGCCTTCTGTTTTTGTTACCTTTGCAATATGGTTTATTTTTGAGAATATAATACCCCTTTAAAAACAAGATGATACACCTCAAGGGATTACCCTTATATAATAAAATGTCAAAAATATTGCACAGGTTTTTATTTCTGTAAGGGGGGGGGGGGGGGTTGAAATTCCCTTCACCTGACACCGACCCTTCAGCAGCCCTTGCAGGCATTACACACAGTAAATCAGATCAATCCATGTTGTTTATTTTCTTCAGTGGCTCATAAAGAGACCCGGCCTGAGCAGTCATTTAAAGCCAAAGAACCAAAGCACATTGTGAATGGCTTCTCTGTGTGGCACCTTGGCTCAGTGGTCATTACTGTCACCTCATGAGGGACCGGCTGCAGCCTCTCTCTCTTTGTGTTTGTGCACCTTCCCTCTCTTTCTCTGAATACCTGCCTACACTACCATCAACATGCCCGGACTGTGAAAAGAGGTCAAAGGATGATTGTCAAGAGCAAATCTGCTTTCAGGTTGGAAATAACCGTGCATGGAGGTGAACCCAGACTGGTTGGAGAGTTTGTCACAGGTTCGAAGAGTTGTCTGCCTGTCTGCTGCACTCTCAGGGTCGGATCTCTCAGCCTGAACGAGCAGGATCATGACAGGACAAAGTGAGTCCTCTGCAGACAGATGAGTTATGAATGAGGAGGAAAGGTTTTGGGGAGTGTTACGGGGGTGACATGGGGGAATGAGGGGGCACGCAAGTGGATCTCAATCTGCTCCACCGAGCCGAAATCTGCCTGCATTATTGATGGAAATGTTCAGCAGCCTTTGAAGTAGAAAGGGGTGGAAGGGAGGGGTTCGGGGGCCGGGTGTGAATGTCAAAGTCTTTATGAGGACATCAGCGGGGGGAAAGTCTACAGCTGGGGGTTACAGGAAAAGAGCTGAAACATCACTGCACACTGACAGCAGTCATCAGAGAGGCTCATACTTACACTTCAGAGAAGTCATTATCTATAAAACCAAGTCATGTCCTCGTCCTCTGTGTCTCCGACAGACGCTCAAGGAACCATTCTGCACAAGTTGCACATGACTTTCTACTATATCTTCAATGCATCGATCCTTTTCATGACATAACCACCAAAGTTTTTGGGATTTTTTTTTTTTTTACGGCAGACATGAAGTTGCAGAAAAAGTTCCTCCACAGGAGAAACAAAGTCATAAATCGTTCTATGTGAAGAAAGGTCATGTTGAACTTGAACTAACGATTTTAACGCTGTTTCTTTTTCTCCCCTCTCTGTATCCGACATGGGAAAACCCCTGAGCTGGCACTGTGAAACCCAAACTCACAGAGTAATGAAGATGTGAAACAGCGTGTTGAAAAGGGAGGACTCGGCCATCCGTCAGGGAGGGGGTCTGTCTCCGTCTCAACGTATGTGAGCGTATGGACTGTGAGTGTGTGTCGAGAGACAGAGAGAGTTGTGTCACGGAGGAATTCTTGCGAGGTTAGCGGTCATGACCCTGAGCTCTGCGTGCAGAGTGCTGACCCCACCGGCTCACTTACAGACCACCCAGCCAGCCAGACACAAACACAACATCTGACCTTTACACACAACCCCCCCCCCCCCAATTATACGTATGTTGTCAGAGAGAATGAAGAGATTAGAGAGATACAGAGACAGACTCATCACACAGTGAAAAAGACAGCTGACATCACGGCTGGCCTCCCAAAATGACAAAAAAATATGCCATGTGTGATATAACTAAGGTTGTGAAAATTGTTGATACTTCAATACATAATGGATTTAATGTTGTAGCAAAGACCCATCCCAGATTCATAGCACACCACTTACTACGGCAGGAGCTTAAACCCGAAGCGGTCCACTAAGCGGTCCGGTGCAGATCAGTACAGTTTGGTACGGTTTGGTTTGGTAAAGCCTGATCCTGTTTGTGTTTCCACAGCCAAACGGGCCATATTTGGTAGGCGGGGCTTTATTCTGAAAGGACTTGGGTCTAGTCCTGGTATGGACTGTTACGCTGTTGGAGAGGTGTCAGTCGACATTGCAGAGCTATTTCGAGATTAATAAACACAATAACGAAAAAAAAAAAAAAAATTAATTAACTAATCTAATCATTTACTTGGATAGACAATTTTCAAACTGTCTCTTTTCTGACGGTTTCCATGTATTACAAATGTTGCATCACTCCTTGTTATCTGGAAAGTACTAAGATGTCTGTTGTTCCCATACTGCATCTTAAATCACCTTTGCCAAGTTACACATATATAAATACGTATATATCTCTCAGATGTCACATTTCAGATTTGTAACTGATTTAGAGCTGCAGCCAAACAGTCAACTAATCAAATCATTAGTCAGGGCTTTTCCTGCGTTCAAACATTGGAGGCGGTGGCCACTGTCTAATTTCGTACCACCAACAGCCCTTATCAAAGTCTGACCAGTGTTTTCATGGATAACACAGAGTTCCACGTACTTCACCTGCCTGAATACTCATTTGGAGCTGCTGCTATGGCTGAGTGCAAATATGGCAACACTCACACAGGGCTTCAGGATTTAAATAAGGACAAACTATTGATCCCCAACAGGGGAAATGTTTGTTTTACAGCAGCTCAAAAACAGGGAACAGCAAATATAAACAGCATCAAAAAAGTGAAACCAACTCCGTGTATGTTTACATTATTAAATTAAGGAAGAAAAAATACAATAGAATAAAATAATGCTATTAATACTAATTACGATTAATATACTACTCAGTATTAATTTGCTGTTTTCTCATCTCTCCCTCTTTTTCTCTTTGTCCTTTCTTCAATTCCACATTTATTAGAACTGCTGATGCTGCTTGTTAGTGTGGAGCCAGTATGCACGGTGTACGTTTAAATGTAGGAGGAAGGAAAGGAACCACCATCGCATCATTTTAAGTTAGGAATAAAAGTGATTAGCTGAGAGTTCATGGAGAAGACTTCTTGAACTATCTCTGTCTGTAAACACAGAGCAACGCAGAAGCAACTGCATGGCATGCTGTTAACTTTGCAAATGGACTCATAATAATCCTCCACAAAACATCATTCACACGTTTGTTTTTTTTTGTTTTTTACAGAGAGATACAAATGCACTGGAAAAAATAGAGAAATGAGTCGGTAAGGCGGTTCATGTTGAACGTCTGTTTCCTTGATGCTCGTCTAGAGAGGAACATCAGGCGGGGCTGTGAAATGAGCAGCTGCACCTTGTTTGTAGAAGCTCATCATATTTATAGCTCATGAGTTTTTCATGGTTCCTTTTTTGGAGATATTTACAGAGAGGTAAATAATCCTCTGAAGTCAAATCCACAAAACAAACCCAAATCTTTTTTTTTCTTTTTCTTTTTAAGTGAGTCTTCAGGAGCGAGGACCTGAGCTGCTAAAGCTGTTTCACTCTACATGTCCATCGTTCAATATCAAGGGACTTGAAACTGTGAGTAAAAGGGGTCTTTTAAGGGAGCTAAAATGTGTCTTGATCTGATCATTGACTGTATATTACAAGGTTAAACACTTCCATCGGCATTATTTAACGTAAAGCTTAAAGAGCAGGACAGATTCTTGTCATGATGGAACGTTTAGTTTTCGTCTTTCACCTTTCTTCATGTAACATGGCTGCTGAAAGAATGCAGGATGACGTCACTGATGTCACATCCAGCTCTTTTTACACCAAACCACTAATTCAAACTGAAGTACTCAGAACAATGAACAGCAGAAATGATTGTGGTTGTAACTAAACATCAGGACGGAATCTGGGTTTGACAACTAATTATTTAACTTTATGGTTTGATCTGCGTTTGTGTTCACACGGCGGAGGCGGGGTTTATGACCTAAAATGCAGCCAATCAGCAGAAGGGAGCTCTACATATCTGGGCTCTACTTCCAAGCGGTTTTTACTCTGTCCACCTTTGTATACAGTCTATGAGTCTCATACAGGAGTTTGGTTGTGTTGCTGGAGTAAAAACATAAAAAAATACAATGAAATAAAAAATAAACAAATTGAATAGATTTTGTCTTGAACAGAAAAATCGGATACAGAAGACAGGTCCCGTCCTACACAAATTATTTTCACACGTCCTCTTCAGAACAAGAGATTCTATGTTTTCACAGGCTGAGTTGAGCTATTTAAAATCATTTATTTAACTTGTGATTGCAGCCGGGTTGGCAGTGTAAGTATGAATGACTGCATGTATTTCTATAGCTTTGACAAAGATGTGTTTTAATAGCTTCATACTGCTATTAACTCCTTCCAAATGAACCAAAGCACCTTCGTGGAGGTGCAGGTTTGTAAGTGAAATTGTTCTCTCAGAGATCAATCCTTTAATCCAAGCTTAAGTCCTGGTGCAGACCTCAGCTTCAGCTTCATCCACATTCCTACCTCTACTCTGTGACCCCAGCCCTCGGCTCCTTCTCTGCTTTGGGAATCCCAGTCCCGCCCCTCGCTGCTGTCCAAACCCACTCACGGCCAAGCAGATTGGGGTCACCTCCAGGCAGGGGTCAAACAGATCAGAACCAGAGCCAAGTGGATCAGCTGTCTCCCACTGCGACGGAGTGGAATGTGTTCGGTAAGCCCTGTCTATCCTGTCTGCGCTTCAGCAGATGGATGCTCATGTCACTGACACAGCGGCTGTCACTGAAATGGCATCATTTATCCCCCAGCAGCCTCTCGCTCTCTCCTGAGGGAAGAGCAGCTCGCTTGTGCACTGGCTTACTCTTCATAGCAGGAATACACTCTGAATAAACGGCGTCTCTGCAGAGGGAAAGTGGCTACTTGTACTATCCCCTCGGACCCGTCTGCTGCTGCTGTTATGAACCCTGTCAGAATTCTGCTGCACGGAAACATGCCAACATGGATCGAAACAAACGCTGCTAAAATCGTCAGATTCTTTCAGTAATCACGAGGAGAATACGTCTTGGGTTAGGGTGAGGAAGCTCCAAGGAAGCTTCAGCTACCACACTGTACTGTGGAGGCAGCATCTTACGCTGTGAATCCGCCTCTGCAGCCTGAGAACAGAAATTAAACGGCCACATAAGCTGCACTAACATTTTTTAATACCCTCGCCTAAATGATGCCCGTAATCAGATTATCAGGACCACATGTGTTGGTGTGTATATTAAATCTTGTGTACAGAAAACACGAGCTATCATATTATTTACGCCTGGCAGACGTCATCCTATTTAAAAAGTTATTTTAGTCACACTAATAAAATGAGGCAGCTTGTTGTCTTTCAGAAACACAAAGACACCCACCTCTTCCTGACAGGCCATTTCCTGCAGATAGACCTGTCCATATTCATACACGTCTCCCACTGGACGTAATCTTCTGTGTGGTGACAGCTAGTTAACCAGCACGCCTGAGCCGGCCCTCACCCACCACTGCTTTAATTCACACAGACAGTGAAGGGAAGCGTGCGAGTCAGAGATACACACACAAGGCTCTGCTAACACCTCCATAAAGATCAACACGGGCGAGACTCTCAGCCTGTGGATTAATGCAGCTATCTCACTGCTTAAGACACCAGGATGCGTCTGAGGAAGACACGTCGAATAAATCAAAAAGAAGTTCATTTACACCTCGGTGTGCCAAGCAGATCTGAGGGAAGGGTGATAAGCCCAGGAAGGAAGCCTTTACACTGTGACACCGTTAGAGGTAGGATATTAGAAGGAAATTGCCTCCTAAAAAATATTTAGTTAACAGTCAAGGAGAGAACAGAAAATCCATTTCAGGATTTATTTACAACCTATTTTCCTCAGGAGCCTGATTCTGTGTTAAATTGTTGATGTCTTCATTAGCGAGGACTAAAGGTTTGGGAAGATTGAGGTTTTTTTCCCTGACGTTGAGTTCTTTGCACTTTGACGTGTAGGGTGTTTGGGGGAAATGGGTTTGTATCCATCAGGATATTGATTCACCGACTCTCGTCTTTCTGGCCCCGACAGATTTCTTCCCTGTACTGTCGCCACACTCAGTCAGCTTACCGTGCACTTAACGTGCTGAGTCAACAGTTCTGTCATAAGTAATACACACTGCAAAGCTTGTGACTATCTGCTACTACCTACAGGCCCACGCAATCTCACCCTCCCAACACAAGCATCCTGCACCCAACAGCAGCCCGTGCAAGAGCTCCTCTTTGTCCAGAATAATTCTCTCAACTCACGAAGCAAACAGCAGCGATGGCATTCAGGTGCAAACCCAAGGAGTGCAGTTAGTTTTGTGTCTGACGGGGAAGGGAATGGAAACTTACTCAATGTGATAGAGAGACCAGTCTTTAAAGAAAGACTTTTTTTGGTCGACGTCGTGCGACCCTTGAGCACCAGCATTAAACCAAAACAAACTGCTGTTTGGTGACACCTCCGCCTCCTCTCCAATCACGTCCGCACAAAGGAGAACGCACCATAATTAAGCACCATTAAGTGCAAGAGGCGGACTAAACTGTCCTTTCATCGAGCAGCAATTGCCTGTCACATGGTTGGGTTTCTGCTAGCACTCTTTAGTTAGCTTGTAGCTTTATATCACACATACTGTAGAATGGCATCTGATCTAAACACACTTACCAGGACTTGACATACAAATAAGCATTCTGTGTTATTCTCCGTTTCTGATTCGTGGACTAAAGATGATGGAAACACGGCTCAGACAACAGGCTGGCGGGACTCCTATTCTCACTCTTTGTAGAAAGTCATGACTCAGAGAAACATTCACAGAGGTCACACTTCATTTCTGCTGTATATATGTGTATAATGCTGCACATTCTTCCTTTAAAAAAAAAAAAAACACGTGATACGAGTTTTCTCCGTGAAAAACAAGGCTTCCGTTCTCGAGGGAGCAAAGATGGCAAATCTCGAAGAAAAACAACCCTCGCTTCCTTATCATGCAGAACGGCTCCACACAGGCTCCAAACATCAGGATGAAGTGTCAAGCTACTGAGCTGCAGACTGTTTAACCCCTGATTATCATAATAATAACGGTAATGTCAAAGTGGAGGTGATTTTTTTCTAACTGTGTGTGGGGATTAGCGACGGTGTTTGTGGATGCCGTTTGCAATGAAGCTGATTTGCATAAAGGAAAGGGGCACTTTTTTTTACCCAAATGACTGCATGACGGCTCATTTAACCGAGGCACAAAGAGCGCCATCACACAGAGAGACTTTTGTTCTTCAGCACATTAACCCTTTGAGTGTGTTCTGTGAATTCGATGGTGTCTTTTTGACTCATTTGCAAAGGTTCAGCTGGTGCAAAAGCCTCGCAGTCCTTCTGTGAGTCGGGCCGAGCGAAGACAAACTCCACGCCACCTTGTGACACTCTGCAGACATTGTGTTGAATGTGACGGCTCAAATCCTGCAGGGGTGCCTCTCAAACAGTGACGGAAGCTGACCTTTCTCTTCCTCTCTCCAAACATCATGCCCTTTAAGATGCTTCTGACTCCGCATAATTCATTGATGGTGCCCTTCACATGAGCCGCAGAGGCTGTGAATCCAAACTCTGACCCATCTGACAGCCCAACAGCACAGACACAGAGACGCAGAGCAAGCAGAAGGGATGAAAATGTCAACATCCGGCTCTCCGTGACAGGTGGGCTAGTATTGTGATTACGCACTGCCTCTGTAAAGCAGAAATATCCACATTTCCATATTCACGTCTCGTCTGCCTCGAGCTGACAGCTGGATACAGACTACCACCACACAGAGAATGTGCTTTGGATGAAAAATAGCAAAGGCATTTGCTATGGTTATAAGACATTTTGCATGTCAGTATTTCCTTGAGGATGGAATATATTTAAAGTGTTTTGTTGTAAACAAAAGGCACATTTGAATTGATCAACATTGAAAAACAGTCAAAAAAAAGTCAAAGTTGATGTTTATGAAAAGTTAACTTTCAGTTCCGTTTTGGCCACCAAACACCTGCAGGGATAAGCAAGCAGGCTGGGCTTCATAAAGCAGGTGGCAGGCAAATGCTGGGATCAGGGCATGTTAACCCTTGGCATCACAGACTGGTCCTAAAGGAGCTGGTGCAGAAGTTGGAGCATTACCATTTAGATATGGCTCACCTCTGCACAGACCTCTGCCATGTGCCAAAATCCTGGAGAAGGGTGGGCTGCCGATAAATGAATGCGAGATGAAACTAGCATATATCATTTTGGGTGAAAAGTAGAATTGAAGTCACCAGTACGCCTTGTTATACTCTGAAGTGGCTATGAGGCCCTTTAACCAGCAAAGCCCAGTGGGCACAAGTTTGACAAATCGACCTCCTCAGACCTGTCACTTTGAATTATTACACACTGAATTGATCTACAGCTTCATTTGTAATCACGTACTGTCTTCCAGCTCTTCCAGGTTTGTCTACACTGGCTGACATGTATGTTGACACTTGCTTTTAATTAGTTCCACAGCAAACCTCCTTGAACGCACCAGAGAGAAATATAAAACTAAACGATTTCTGACCTGACTGGAAAGCGTCTGGTTGGGGATCAGCGTGCAGCTGAGCCTCATTGTCAGTCTGGCCTGTGGCCATCTCACCGTTTGGCCCCTCCATCCTATCGTGGTGTGTCTTTGTGTCTGAGAGGAGAGAAGGGATCACAGGAAGTCCCACTTTCCCCTTCTGGCGTAAAAGGCAATCAATAAGAAGCGTTTTTCTTCATCTACCTCTGCTCCTGTAAGGTTTCACGCTTTGTTTGAGACCCAGTGCCTGCAGGGCTTCTTCCACCCATCCTCATCCCTTCATCCAAAATCCATCCACTCTCAGATGTGAATCTTTAGCCTTCAGCCCAGAGGAGCGGGCTTTGTCTCTATATACTTGACTTTTCCTTGGCCAAACCCTCTCACACTCTCATCTCTGCAAATTTCTACATTAATTATTCAAGGCCTTCCAGCCTATGAATATAAATCCATTATGTCTGCCCTGCTACACTCTGCTTCAATTAAGAGATTGGGGATGGAATTATCTGGGGGGTGGGGGCCAGATCAGGTGATTAAAGGATTCATGAGATCTCACTCTAAAATATTGATGCCATCCTGCATCCAATGCAGAGATACACACAGCTTTGACATTACTTAGAGCTACTTGGCTGTTGTTCAACTGTCAAGTGATGAACCAGGTAGAGCTTGCACTTGTGTATCAGGAGGTTTTTACATATTTTCAGCTTTGCATTTATGCAGAACATCTCGTGTTTGATCTCATTTAAAAGCACTCTGCTGATGTGACTGTAATGTTCCTGGAAGCATGGAGAGCTGAAGCTGCTTTGTGGCATGGTGTGCTGTCCTGGCCGCAGAAAGAAACACCTGGTCAGCACTGCTGTGATATTCAATGAGATTTGGCTAATATACAGTACTGCAGGTTTATTGTGAACTCAGAAAGTCTGCTTGGGGACAATTGAAGGCAACGGAGCGACAGGACTGATCAAGCTCTCAGTTACATTTAAGAAATGTCACAGCTTCCAATGACTGCTCTTCACAAGTCTGAATTACTGCCATGTGGTTCTGGTTTGAATCTTTTTCTACCACACATTGACAGTGATCTACAATGTAGACATTCATATATTCATTATTATGATCAGAAAGAATATGTTGACCTCGAAACATAACCACAGCAAAAGTAGGTCTATACTAATCAACAGAGCTTTCACTACAATCATCTACATTAGAGAAGCAGGTCAGGAGACCTTCCTCACAACAGCACAACCAAAAGAAGGCAGGGGATACATCTACAGGAGACTGTCCATTAGCTGATGGAAACTAACTAGATGTAATCACGTTAGTGCCTAGGGTTGCTAGGATACTGAATTCACAAGAATGGGATGCATGTGCAGTCACAATGTCGTTAACCTTTGACTACTGAACTCTAATCAGGTAATCCTCGGAGAGTCTGAGGAAGATGTTCTATCCAAGCTTTCCTTAAACCTGAAAACGTAGACTACCATGACTCACAATGCCACCATAGTTATTGTGTAAATTATGAAATACACAATAACTATGTGTACACGCTGCCAACATGCATCAACGAGCCTTGTCCGCCCACGACCCTGTCGGTGGTTAAACCGTATTCTCAGGACTATTCTTGGTAGACACTGACCACTGCAGACCGGAAACCCCCCCCCCACAAGAGCTGCAGTTTTGTAGATGCTCTAACATGAGCATCTAGCAATCACTATTTGGTCCTTGTCAAAGTCACTCGTATCTTTACATTCTCCCATTTCTCCTGCTATATAGTCCATCTTCTGACAAGAGCCATTGTAATGTAATGTATCACTATTGTTCACTTCATTAGTCAGTGTTCATAATGTTGTGCCTGATCAGTGTCAATACGAGCCTATCAAGCCCTACTCATGACAAATACTGTAATGTTTCAGCCTCCCTTTAGTGGAAATTCAAATGACTTTTTTTCTGTAACAAGCAGCATATAAATGTGTCGTTGCTGTAGTGCCATAGTGTGAGTGAACAACATGAAACACTACAATGTCTGGCAGAGTGAATCTCATGTCAAAGAGGTGGACCCTGCGTTGACATGGTCGTGTAGTCTGCTGTAAACTGGGGACGGATGCTAAACTACTTCTGAACCAGATAAGAGGCTGAACAATCTTCATCTACTGCTGTCAGTGTAATAAACACGTCAGCTGGCAGCACAATCAACAGCCACGCATGAGAGATGTTTGTCAATGCTTCTTGATTTTATCACTGAATATTATTTTTCAAGTGACGGAAATCACATTATCCCAATAAATGAAACAAGTTAGATGCCATTAAAAGCACTAAACTGTGTCCATCTATGTTAAACAGTGTTTAGGAGATACACTGCAGAGCACCTTTAGTTTCACATGGAAGAAAAGGACTTAATGAATGACAAACATTGGTAAATGTTTCATTTCGTCATTGATTAAACCAAAGGAAGAATTGGTCAAATGAGCCAACTTTTATTTATTAAAACAACATATATGACTGTTGTGTTATTTAATCTGAGAACTGTCTCCTGTAGGGAAATTACTGATGTCCAAATCTGTCAATGTCTATGACCATATTCAAATAAAAGACAAACAGATAGGTATACAGGTAAAAGAGAAGTATGACAAGATATCTGTTCACACGCCTCCATGACCTTCCTAACTTATCCAGGACCTGTCTGGAGGGATTTTATTGTTCCTTCCAGCTACTTCAGGCTGACCAGTGTCCAGTTTGACGACGTGTTAGAGGTCCGGCTTGGCCAGGCTCTGTACCGAGAGTGTGGTTCCTTTCCACAGCGACGGTCCATCAGTCTCTGATGAGTGGCAGTTTCACTGTATCGAGTGTAACAGAAGTTTCCATTGTAATCTTAACCTGTCCATTTGATCCTTTGTGCTCTTCCCATTATAAGTGTCAGACATCAAGTGTCAGATTTACTGTCTGGTTTCTGTGTTTATATAAGAGAAGTAACCTTCAAGAAGAGGACAGTAACCTTTAGCACTTTCTTTGTGATGGACATTTGAGTCAAGTGAAAATCAATCCTTGTTTTGTTTGGATTCTTGGTATGCCAGCTTCAAACACTCAAAATTACAACCACTTTTTCAATCACCATCGTAGGCCTCTTTCAATAATAAGCATTTCCCAAGATAAATGTGCAATTGTTTGGCTGTTGTCTTTGACTCTGTACGTTGTGGCATCAAACAATCAGAAGAAGAAAAACGAAGCTGCAGCGGCTCCAGTGAAGACCTCGGGCAGAAGGTTAAACCAAACACCTCCTCGTACATACACAGTGACTCTGCAGCGTTAGCAACTCACCAGGAATATCCTCTCCAGCTGATCCTGGATGTCCTTCATCCCAGGAAAGGCAGCCACTCCTTGAATCATCTCAATAAAAATGCAGCCCACTCCCCTAGAAGAGAGAACAAGGCGAGACAAGGTGTTCAAATCATCACAGTCACACGTTCATTTCAAGGTCAACTGAGTCCTTTCACTGGGTAAGACTGAATTAACGGAGTACGCAAAGTTATTGTCAAATCATCAGAGTATCTGAACAATGCAATTGAGATTTAACAATGTGTGATGATAGTTTAATACAGCTCACACTTGTTATTTGATCAGTAAAAGTAAAGAAATCTAACAGAAGTAATACATTTACACGGACAGAAAATGTGTGTGTGTGTGTGTGTGTGTGTGTGTGTGTTGGGTGACTTGGGTGACTGGTTGGTGTGTGTTGCCAGAGCTCATTTGTCAAAGGGTTCTTGTTTCCTGACAGATTCACTTTCTGCCTCGGTGCTCTCAGTCAAAAGTGTGGCAGTG
Organism: Symphodus melops; assembly: GCF_947650265.1. Lineage (NCBI taxonomy): Eukaryota > Metazoa > Chordata > Actinopteri > Labriformes > Labridae > Symphodus > Symphodus melops. The sequence goes on from NC_136695.1 coordinate 4,822,527, forward strand.
GAAGGATCGTGTGGGGAGAAGATCCTTCCTCAGGATTTCTTCTTTCCGTCCACTTTAACATTCCCGAAGCCTGCTGTGAATAAAACCCTGAATCATCCATCCCTGTGACCCTGCTGTAACCTCAGCACACATATTTCTACAGCCCTGTTAGCTGAGGAGTGTGTGTGTGTGTGTGTGTGTGTGTGTGTGTGTGTGTGTGTGTGTGTGTGTGTGAAAGAAGACCAACCTTGAATGATCAACACTTTCCTCTAAAAGGTCAGATCCAGAGAGGCACGTTTGTTTGTCAGATTTCTGGCTTGTTCAGACTCTGACCTGCCATATACTCATTTTGACGACCCCCATTTACTTCTTTAAAGAACTATGACTGACTAAATAAAAATAAAATATAAATTGTTCTTTAACAGAAATGAAATGTCTTAAATCAAACCTCCACTGTTAAACAGGCTAACTGTTAAAAACAGCACCAGGTTACCTCACAATCTCGCCTTCAAAGTAAAACCTGCTTCAGTCCCTGACTTATTTATGACCTTTTCATAAAGCTGTCGTGTATTCTGAAGCCTCTGCTCTCCTTCAAAGACATACCTCCAGCCCCGCAAGAGGGCGAAACAAGACTTTGCTCGAGCTGCGACTGCCTGTGTCCTGTAGCTTCACATGGGAGGTAAATTCACACAGAATAAGCGTGATCTAAAAACGCTTACATGACGTCCAAATAAACAGTGAGGAGGCTGTTATTCTTCTTTTTTCTAGTCCATGACTTGGGATGTAAAGATTAATCGTGAGTCGGTTAAAAATAGATTCAAAGGTGTCAAGGTTCAAATTGTTTCTGTGATAAATGAATGTAAGTAGTAAGGTGAAGCGTCAGCAGCTGTAGAGCAGAGGAGGCTGGTTGTAATAAGCAGATGTTATCATGGCAGTGGAAGCATTTTAGATTCCCAAGACAGAAAATGAAAGACAAAAACTGTGTCAAATATTACAACAAGACAGAGAACTTCACAAACAGCACGGCCAACATGATGCAGCATTTAATCAGCAGCACGATGAGAAGCTTCAGTCACCTCCAGATTCTCTTCAAACACATCATGAGAGAATCGTATCATGAGCTCAGTATTGTGAATCTAATATTCTTCAATTATGCTGTTTTTGTGTAAAATGTTTAACATTCATCCTTTATCTTTTTCAAAAACCACAAAAAATGTGGAGTCACATAAATATATTGTAACTCAGAATTTGATTTTTTATTCCATAATGATCCAGTGATTTATGTTCTCAGTGATGATGTTTATTTAATGTTCTGCTTTCGACTTCTGTTCCTATTTCTCAAAAGCATTTCAGGCTCAGACTACACATGGGAAGGTGTCTGAAGCTATGTGTTTTTAACACTGCTGTTATTGTAATTAGACAGGGTGAGAGCTGCTGGGACTGTATGATCTCAGCTAATCAGTCAGTGACTGGGCCAGCTGCACTCCTGAACGTTTAGCACATAGTAAATTAGCAGCAATAAATACAGGCTGGTTGGCTCACAGACAGTTACTGAACCTGGCTGAGAGCACAGCCTGCTGCAGTCACACAACGTGTGCATTGGTAGACTTCAAACTACAAAACAAATCAGTGTAAAGCACAGATGCTGAGTCATACGCATCCTCCGAGACCTCGACTTTATGACTCACCTGACACCTGTGGTTGAAACTGACCCAGAATATGTGGGGCTTTTATTCAAATAAAGAATCCCCCTTTTTTGAAGATATTCAGCCCTCCCGGTGTGTTCTTTTCAAATCTTTCCTCGTACTGATGCAGCCGCGATAAGACGACGACGGTGACGGACGGGAAGAGATAGAAAGAGCAATCTATCTGACATGTCCCACTGTCTGCAGATAAAGGTCAAGCAATGTGCAAACATATGTAATGATCTGAAGGAATATGTTGCAGGTATTAGAAAAAGGCAGCGGGGACAGTGGCTGTGTTGAAGTGACAAGATGACACAACAACTGTGTGGAGCGGTAAAGGATTCACAAAGTTCATACACAAATTCAGACAACCAATGAGAGGCTTGTGTACCAACTGTTAACAAATAAGATATATTTGGTATTTAAATGTATCATGAAAATCACTGTGAAAATGTTAATCAATGCTAGTTGAATGTTAGATCTGATTTAACGGATCAATATACTGTATTATATCGCAGCGCTGTACGCATGCACATTCAATGTGTTTTAAAGAAGACAAAAGTGTTCAGCTTAAATATTGAGCCAGTATTACATTTCAGTGAAGCAGGTTACATGTCCTTGTGAGAATTGTGTGTGATGAACAGATCTTTGGGGACTGTTAAATGTGCTTAAATGGCACTCTTGGCAGTCATTTGGAGGGGTGGCCCGCTCTGTCTTGAACGTGACCTCCTGTCCCTCCAAAAGAAATGAACAAAAGTCTTTATTCACAGATTCGATCATTTCTGTGCACTTGTTTTATTCTAGCTCGGCGTGAATGTCTGAGGCGTCTTGCTGTCCTGACTAATGTCTCTGCTGGCGTTTCACACACAGGCCGAGGAGTACAGTTAAATTTACTGTTTAAAAAATAAAAGAAAGAAAAACTGTGGAGAAGATAAGTGAAGGTGAAATCTGATAAACCGATAAAAGGAAACAGTGAACACGGAGAAAAAGACCAGCACATTTCGGCTTTCATCTTTTCATGTATTTTGAAGATATGAAACAAATAGCTCCAGCAGCCTGACCATGAAAGCTGCAGGTATCTGTTGCGGTGCAGCCTATTGTGACTGAACCTGTGCATTCATCCGTGGAGGATCACACTTGAGTGATTCCTGTGTCGACTGACTGACAGACGTGTGTGAAGAGCCGCAGCTAGGTGACGTGCTAAGGAGAGTAAAAATAGAGTAGTTCCTCTCCTTCCTTCCATCACGTCCTCCCTCCTCACAGATGGCAGCCTGTAACCTGTAGGCTGCTCTGATGGATGCTTCTCTTAGCAGGAAGACAGATCTGTTAGACCTTTTGGTCCTGCAAGAGATGCTTTTCCATGGATGACTGCTCTCTTAGTGACCAGCGGTGTGTGTGTGTGTGTGTGTGTGTGTGTCACAGAGTGATAGTGGTTCTTGGAGGAATGGAGAACCACCCTGTGGATTTGCACACCTGAAAATACCCTTGAAACAGGCACAATATCCCCCTGCCTCTCAGAGCCCTAAGCCCCCAGCTGCTCTTTAATTGGATGTTGAAGATTGCAGCTGGGGTCCATGGGACGTCTCTGCTGACCGCCTGAGCAGACAGAAGGGTCACCAAGGCTTGACTAAGAGCCCAAAACCAGTTTTGCTGGTAAAAGGTAAAAAAAAAAAAAAAAAGGAAGTGGAAAAAGACAGAATGTCTAGCCCAGAGAGGTGAACACATTCATCCTCACAAGGAAACACTCACTGCTTCATGTCCAGTTCAAGGAATTGCAACAGCAGAGTTAATAGAATGTAAAAGGTTAGATATACTGCTGACTAATATTTGTGTTTTTTGTTTTTTTTTCTTTTTTGTCTTCTAGTTGTCTGGTCCTCATGTTTTCATTACTGTTTTTTGCTGTCCTCAATCATAGCCAGTTCTGTGTGTGCAGGCGTTACATTGTGGAGTTCATTTTTAACATGATCAGTAAGTTATCAGCTTCAATGCATCAAGTAGAAAACAGCAACATGGAAGCAATATCACAAAAGCTGGTATCAGACTAAACATTACTCATCAAAGAGATCCACTGCTAGCTTGTACATAAACTCTTCATGCTAAGGGATTGACATTGTATTCTCGGACAAAGACGACAAATACAGAGGAGGCAACAACTGAGCGTTTTAATAATGGGAGAGTTAGATCTCTGTAGTGAAGGCAGACTACAGAAACTTTCTATTTTAACTTATAAAAGCGAGAATCTAGCTATTTGACTAGCATGCTGGTTAGCAGTCAGCTTGACTTTAACTGAAAGGATTGTCAGGTAGATACAAAACTAGAGTCCTTATAAAATACTACCGATGATGCATGGTTTAAAATACAAAACCCAATTGCATTGAGAACACGCCCAACATTGGCACATAACGTGGGTGTTAAGTAAAACCTTTGTGTTAGGTTTTTTACATGTCTAGGGTCACACAGATCAGCCCAAATAAGGTAAAAACGACATTCTGGTTCTTGCAGATAATGGAGAATTCTCCATTTGGTTTTATTAGACCTATCGGCTGCCTTTGATCATCACTCTGATTACTGTAGCGACCGCTTCACTGGCACTACACGCCTCCAAAGCATTCTTCAATTGGTCCCAAATGCAGCAGCGAGGTAATACCCATCGTTAGTCTTTTATTCCTGCCTCCTTTCACCAGCAGAATACAGTTTAAAATAGTTTTTTCTTCACAGGGCCCTGTAAGTCCTGGGACTGCCGTATATAGTGGACTTACTGAACCCTCATTCCAACGGCTGCCCTTCTCCCATCATCTGATCACGGCGTTTTATCTCTTCCTCACTCACATTTCAAATGGAGAGGTGATGGAGCTTTTGAAGTGGCAGCTCGTACACTCTGAACATCAGGTCTGTCGAAGCTGTCATCTTTTAAAAATGGCTGCTAAAAACTCCTCCATATTGATCAGTGTTCTCCTACTGACGCCATGCTGTGTGTGTTTGAATGTGCGTTGATATGTGTAATGCATGTAATTTTAATATTTATATGTGTTTGTTAATTTGCATGTTTGCCTTTTCTGTCTGTAGTTTGTAATGAAGCACTTTGTAATATACACATAAAGCTGTGCATCGTTTCCCACAGGTTTAAGATAGCGCCTAAAGTGGCTGGCTATTGAACCTTTAATAGCTATTGAACCGCTAGCTAAAAGATAAGGCAGTCAAAATAAACAAGTGGTGTAAAGGTAGATTAAGACAAATATAAACTGAGCTTATTTGCAGAAGATTTAATATAATATTTCACTAATACTAAAGTATTACTCCCAAAGTTAAATGTTTGCCTAAGTTTCCATTTATTTTCCAAACCATGCCTTGTCAGTCCTAGAGGCTCCGTCTGTATCTATAATAAGTGCACATGTAATAAAAGTGTGATATTTGAACCTCTCCAGACCCACACTGAGTGGGGGAGGAATAATCCACGAGTTGAAGGGTGACCAAGGAGAGAAAAGTATATGGAAGAAACTGAGATCCACAACAGAGATTCAAAGATACAACCTAACACACTGCAGAGAACACACCCTCAGGTCAGGATTAGCTACAGATAGGTGGGTTTTAATAGCTTTTTGTCTTCCTTCTGATTTATTTACCATTTTCCCTGAAGGAAGAAAAAAAAACTGATTTGGATCTTAACTGAACCACCTGAATAAATCAAGCAGAAACTACAGCAGGTGTGATGTGAATAAGGGGGATCTCAGGGTCAGGGGTGAGGAGTACCCACCACATGTCCAGGCAGGTAGAGTAGTCTGTGGATCCCAGCAGGACATCAGGAGGCCGGTACCACAGGGTCACCACCTCATTGGAGTAGGTATGGCTGGGGACTGACTTGGCCCTGGCCAGTCCTGAGGGAAACAACACAACAACAGTGTTAGAAATGATTATCATTGACTGACCTTCACCAGGCGTGCTAACAAAGCTAAAGAGCGGAGAGGAGCAGCAACACTCCCTGCAGGAGGCACTCTGACATCTGGGCAGACAAAGAACAACACAAACAATACAGACAAAACAAGGATTAATCAAACTACCTCATTACAGCACGTGGATGGAAAAAGACAAGAACAAGAAAAGTGAAACACACAAATAAAGCCGAGCGACATATCCCATCAAAGGTTGGAAAAAACCTGTGCATTAAAACTCACACTTGAATTCATTAATTGATATTCAAAATAAATCATTGTCATTATATAATAAATTGCACAAATTGAGGATATTTCCCCACTTTTTTCTTGATATATTTTCTTTTGATTAACGTCATATTCTCTCTTTCTATGCAACATTTTACTTTTTTTTGTTCTCATCATCACATCTTTGACTGGCATGTTATAAATGTCTTTGTTTCTAAAGCACTCTAATTTGTTTCATATGATTGATGGTACTCTATCAATAAATAAATACATTGCTGTGCCTGGACAATAAAGTCCAGTCAAAAGAAATTGGAAAACTAAGTTTAAAAAGACGCTCTATTTACCTTGGGACAAAAACTCCATTTGTGACTACAGACTATGTCAAACATGGACGTAGTCTCAGTGATGTAACACATTGGTTTTTGAATAGTCGCCTTAAAGCAGACAATGACAAATGCTATGTTGGAAACACTATCTCAACCAAACCTAGGATCGATCTAGCATCAGGTAAAGAGGGAGAGGTTCGGGCCTCAAACCGCTACGCAAACATTATACAGTATGTTGTTTTAGAAAGGCTAATTTCAATATGGGACCTAATGGGAATTCTTTTTGCAGCCAGCCTCGAGTGGACAACTGATGAACAGCAGTCTTTTGACTTCTGCATTGGATTCCTTTATGGACACCCAAGGGTGCTGCCTGTATGTGATTCAGACGGGTTTTCTTCTTGTTGTTTTTATTTGCCTTTTTTCATTGATTCAGTGACATAGTGTCAGTCTTTATTAAGTCCAACTGCAACAATCAGCCATATGTTTTGGCTGTCTTTGTCAATAAAAAAATCTGGCTTGTTGTTATTCAAACTGATTCTAAATGAGCTTATGCACGTGCAAGAAAAACACAGCACTTAAGTTCATCAATAGTTTTTGGGATCCATCCAAGGACAGTCAATTGGTCTAACTGTAAAGAGAGCCAAGTTCTGTAGTAATAGATTGAAAAGCAATCTGGAGCCAAGCATTCATAATAAGATGGTGATAATAAACATGTCTGGCTCCTGGAGTCTTTAGGGGGGGAGCACACTTCTTAATCACTGCAGTGAAGGTGTAAATTGAACCACTGGAGGGTTTTAAAGATCTGTTTTTCCCTATCTATTAAAGTGTGTAGAACAAAGATTGTGACGCTTTAAACATTTCCTCTCAAAAATCTCGGAAGCTTGCAACACTGACGCAACACTCAAGTGCAAACTCCACTTGGCAGAGCTGTCATTGGACTGACTTCTGTACGTTCAAGCGCGACAAGCCTGAGATTGCCTTTTCAAACAGAAATTATGATGGAAGACCTTTGAGGTTTTCTGTGACCTGAAATACATAAATATCAGTCACACAAACCCAGACGACCCAAAACATGAAGTTTCTATCAAGTAAATCTGACATCATCCAAGTATGGTTTATCAACACTGACACTCCAGCTGGCTACTTTTTAAAGCTTTTATTTTAAACTATTACAAGGCTGTACAAGGACCACAAAAAAGCATGCATTTATCTGTTGGATGACAAGAAATCAGATGAGTTGGGTGGCCAGTATAGTGCTCACATGCTAATGGTGGAGCAGAGTGCATATGCAGCGAGCTTTAATGAGGCTGTTGGCATTATCTCTTGTCTCTTCCCAAGTGGTCTGAGGGCTTAATTAAAGCATTTAGCTTGGTAAAAAAGGACTTCCTGCCCTGCTGCTAGTCCCCGGAGAGTGGGAGGGAGAAGGGCAGAGAGGAGGATAAATGAGAGAAGGGAGGGTTTTTTTTGGTTTTTCTTTTAGCATTTCCGCGCACTAGAACACCCACAGGAGAAAGGAGTTTTCAGCTGGCGTTCATCACAGCCGATCACTGTAATTTCCACACAGTGATCTAACGTAGAATACAAGGCATCAGTGAGAGGCTATCATTTTCACGACAGGCGTCCGACGTGTGTGCCGTGGCGTTAAAGGGAACAAAGCGTGTCAGGAGAGTCTGGAGGAAGTAACACAAAACTGTTTGTGTGAACACTACTTAGCCTCCTACATTTCCCAGCATGCCTGTTAATATTGCAAGGAAAATAAAACCCTATTCAAGCTTACACAATGACACACAAAAAACTAGCAATTACTGTAGATCTAAATATGTTGTTATCTTATCTTTTTACATGTAAAGTGCCTTTGAGCTCTTGTAAAAGCACTTACAAATAAAATGTATTATTATTATTATTATTATTATTGTTATTATTATTATTATTATTATTATTATTATTATCTGGCTTTATGCCCCTCCTCCGTACCTGTGCAAAACCAGAAAATATAGCCCGCCTTTTAACACAACACTGCTAAGAACTATGACTGGTAGTGTCGTGTTTTTCAAATACATCATTTAAAATACATTTCTACTACAGGGTGCTACTCATGTAGGATCAGTGTACAGTAATGATGTGATGCGTGTCAATCACAGTAAGCAAAACACATGTTCAGTGAAATAAAGTTTCCTTTAATGTAGTCCTGAGGGAGTAACTCATATCTTAGCTCGCTACCTTTTACATGAAGCTTTCCCAACACTGGCAGTGATGTCATGATTCAGTTATGAATAGGGCTCAACAGCGTGGAGCAGGAAGTAAAAATCAAATTTGATTATTAGCCATACTGTCCAATAACCATCCATGAGCTACCTGACTGTGAAACAACGTTACATGCTCCTGTAGTTTGTACGCTATCAACCTCGTTTTAAGAACGAGATCGGGCAAAGAACTACACTTCCAACGATTATAGAGTGTGACAGCGATGTCTCTGATTGGTTGAGCTTGCTGTTACCATTGTGATATATTAGAAGAAACAATATCGTTCACAATGGACTGTGGGATGGGGAGTTCCTTGACTCCAGATGAAAATGATGTGTGTTTCAATGTACTCCAGCCATGTCTATTGGGGGAGCTGGTTGTCGAGGTTGCAGTCTTCAATCTTTTGATATTAGGAGTTTGTTAAATGTCGATGGAGAATTTGAATGAGGAAATTTACTCAGGGACCAGAGCCAACTGGTCGGTAACCGTGGAGCTCTATTTTGTTTTTCAGGGGATCAAAGTGATTTTTTTTTTAACCAAGAATATCCAATCAGTTCATGGTGTAGTCAAAGACATGTTAACCAAGCTTTGAGATTTCCATCATCGATAAAACAAATACTCATCAGTTCTTGGCTCAGTACTTGTAACTTAATCACAAAGAAATAAGCAGAATAAACATTATAACTCTAATTTTGATCAAACTACAAGGTCATCTGTTTCTCCTCCATCCTCCTCCAGCTTTACAAACTAAATGAAGTCAAACCCAGCTCTCCACCCACACACAGCTTGGAGGCGACCAAAGTGTCTGAGCTCACAGTGCTCATGTGAAACTTTCAGCTGTTTGCTCATGCTGGCACTCGTAAAGAAACAGTGGGATGCAAAGAGAATGAGAGACTCAAATCAAAGTTTGGCAAGTTGGACACAGATTGATATTGGTTTTTGTCGGTGGTTTCCGTGTGCTCTGACATTTGGATCACCTTGTGCAGGTTATAAAGGAGCAGCGTGATGATGACACAAGGAAGAGACCCAGCCCTGACCTTCACCCTCCAAGCCCCACGAGTCCGTCTGCAGAGAGGCTACTACTTCAAAGCACTGACCTATGGCTCCACACACACACACACACACACACTTTCAGTCACCTTCATCCGCCGACCTGCTATCCGGTGCAGGTAGCAGTGGGAGGAAGGTTAGCGGTGAATAATACATGATAGACTCACATAGGGACAAGGTGGGCTGGAAAGGACGAGTGAAAAAGACTGAAACAGTCTCTGTCCCAGAGGGGGAACAACCCACTGTTCATTCCCATAAAAGCACTTTGTAGCTTAACTGCGTCTCCTCCTCTTCTCTAACGTGCAGAGAGAGATGAGACGATGTACACTGTTCTGCCAGAAAGATTCAAAAAGCTGCAGCAAATATCACTTCTTGAGAAAAAGAGCTGACTTTCTTGAAACAAGTTGTGAGAGACAAGTGGCTTTTTGTCTTTTTTGCTGTATTTAATCAAACCAGGCTCCCTCAAAATGGGTAGATTGTTGTTTAAAAAAAAAGAAAAACAATTCACAATTCAGTTTGAAGTATCGAGTTAATACGATTCAGAGAGCCGCGTTAAATCAGGAATAAAAGCGTCTTTTCACAGTCATCGATTTTACATTTTTCCTGTGTTGTTGTTTTTTTGTTTTCTTTTTTGTCCTCACTCGCCCAGACAGTGAGCTGCACCTGGAGCTCAAATAAAAGTGTTTGGAAACTCCAGTGCCAGCAACCAAAGGGAGCGAGGGAGGAGTCTTTGCCTTCAGTCCAATGAGACAGAAATCTGACATGGTGTAAATGCTGTGATTAAATGTCTACACATACATGTACATTCAAGACTCTCCATTATTTATTACCATTTAAATCTTTATTAGGAGGTTCCTGCTGCACACAACACAATTCAGTCATTGAGATAATCAGAGAACTATTCCAGCCCTGTAGGCTTGAGTCTCTTTTTACTGTGAAGAAAACAGGGACAAAAAGTCAACACCATTAACACACCGGTCCCTCATACAACACTGACATCAGATGGAGTCATCCAGCTGGTGGAGACGGAACATTAGCTGATCGTTGGTACACCTTATTGCTCCTGTTTAGTGTTGGAACCCGTCGGCTTAAATTGTGCGGTTGGAGAATTAGAAAGGCCCTGACATGAACTGAAGAGGTTCTGGGCTGCTCAGCTTATCAGCTTGGCTCGAGCTTTAACGCTGGGATTACATGCATCATATTTCCTTCCTACCTTCATACACAACGTTTGATTAGGGCTCCTATAATCCAAGATAAAGGAGGGAAAGGTATACGTGGTTGTGAAGGCTTGACTGAGTGGAGTTGAACTCCTGAACCATGAAGAACTGGAGGAAGTGTCA